>NW_017728886.1:66132714-66149195 GCF_001723895.1 Crocodylus porosus | reverse complement strand
CCCCCCCAACCCCTTACTTACTGGCACTGGAGCCCTGGTGCTGAAGCAGCTGCCTGGCAGGCTGTGTGCTTCAGCACCAAGGCAAAGGGCCAACCACAGAGGAAGTCTGGCAGCCAGAGTGTATCTGTGGAGGACCCAGCCTCTGGTTGCCTCACTTTTTTAAACTCATGCTTTTTTAAACTTTGTCTAATTTTCTCCCTGTGCTGCAAGTTTGCAGCGCAGGGAACATTTTTCCATTCCCACATGTGTCTCTTGTTCCATCTCAAAGGGGTTTGAGACAGGGCAAGAGGCACGTGCACACTCATCTGGATGCGTCCCAATGGGTTAACTTAGAGAATGATCCACCATTTTTAAAGCACTGTAAAGGCCATGACCATCTGTTCAGTTATGGCTTTAGAGCATTTTCTGCCTGCTTAAAGTGAGATAGGTGTAACGTCTGTACTCTGAATATCACGGAGTTAGAATGTCCTCTATGCCATTTGAAATGATGAAAGAAGAGTTTGAAATAGTGGGAGGTAATGGTGCCCTGCAGATGGCTCATTCCCATGTTCTCTTCCTAAGCAAGACTGGCACATAATCTTCATCTGAGTTATACTGGTAGTGAGGAGGTTTCATTGTATGAACACACTTCCAGTAGTCAAGTTTCCTTACAAGCCTACTTTTGCTTAATCAGGGGGAAGGGAAGAGGGAGGGGGAGGGGTGGAGTGGAGGGCACTTGGCTAGTTGAAAATTAGCTGTTTATGCCTTTTAATTTAAATTAAATCTTCTTTGCTGCCATCTTGTTTGTAGAAAGGTTCTACTTGGTATATGTTTCAGTTCAGTAAGGGTTCCAACTGCAAAATGTACTTTATATACAAAGGGCAAATCTCCTTCAACCACAGAAATTTAATTTACTCTACACTACAGTAATTCAATCTGATCCACCTTCGGTTACAGTGCTTGTCAGTGCATCATTGACTGTATTTCCATATTTGTCAGAACTCCTGCTAATCTACTTACATGATGCCTTACAGACTGAAGCTGCTTTTTAAATATGTTTTGAATGACTATACATTGGGCATGTCTACATGAGATGATTAATGTACAGTAAACTAATAACAGTGCCAGGTAGCATGCGGGGCAAAAACCGTGCTAATACGCTACTGAGAAGTAGCATTAGGCTACTCGTACATATACATCCTGTGTTCAGATTGTTCTGTTGGTAATGCTGGTGTGTGTGAGGAAAGGGGTTCTTTATGCATGCAGTTTTTGGCATTTACTTATGGGTGACAAGTTTTATTGCTGAAAAGAGGAATGTGACCCAATGGAACCCTTCAGTCTGTGATACTCATTAAATATTGCCCTCCATGAATATGAACCTATAAGAATTCATGGTGTAAGGAAGAAAAGTATGTTCAGCACTGCTTTCTGAACAAACTTTACAGACACCAAAAAGCAGAAATCCACTTCGATAATATATCATTTAGCTTTCATGTCATATATGACTCAGCTTGCCACTAGCACAACCTACTTGAAATCTGAAGGATGATAATATATTGACTTCATTTGTCTTGAAACCAAAGTCATGTAATAAAGTTTGCGGTTTATAAAACACTTTCATAACATATTTAGGTGTAGGTACACTGAATCGGTTTTACTTTTCTTTTTTGTGGCCTCATGCCGTTTTTCAGATCTGACTGTAATCATGAAGGTCAAAGAATGTAGTAATCCTGCTAAAGTAAAAATATGCTTTTAGAATGAGACTATTCAGTGACTTGTCCCTTTGATAATTTTTCCTGTTGTTGTTGTTATCAGTAGATTGGATAATGTATAGAAAATGTGTCTAAACAAGACTTCTTCTAGGGGCCCATGATCATAGGGGAAAAGGCAATACATGTTGTACATATACTTCTAGAGCAGGGGTTTTCAACCTTTTTTAATGTGTACCCCTTGGGGGATGGTGGTGAGTGGCTGGACATAAAATGGGGGGGTGAGCAACTGGACATGGAGCAGAGGGATGGCAAGTGGCAGCAGCATGGTGTCTGTGAATCTCGGCTCTCACCCTGCCCCAGCCCTGCTCCCATGAGGCATTGGTGCGGGGTGGCAGCGCTCCATCCCCACCTGGCCCCCGTATCCCCTGGGATCTTTCAAAGTACCCCCAGGGGTACATGTACCCCCAGCTGACAACCCCTGTTCTAGACTCAGAACAATTGACTTGGGGGAAAACTGGCAATATTGTCATCTGAAGATGTCCATACATATGGTAACCACATGGTTAAAGAACGTGAGCTGAAATTTTTTATTAGGGTTTGCTAAGCACTTTTTCAGGGGGTTTGTTGACAGTGTCATCATCTTGCAGCAGTTTGAATATCTAATGATCACAGTCCTTTACCAGTCAGTAAAGGCATTTCCCTGGCTTATTGAATGGATGGCAGAAGGCACCTCTGTAGACTAACAAAATCAGAGATGTGTAGTTGGGCTGTGCAAAGCTTCAGTAGCTGATTCAATTTGGAGGAGTTTTGGACCGATTCAGGGACTGAATCTCTGAATCCGAATTGAATTAGGAGACTAATTAAAAGCTCCAAATCAATTTGAAGCATCTGAATCAATTTGAAAAAGCTTCGGAAAAGATTCAGCTACTTTGGAGATTGGGCCATAGACTAAACAGGCAGCTCACACAGCTGCGTCCAGCTGGTTAGTCTCTTGGAGTTGGGGGAGCGAAAAGGGAAGGGGTGAGGGGGAGGGAGGGATTGGGGCTGGGGTTGCCCAGCTGGGGCAGTGGTGGGGGCAGGATGTAGGTGCAGCTCACTCCAGGGAGGAGGGAGCAAGCGACAGCAGGGCAGTGCTACTGCACCCACATCCCACACCTCTTTATGCCAGATGGCAAGCAGCGGCAGAGCAGAGCCCCTGCTCCCAGCACTGATGCAGGTGCAGTAGCACTGGGAATGGGGGCTATGCTGTGCTGCCACCTGGAGTGAGCTGCACCTGCATCGTGCTCCCCCCAGCACCAGCTGAGCAAATGGCAGCAGGGCAGGGTCCCCACAGCTCCCCCTGCTGGGGCAGAGGCAGGCACAGCCAGAGGAGCCACAGGAGAAGCCTCCATAGCTGCCCTGCTTGGTCCCATCACTTGCCCAGCCCCAGCCTCCCGGCACTTTAAAAAAAATGCCCCATACTCACTGGCAGTGGCAATTGGAGCCTCTGGGCACTCATGGCAGAGCTCCCTCATGCAGTGGGGGGCACTGGGGGGGCACCGGGGATTGCCCCCCCACTGGCACCCACATGGCAACTGCCCCATGGTGCAGGTGCAGTGTGGCTCACCAGGGTGCCGCACGCTGTCTAGGAGATGACGCAGCACCAGCAGTCAGTTGGAGCCTGGCACCACTCAGCCCCAGTGGCCCCAGCTCCCAAACAGCACGCACCGCCCTGGCAAGCCATGCTGCACCCGCACCATGGGGCAGCTGCTGTGAGGGTGCCACGCAGAGGGTGTGATCCTCGCTGCCCCCACTGCCCCACGCTACATGGGAGGGGGTTCTGCCACAACCCTCCAGAGACCCTGATTGCTGCTGCTGTAACCAGTGAGTGCAGGGCTTTTTTTTTTTTTAAGTCTGGGACTAGGCTGGGTCTAGGTGGGGGATTGGGCTGGGCAGGGCAGCCATGGGGACTTCTCCTGTGGCTGCTCCCACCTAGGGAGAAGCAGGCACAGCTGGAGGAGCCGCAGGAGAACCTGCAGCTTCCTGGTTGTGCCTTCCTTTCCCCAGCTGATCTGAATCTCTGAATCAATGCTGAATCTTCAATTCTGATTTGACCAAATTGAATGGGGACAGTGATTCAAATAACTGAATTGAATCACTGTCCTCCAAATTGGCCGAATCCAAATCTGAATCCAAATCTGAGTTGAATACTGCTTTATTTGCACAGGCCTAATTTTTGTATAAGTTTTTGTAAACAGAGGGTTTATGAAACTATGAAATGGGAATATTATTAATATAAGTGGGTGGGAAGCAGTTTTCATATGCAAATAGGATCTTAAAAATTGTTTGCAAACTGAAAATCTGGTAATTTTGGATTCATTCAATTGAAATGTTTTGGGTGGACTCTTTTTAATTTTTAATTATTTAATCAATCTTAAAATTTAAACAAAGTTATTTTAGAACCATAAAATAGAACTTGTTTATTTATGGCAAAATAAAACATATTGCATATTTTGCAATTCTTTTAATTTTTTTTTTTTTTGGAAATTCTTTTAAACTGACCCTTTCCTTATGACTTTTTTTCAATTAATCTATATTTTCTGCTGGAAAAAAAATTTCTTTAAAAAATTCCCAAGCAGCTCTAATCGAAAGCTTTTATGAGATCCTTTTTTCAGCAAGGATTTCTTTTCTTTGTTTTATTGTTTAAACATGCCAACATGTGGCTTTAGCATTTCTGCTCTTGGTCATTCTAGTTATCAGCAATGGACCAGTAATCTGTTGAGTTCATGTATTACCTTTACACAGCCTCAACTCCACCAAATAATCTACTTGTCCCTCAGTTTCTAAAATAACACAGCATAATTAAATGAAATGCAAAGGAATTATTTATGTAATGCAGACATCTTGTTCTCATAAATTATCAAATTAGAAATAGCTGACAACCTGTTGAATTTTCCTAGGGCTACACTCACTTCCTTTTTATCAACTTTATATATGATTTATGAAAGTAGAAGCATCAGGCTAACACATGATAAGAGAATATGGCTTGCATACTAAAAAGGAAATTGTTTGTGAAGCTGATATTTTAGAAGTTATAAATTAGGTCAAACTATTCTGTTTGTTGTGGCAGTTATTCCCCACGCTGCCCCCATCCCCCTTTTTCATCTACAAGCCTCTAATGGAGTTTTTCCCTACAAGTAAGGGAGAAAGATTATACTCAAGTTAGTATTTCAAGAGTTAAAGCTCTACAACAAAAAGATTGAAAACAGGCCTCATTTTATACATGCCAATGGATCTTGCTTGACCCCTTTCATTCTTATTTCTGGCCAGAAGTTTTGATGGTAAGGTGTCAGTATAACTTATACAATTTCTTCCAGCTTAGAGCCATGATCTATCATCATTTCCTAACATGAGCAAATACAAAAAATGAAATACAGAACCTCGGCATTTGGAACAAATTAAATAAAAATAAAACTATACAAGTATTAGGACATTGACAAAGTATTTTAAAATTTGTTTGTTTTTTATAAACTTTTGCAGACTTCTGGCACTTCTGTTTTCAGTATATTTCATCTCATGTGACAGTAACATACCAGTTTCTTTTCCATCTGCTTGTTTGTAATGCATATGATAAAAATAACGGCACTCACATGGGATATAGAGAGAGAAATCGGTATATACATACATGGGCAATTTTTACTATTTGAAAATAGGTCCAAGTCAACAGATTATGGGTTTTGACAGATGTACGATTACACCAGTGCAAGGAGAGGTGATCTTGACAAAGTACATCAGCTGAGCTGATGTGATTGTCACATCCTTCCGCTCCAAACCCTTAATAAGTACACCACAGTAAATTACACATGAGGTAATTACACGGGGGGTGGAAATTACTGAGGTTTAGAATCACATATTACAGGTTAGTAATGAATAGACAAAAGAGCTATACCAGATTCTGCTGCACTGTATTGAAGGCCTTCAATTTCAGAAGTAACCTCTAGTTGGGATGCCATTGCTTGTCTGATTAAGTTTATGCTGACATTTTGTGCTGGTAGAAAATACCAGGGTAAATTATATTGACTAGTTACATGAAAACATGTAACTTGCTCCTTAAGGCAAGTTGTCGATTGCCCAACTGGTACCTTTTGCTTTTGCATATTGATATGGGAGCTGTTGTATAAGCCCAAAATAGAAGAAAAGCTGAAAGCCAGCTGGCATCTCTGTTTTAAAAAATGTGCACATGAGCTATACAAATGAAATACGTGGTTTACCACCTCATCCCATGCATAGTCAAACTGAATGGGAATAAGATGTCTGAATCTCAGGCCAAACAAGATAAACACAGTGAAGTGTAGGCTGGGGAAACAAAAGGCAGGAGGACAGAGCAGAAGGAAGTAATGGATACTCTTTTGCTTGAGGAAATCTCTGTCACTGATCACCAGATCTCACAATTCAGGAATGAGTTCAAACTGCCAATTGCTGTTAGATGATGATATTACAGCAGGTTGCCTTTTTACCATCTGGAAATGGCCAGGAGGTTGCAGCTGTGTCTTTTGGATGTGAGCCTTACTTCTATGACCTGTGCCTTTGTCCCCTCAAAATTAGACTGCAGGAATGAAGTCATCCCGGGGCTAAGCTTTAAAATCATTCAGGGACGATGCAAGCTATGGCAGCTTGCTTATTAGCAAGGTGTCTCAGTGGAAGCACATTAGTATTCTTCCAATACTAGGGTGGGTCTGAAAATGCCTTGCTTGTGCCCCAGCCACCTGTACCTGCAATCATGCTCTACACCTGGAAATTCAGAAATGAGGCTACTTGGGGCTCGGCCCTAAAGGCTGCTTTCAAACCCACCAGAGTAGTGTGAAAGAGCTGTTCCTGGCATCTTCACCTGCAAGCTTGAAAAGTTTTGAGTATGATGGTAAGTGAGAATGAGTAGGGCATGCCCATCCTGCTCAGAATAGATCATTGCTATAGTGTAGACAAGCCTCAACTGGTCTGGGACCTGCCTATGTGAAAGATCCCTTTTCTCACTGGGAATCAGTGTGGTTAGCAGAATAGACAAATGAGGTGGTTGAGCTGGACCCCTCTTTTATAACAGAAAGAGTTACCGGCATGTCATCGTCTGCTGGAACACTTTAACTTGCTCTGTCATCCTCTGCTCTGCCCTTCATCTCACACAGCCAAAATTTGAGTTACACCTGCCTGGAAATGGGTATAACTAATGCGATCCAAGTTTGCAGTGAAGAATAGGTTTAGACATTAATGGCTGGTCTCTAATATCCCCAGTCTAGGCAGAGGGACAATTGTGTCAAAATAATAAAATCCAGATAACAAAAAAAGACATCTTCCATATTGTTGAGTTTTTGGTTGTAGCCAGGTTGGTCTAAGGACATAGGCAGGCAAGGTTCTTTGGGTACACGTGATATCTTTTATTAGACCAACTGAGTAGTTGGAAAAAAGGTCTTAGCAGGCTTTGGGGCACAGCCACCCTTCAGCAGGCATAGGAAGTCTCTGCTGGTCTCCAAGGAATGAGAGAAGCTAAAAGTGTGGTAGGATGTCAGTGAAAATGTAGATGGGTAGAGATAAGAAAGACAAAAGGTAAAGCAGGGAAGGGAATGAAAAGAAAAACAGGAGACAAAAAAGGCCAGAGGGAAAACACTACAGTGTAATAAAGTAAAAAAGAGGCCATAAATAAAAAGGAAATGGTAGGGAGACAGGAAGATCAAGGACAGAGAAGATGGGAGGGGAGAAAAGGTTGGGGCGGTGGGGAGAGAGATGTGAGGTCAGGTCAGGCAGGTGCCAGATGAATCAGATATCAGGCAGGTTGTAATGTTTCATACATACCCTGCACCCCACTCACTTCCCTGTGAGCCTCTCTACTTCTTGGGAAAGTGGGGTGGAACAAGAGTGAGCAAGGGTTTAGGAGGTATTAGATAAGGATCATTTCATTCCCAGGGCCATCACCCTGCAGGTGATGTAGAACCCAGGTATGATGGCTCTACAGTATTTGAAGCCTCACATGCCAGGGATAGTCTCAAATTCACCTTTCAGATCACATTAAATCCAAATTTCAACACCAGAGCGGTAAATGAGGAATTTTCTTGGGGAAGTATAGGATGTATCCCAACTGGGAAATTTCTATACTTTGTCTATTAACAAAAAGTATACGCGAAATGATTACTACTGAAGAAAGGGATGATTTGGGAACTTGCACCATGTATATAATGGGCTAGCATTCCTTTCAATTCAGCACTTCTTAACACTTGACATTCTATAGCAATTGCCCTTGGTGCTGCTCTAATTTAATTTTCTCATACAAAAGAAATGAGGCCATAGAAACTGTCTTAAAATACAGGTTTGACAAAATAAATATATATTTAAATGTGCATATAAGAACAATATATTGTACCAAATAATTGCTAAAAGAGCCCTTGATGAGATGTAATAAGTATATAAAAGATAAACCATTTGCAATATAATTTTTATATATTAGCAATAAATGGCTAGTTGTGCTCTTATAATCCATTCTACTTGCATTGTTTAATTTACTTGTAAGTCAGAGTTGGTATAAAATATAATAAGATACTGTACTGCAGCCATAGCATGTTGGTTTTTAATTACCATTCTTATAAAATATAAATTAGCATGGTTAGCAATTCACTTGAAATCTAATTAACTTGCCTTAGCTATCTTGTCAAATGCCTGCAATACTAAAATATTCTTTACAAGGTTAACATATTAATAAGAATGTGATTATGCATTTTTGCTCAGTTAATTATACTACAAAACTTGGTTTGTCTCTTAGATGAGTATTAAACATCAATTCAATAAGTGCTCCTTTTGATCATTTCATCACCGACATACACAATCTGATTTATTAATTCCATATTCATTATTAAGTACTTCTAGATTTAATGTTCATTTTGAATTTTACTGTCACTTTGTATAAAGAGTCTTCAAGACCTTCCAGATGCTTTTTCAATGTATGAGGCAGAGGTTTGGTTCAAGAAGAGAGGACACTTGATTATCCTTCTTTTCTCTGAGTGACAGCTAAACTGGAAGCTTGCTGCCTCATATTCTGGACCTGTGACAAGTAAATCTCCAGACAGAGGTGAAGTGAGGCAGCCTGTCAGCATAAGGGGAAAGCTGGAAGTACCAGCTTCCTTTACTCAAGGAAACTACAAGCAATCACATTCTTCCTCGTTCTGGAGAAGTTTGTTCCCACAGAGACATAGATCATAAGGAGCTTGCTGAGGTTTGCTTACTTGACAGTTTAGAAGTTTGTTCTCAGGAGCCCTGGCATACAATACACTGACAATGAAACAGTGAAGATATACCTGGAGTTGCAATAATTTATTCATTTTGGGCTAGTTAATAAAAACAGCACTATATAAAGAAGATCCTTTTTATGCAAAAGATTTCTCACTGTCCAGTGTTATCTGATGGAGAACTTGACAAGTTTCAAGTGGCCCTTCGATTGTAAAACAGACACCACAAATCATGAAATCATCATTCAATTGCGGTCAAACAACAAGAGATTTCCTGAGGTTTCCCAATCCAGTGTTTTGTAGGTATCCTATATATTACTACAGCTGAAACTGTCAGGAATTTGTGGTTCATAGTCAACAAGGGGAGCAGGGGAGCCAAAAAAAGAAGAAGAAGAAGAACAGCATGCCTCTGGCCAAGTTAATAGGTATGGTAAGCTTCACTGAGCTTGTTCATTGCATATTTTAAACTGAGGTAATATTTTTCCTGTGCACCATAACCTTCTATTTTGTAATAAATGAGTTCAATTCCTTGATTGGCATGGCTTCTTCAGTTGTGGTGCGGCTGTGACAATTTATACTAGAAGAGATCTGGCTGCATATCTTCAGTTGTCCATAATTTACTGTACGAGAGTATCTTTGCTTCCCACATTACATCTAATGTATTTAGTGTGCACCATGCATGTGCACACAAACAAATCACAGGTACTGGCAAATACAACTTGTGTAATCACGTACACAAGCAAGAAATATTCAAGTATGCATTGATGTAATTTAGCATGCATAAGTGCAAGGTTGCAATTGGAAGAGGTGCATGAGATAATTTTGCAGGCTGAATTAAGGTCAAGCTGAATGAAGAGCCTGAAAAATATAGCGCATAATGGCTTTGCTTACTGAAATAACTGTCTGAAATTAATTACCTCCTCTGTTTAGGGAGTTGTGTTTTCTGCAGCTTCCCCATTGTAATTATTTTCTATTTTAAGAGTGAAACAAAAGCATCAGTGCACATTCTGAGAGAAGCTTACAGACATATTGCAGGACCAGTTTATTTGCTATGCCCAAATTTCAATTATAGGATTTATGAAGCTAAAGTGCACAGGCAGTGACTAAATTGTATAGCATTTGATGTAGGTAAATGGGTGGTGAGTTTTGAGAGTCTACATAAAATTAAGCTCATAAGCTGAAAAGCTTCCATACAACTGCTGAGTAAACTTGCTGTAAGTAGTTCTATTCCAATTTATCTAGAAAACCTGATTAGAAAATATTACCAGAGATAAAGGGCCTGAACATGAAAACGTAAGGAAACACAGGGCACCTATACATGTGCCTGACACCTACTCTGATGGGGGCTAATTAGCACATGTTGGAGCAGACTTAATGAATCAAGTCTGATGGAGCTAATTAGCATGCTCCAGCAGCCTCAGCATCATGTATATTCAGTTTAAGGAGCTTTAGTTAAAGTGCCCCCACTGCCATTTTGAAGTACAGGGTGCTGAATATATGAGATGCTACAGGCATTTTAAATAGAGTGGTTCTTGGGAGCTACTCTAATTAAAGTGCCCCTCCCTCCATCCCAGAGCACACATAAAGACACCCAGTGTTTAAGCCATTAAAGGGTAAATTCTTAAAATAGCTCTAAATTCCACATACCTAGATAGAAACTTTGTATTGGAAATCATCTGATCTGATATTCTTACAACATTTATGCTTGTGATCTTCCAGGGTGCCAACAAGCCTGCTTTGATCCATCTAAACCTGAGTCAGGTTTTGTCATGTGCAGGTTTCTGCATGTGCACCTCGAGGTAAGTCAGTCTGGGGGAGCAGTGGGGAGGAGGCTGATAGGACAGAGAGGGAAGACAGGTCCGTAGGGGGGGGTTGCCCAGTCCAGGGCTATGCTGGTTAGGGAGGTAAAAATAGCCTGGTCAGGGCAGGAGGGGTTAAAATAGCACAGCCCCAGGGGCTGTGGAAAGTGGCTGGGCTTTTCCGGTCCTGGGGCTGTGGTGTGGATGTGTGCAGGCATGTGTTAAGCCAAGTTAGCTCATTTTAGATCAGACAAGAATTAACTTTATATCAGGCATGCCATTTTTAGGGCAGCTTAAGCCCTAATCACTTTAGGATTTCAGTGATGGATTCTGTATGAAAACAGCCATGATGAATGCAGAATCCTTAGCATCTAAAGCCTGTAGTCCAAAAACTCAATCAGCATATGCAAGGCATATGCTGATCAAGAAGGCAGTCTAAAAGAGATTATTTATCTATAGGAGACAAAATAAACATCCCAGGAAAAGAGAGATACATACCAGGCACCTACATTTTTCCCGTTTGGCTTCTCAGAGCAGTGTGAGCCAAGAGAGGGAGTGTCAGACTTTATTGCATGTGACTCGCAACTCATCCAGCACACACCTATTGCTTCTCTCCCTGCTCTTCCAGAGTGAAATAAAAATGTGGGAATTATTGGACAAAAGACAGGGGTAGAAATAGCCAAAAGTGCAGTGAAACAAAGCTCAAGACGATCATGATTCACTGCTAGGCATACAGTTTATTTGAGGAGGCCTATGGTGGTATTTCTGAAGGCATGCCACTTCTGTGGAGATTGTTGATGCCACACCTTAGGTCCAATTATGCCTACAAACTGATGGCCAGACATTTCAAGCAGACTTAGGCATGTAACAGACTTGAATCAATGTGTTTGCAGAACATGCAATATTCTGGAGTCGAACTCAAGCCATTGCCCTTTAATGCCCCAGGCAACAGCTGTACCAGAGAAACCAAAAGGGAGATTTTACCTCTATTCAGTCAGCATAATATAATATTCTACAGCTTCATTTCATTTAGCTGGTTACACACATTGCCAGTTGAGCTTTGTAATGTAGTCCAAATCAAATTAACTTAACATGTATTATCTTAGCATGTATTCAGTTTGGCATTGCATTTTCTATAGACTGACAGTGCTACTCCAATAGATTACAACCATTGCATTATTAAAATATATAGGTGCCAGCTGTGCTTCAGAGCCAAAAGGAATTTAGGGTCATGTTCTCAAGCAGTTTCTTTAGCTGGCTTGTACATTTTGCAGAGGTGTGCATTTATACGTGCTGAAATCTGCACTTTTTTATGCCAAACAACTAAATCTAAATGTCAATTAAGGGGCATGGAGTGGGGGGTTGAGTAGGCTGTTTGAATAGTTGGCCCTTAAAAATGAACTGGTGACTTCATGGACCTTGACATGAATTTTCCTAGCAGAGAATTATTCACTACTTCAATAGCAATATCAAAAATACTTCAATATGCTGCCTATTGCAAAGGGGTTAGCATCTCTAAACAATACAAGATTTAAGTTTCTCATCTGCCATTAGTACTTCTTCCATATGAGTTTCAGGAGAGATTAGTCATATATATCATACAAAATACGTCCCATCTCTTTCTCTCTCTTAAAAAAAAAACCCCAAGGAGTTTATCTGCTGTATTATTTATTGTAGATTATCATGTGATCAGAGTAAGACTATACTTTGGACTTGAATAAGTTTTTAAGTACTTAACAAAGGGGTTTTCAGGGTTATTTTAAAGGGAGGAAATGAGAAGATAATGAGAAAAAGATGTCCATTCTTAACATTTGAAATCTCTTCTGATTAAAGAAGAGAAACAGCAGTTCCCTTTTGAATATTCTTCATATGTTCCTCCCATGCAAGCCAAATGTGTTAAGAAGACTCTGTGTGTGTGCTCTAGCTATGAACTCTTCCCCTACCCCTTCCTAAAGGGGTGGGGGGGAACCCCATACCATTATCCCCAGTTCATGAGAGCAAAGAAAGAAATAGAACACCAAAGGCCAGTGTCTACTGCACTTACTGAAATAGGATCTTATCTTCACACATAGTGTCACTGAAAGCAATGGGAACATTCATGAAGTGAGGCATTACTAAGCATGAGTATGGTGGACAATATCTGGCCCTAGAGTTATTGCAATACATTGTAACCCTAGAGTTAAGCAGCTACTTAACAGGCACATCTACACATCTACAGCATGGGTGGTTACTGCATCACGTGTGTGGTGCGCAGTTCGATTTCTCCACTACATCGCTGTAGCAGCATGCTATACCTAGGCAGTGCACCACTACAGCAACATAGCTACATCACCATAGCACACCACATGGTGACTTTGCACTTTTCTACGTAGCCGTAGGGCAATGTGTAGACATGGCCAATCTGTAACAACTTGGTTCTGCTGATGAGTAGCACCCATGTATTATTCTAGATAGCTTTACTAAAATCGCTGGTGAGAGCAACTTGTCACCAGTGGGAGGATGGCCATGAGAAATCTAACCCTTTTTAATGTTTGCCCAATGTCCGCAAGTTATGACTTCTTCTTATTCATTTGTAAAAATCTGTAAGTCTTGGCACTACAAAAACTACAAAAATAATTATTACATCAGAAGATTATATCTAAGTTTGGGTCCTTTTTGGCTAGCTGTAAAAATTATTTGCTGAACAATTTTTTAAAGAATACTTGCCCTGTAGATTTTGCCATACCAAATTGATTTTGAATATTTGTAAATATCTGACAGATGACATTTGAAATTTTTTGTATATTGGTTTTATTTGGCTGTACAGGTCTACCAGTCAGTGTAATCCTAAAATGCAGACGTGCAGCAGTGGGATTTTCTCAAGCCTACAATTATTTCTACCACTGTGTTTTCTGGGTAGTACTACTTTTCACATACAAAAGCTCCAGTGTATCAAGTTCAACTATTCTGATTTGGAAGAATCAGTAATGAGTATTGAATGTTGCATATGTATTCTTTTCTCAAAAGAATTGTCCAACCACTACCCACAGAAGCTGATATATTGGATTTCTTCATAAACATTGCCTTAATCTCTAGGCATAAAAAACTGTAAAAGGTATTTTTGTTTTTGTAAATAAATGTAACTCATTGCATTTATTCCCATATCTGCTCTCTACCTATCATATTAAAATATAAGCTAATATCATATATATTAGTTATCTATGTGTCAGATACATTATTTGAAAAGGGATCCTTGTTGAAGAAGCATTTGCTTCCAAATTCTCCACTGATTTTATTGCTAAGCAAAATTTGTCATGTTTTGTTTTGGGGGATCAGACCTTCATTATATGTTATGGAAACATTTTTGAAGTGCCCCCTCCCCCTCCAAGTATTAATTAATTTGTCTACTTAGAGTCCAGGCAATGATGTAGTTTCCTAAATTGTGTGTGTATATATATAGTTTTCTAAATTGTGTCCAGGCAATGATGTAATTTTCTTAATTGTGTAATTTTCTAAATTGAGTTTTTCTCAGCAGACAAAAATAGTTTAACGTTTTTTTTTGTTACTGACTTGAAAATACATTGGCCACTTGCTTGTAAGGACCCCATGAAACTCAAAGATGTTGACTTGGAATTGTAGTTTATACAGTGCTGATCTACTGTTATCAACAGGAAAATCATACAGAGATTTGGAAGACCTAAGGAACCTCTGAAAATAAAATGACTTCAGGCAAAATGCCTTTGGAGACAGTCTGCATTGTATAATAATGATCCTCCATAGTATGTTAGTGGTTTGTTTTTCTATTAATTTACCTTCTGAGTAGCCATTTCTTTTTTAAAGCTATAAGTGACTGCTTATTCTGTTGCTTTCATCAAATCATTTCTGGACAAATGTTTCCTAGTGAATTTTCACCTGAGTCATTTGTTTATTGAAGTACTAAATATGGTTCCATCAGTTCAAGATTCATTATAGCCTTTGCCCTGTCAGAAACACAGTGGGAGCTTTGTTTGTTGCCTAGTGTACAGTAATGTATTACTGTAGTGTGCAGTATCCTGTATTAAAACACATTGTGCAGTTGATGGGTGATAAATTGCAGAATAAATGAGTGTCACCTAGTAAACAACTCTCAGAAAACACCAAAGTTGCTGTAAAGATGGTGGATTTTAATAAATCCTTCTTATCTCTTTAGGTGAAATCTGATTAAAACTAAAACGATGTCACCTTAAAAGATAAAGACAAAATATACATTTATGGTCGTTACCAATGTATAGTTAGCTGCAATAATGGGTTTAAATGTTATTTATTTTTCGTGCACATTTACACATGCAATAAGCAGGTGTTTCCCTTCTTTGCTTCTCTTTTGATTATATCTGGTCACCAGTTTCTAGATACAAAACATAGGATTGGGCTAGTGATTTCAGTGAGGAAATCTAGAAGAACAGTGCATTAACTACCTGTGCTTTCAGCACCACACAGCCTGATTATCTAAATATTCAACATAAGGAACCTGAGTCCCAGTTCTCATTTGATTCTAGCAGTGATTCCAGATTTGTACCACAGTAAAATCCGATCAGGGTATCTTTGGTGAATGGAAGATGAACTTCATCATCTAGAAATGGATTCTTACCTTCATCCTGACAATGCCTTCACCCAGTCATAAGATTTTGTATTACTTGAGATAGCAACTACTTTAATTCTTAGTAACAGAGCGTTCTGTCTTTGTTGCTTTATTGCCTCATGCTGGAATGGAAGTCAAGTCAATCCATCAGAACTGGCAAGAATCTCAGTCTTGCGATGTTCATTAGCATATGTTTAACTGGCAAAAC
Organism: Crocodylus porosus; assembly: GCF_001723895.1. Taxonomy (NCBI): domain Eukaryota; kingdom Metazoa; phylum Chordata; order Crocodylia; family Crocodylidae; genus Crocodylus; species Crocodylus porosus. The sequence goes on along the minus strand of NW_017728886.1, from coordinate 66,133,653 downwards.
ACAGTATCTCTTGGTAAAACTAGTCTTTTGTAAGTAGCTAGGGTAAATTTATAAGCATGTATAGAGTGTGGAAGTGTTTTCATTCCAAAATAACATTTTAATTTTCTTTACTAATTTGAGCATAATTTTGTTCATCATTCATTAATGTTAATGAGACCAATGTGTTTTTTTCCCTCTCTTCAGTCAGCAAATGCTGTAGGAAATCATGGTCCCTGCTGCCATATGGAAATGTATCACAAGTCAAATTCAAAGGAAAACTGACTTTATAATGTGTCATCCCTAGTACTATGGCTAACAATCCCCTTACTGCTTTGAAAGCAGGCTTGTATTTTATCATTAAAAAAAAAAATTTTGGTTGAGAGTTTTTGTCACTAAGCAGATGGTTTAGGGGATTAATTATTGTTATGTGAGGTAGAAAATGAGAGGTTTTCAGTCATAAGTCAGAGAATGATGTGAAGCCAGCCACATTTTGTGGAAGTTAACAGCGTTTAGGCCCAAATCCTATTCTATATTTAGGTGTCAAAGTACCACTTAGTCATTTAAAGAAACAGCCATAAGTGGCATGATGAAAACTGCACAAAGAGCAATGTAGTCAGCTGCAGAGGCCAGAATCCTGGCCACTAGGCCTGTACTAAGTGGCAAGTATTTGCTTCGGATTCAGATTCAGCCAATTCGGAGGGATAGTGATTCAATTTGGTGATTCAAATCACTGCCGTGATTTGATTTGGCCAAACTGGATTTGAAGATTTGGCACTGATTCAGAGATTTGGCCATAGACTAAACCGGCAGCAGTCCTCGAGGATGCTGGACACAGCTACCTTCAGCTGGTAAATCTTTTGTGGTGGGCAGAGTGGGGAGGGAAGGGGCATGAAGGGGGGCAGATCAGTGCCCCCCACAGTGAAGGAGGGATTGGGGCTTGTACAAGCTGCCCAGCCAGGA
>NW_017728886.1:66123172-66132614 GCF_001723895.1 Crocodylus porosus | reverse complement strand
ATGGGCAGAGCCATCCCTAAGGCTGTGCGGGGCCCAGGGCATATCAGCCTGTGCAGGACTCAGAGGGACCCAGTTGTGCAGGATTGGGTGGCAAGCAGCTTGAGGAGTGGCCAGAACCAGCAGAGCAGGAGGAGGTAAGTGGCAAGTGGCTGAAGCTGGCGGTGCTTGGCAGTCATTGTGCATGGTGGCTGCAGAGGGGTCTGTACAGGACTGTCCATGGGGCCCCCCAAACCACGGGGCTTGGGGCGGATGCTCCAACTTACCCCCCTGTCATGGCCCCGGGTATATGATTCATGGAGTGGGGGCTCCTGCCACTGCACACCGCCAGTCTGGGAGGGCATGGGAGCAGGCGTGTGCCCCCAGATCTGAGTAGGGTGATCTGGGCTGAATTGCACTCTGGATGGGCAGTGAAAGGTGGTGGGAGCAGGGGCATGCACTCCCACCACTGACCCAAACTCCCTGCACCTCCCAGACAAGCTACAACTTCATCCCAGCTGGGCAAGCAGTGGCAGGGCATGGAGGTGGGCATGTGCACCTGGACTGAGCCTGGCCTGGCAGCAAGGGCTATGGGGAATTTTAGGGTGGCTGCAGCCCCGCCATAGCCTATGCTCCACTGCGCTCTGCAGGGTGGGTGGAGGCTCTGGGCTGCAGTTTGAGCTAGCTTCCCAGAGCACAGCCTGGCTCACACCTCCCAGAGTGCAATCTGTCCCATGCCTCCTGAAGTGCAGTCCTCCCCGCACAGATCTGGGTGCACATGCCTGCTCCCATGCCCTCCTGGACCAGCAGCGCGTGGTGTAGTGCAGTGGACTGCTGCCTGTTTAGTCTATGGCCCCGCCCTGAGTCCCACACTCCCTCGCCCCAGCTGGGCAGTTTGTCCCAGCCCCAGTCCCAGCCCCAATCACTCCTTTGCTGTGGGGGTGTTGATTTTGTCCCCCCACACCGCTTCTCTCCCTGCTCTGCCCACTACAACAGACTTATTAGCTTGAGGCAGCTGTGCTAGTGTCCTCGAGGACTGCTGCCTGTCTACTCTACGGCCAAATCTCTGAATCAGTCTGAATCTTTTCTGGATTATTTCAGAGGCTTCTGATTTGATTTGGAGATTTTAATTGGTCTCCTGATTTGATTCAGATTTGGAGATTCAGTCGCTGAATTGGGCCAAATCTCCTTTGAATCAAATCAGCTACCGAAGCTTTGCACAGCCCTACTGGCCGCCCTCTCTTTCCAGCGCTGGATATGCTGGGAATTTACACAGCATGCTGGGTGCAGTATGTGAAATACTGGGTGCAGTATCTACATGTGAAATTAATGCAACACAGAGCAGTTTGAGCTGCTCCCGAGCTCAGCATCTACATGTGTGCCCAGGACAGCAGCAATTTGAGCCAGGGTGAAGCAGCCCTAGGCTGGCAGCAAGCTCAGGGGGCAGCCCTGGGCTCCAGTTGGTGGCATCAGGCACCGGAGGGGCTAACTGGGGTGCAGGAGGGCTAAAGTGTGGAGCCATATGGCAGGCATCCCCCTCACTTTAGCACCCTCATGCCCCAGCCAGCCCCTGTTACCATCTACATGTGTGTTTCTTCCCACTTAATTACTCCACTGTAAGCTAGTACTGTCCTTGAGAGTATTATCTTATGGTGGAGTTAGTTAATTTACTGTGCCCTAATACTGGCACACATATAGACAATGAAGCACACATGTAGATGCAGTAAAGAGCATGTGTAGATGCAACCTTTGTGTATAATAGCATTGCAGTGGAGAGAAGGTGGCTACGGGCTTTCACAGAGGGGCAACTCTAATCATTCAGGTGGAAATTGGATCTAAACTTTATGTAAGTGGCATTTACTGCCCCTTCTATGTGGGCCTTTAGCTTTGAACTAAGAGCTTACACGCAGGCAGTTACCATGGAGAAGTTGGCATGCTGTAAATACCTACCCACAAGCAGCTTGTGGTAGCTTGTTTTATTGTTCCTATAACCCTGAGTTCCAGTGTGGATCTAGCCCCATGCTTTTTTTTTTTTAAAGCAAAGTTCCTCTGGAAAGTAATCTGCTGACTGATTAAATATCCAACAACGTTCATCCTTTTTTTTGCTAAAGGCTAGGTCTTAACTGGCCATTTTACAAACTGATTATTGTAGGCAGAAGTCAGCATTTCTCAAGTCCATGGCATTTTAGTGAAACTTTAATAAAGTAAAATATTTAAACATTTTGAAGGGAGTAGGGAATCAAAACCTCTTTTTAAAGGAAATTGGTTCGGAGTGGAAAATGCAGTAAAACTGAACAAATGAAAGCCACTTAAAACAATCAACAGGGAAGTTCTTGCCTTGATACATTATATTTTTTTCATGTCTAACAAAAGCTCCCTCTGTGAACAAAAAGCGAATTTCTTCAGTGAGCAAACAGTACAGATATCTGAACAAATCAAACCCTCATTCAACTTCACAGCCTTGGGAAATAAAAAGTGCATGTTTCATAATAAATGACCATGTACATTTAATGTACATTAAGGTATATGACAGGATTTGAAGAGGTTTTTTTTAAATGAACTTTATTTATTATTGTATGTCTCTGGTGTCATGCAAGGTATTTCCATATGCAGTAAACACTATATTCCAGCATTGACTATATAAAACACATATTCTGGTATCATACAGGATGTTTTAATAATGATCTTGCATTTGTACAGTGCTTATCCCAATGTGCTTTACATACTAATCTGTTTATTCTGCACAGTGATTTCTCACTTCCAGCTGTGAAATATGGCCACCTCTGGTGAAACAGAACAATTGTGATAACCATCAACAGCACTGCTAGCACACTGCAATTTAGGACAGGAAGTGCAGATTTTCCTGCCAACTGCAGACATAGATATAGGCAGAAAGTAATAATTAAAATCAAAATTTGGCCAAGATGTCAGTACAAAAAAAGCTCCAAAAAGCACCTAAACTTTACATTTCATTTAAACAGAACACCTCTACAAGCCCAATAGGGCAGTAACATAGTGGAACATTTGTTTCTTACACATGCAAAGAGATGTGTGCTATATATTGAATTGCCAATGCTAATTCATATAGGATACAGGACTATTGGCCTGATTCAAAACACCCTGGCTTTTGAAATCTTCAAGAATGATAACATACTTTTAAGATCTCTTAAAAGGCAGAGTATGTTATACTAGAGGATGCAGAGAGCGTGACTGTAAAAATAACAAAAAAAGTATGCATTCCACACTTCTGTTTCAGGGCCCATAAAGTTATACATGTGAGTGACAGAATTTAGACATGTACTGGTAGGCATCATTAATGGATATAAAATGGAAGTGCTTCTAAAAATCAGGTTGGTAATGCTTAAGTAAATGACTTGAGTCTTTAGAAAATTAAGCCTCTTCAAGATTTAGGAGATATCAGTCCAGTTTTTATACAAAATGCAAAGAATCAGAGAATGTAGCTCATTGCTACAGTGACATCCATCTTCATGAATGCACTATCATGTGCTCTCTTAAGAAACTAGCATAAGTGTTATAAAAGAACTATCATTATAAATTATCTCATCACTTGGATGGATGGCTAGGGACCAGTTATGGGATACCTATTATTTCTGCAACAGCACCTGAAATGTATAGCTCATTCAAGCATCATTTTAGGTTTGACTACATTTTTTTTCCTAAAATCTTTCAAAGCCAGGTAAATACACAGGTGTTGCTGTCTTCTGGTTTTTAAACATAGGGTTGGCCTTAGGAAAAATGGTGCAATGGGCAAACATATTTTGGTGTCTCCCTCCCCCAGTGCCCCCTTCCAACACCTTATCAGCACTGAGGCAGGCAAGCAGGGGTGCAGGCCTGAAGCAGGCACCACCCTGCCTGCACTGCCTGGCACAGTCCCTCCTGAGCAGTGGCCTCAGGGACCCGAGTGCCTCAGAGATGTTGGGTCCCAAACCTCAGATAGATGGCACTACCCATGCCCTGCATTGCCTCCTGGAGGGCTGCAAAAGTGGGCTGCTCCCAGGGAGCTGCCATGGCAGGGCAGGGATGTATCCTGCCACTGCCTGAACCTGGTGTGGGGCTGAGGCTAGGGGCCACTTGGGTGGAGATGCTGGGGCTGGTCCAGCACACCCCCTGGCTCTCTCCACCTGCCCCTCCCTGCACCGTGCCAGGATCTTAGGGCAACGGGGGGGGGACAGCAGCACTGCCCCACATGGATGAGTGGGGGGGTCATCAAGAGACCCCATGGGAGCAGGAGGCAGCAACTGGGCTCAGCTGGCCCCTGCTAGGCTCAGTAAGGCACCACTTCTCCCATCTGGGGAGAGGATTAGCTGGGGTGGGGCAGGTTGACAGGGTGTTGGGTACCCCCCTGAGCACAGTGCCCTAGACAGTCACCCACCCATAAGGCTGGCTCTGATTAAACATCACATAACGTATTTCATAAGAACAGTGTTGAAAGTACTGTGGTTTAATAGTCTTAAATCCTGATGATTTTACCCAATAGGGTTCTCCTATAAATATTTTTGTTGTTGTCATCATTACTGTGCTTGAATAGCTATTTTCCTTGAGTTTAACACATATTGTTATATGAGTTTCAGATGAAAAGTAAAAAAAAAAAACAACCCCCCCCAAAAATCATGAATCAGTATTAAAATTCTTCCCAAATGTGTCACACTCATCAAAAGTTCTCTCAAAACTTTGCCTAAACTGAGCTGAAGTTTTGCTATCATGTATTTTAGATGAATGTGGCCTGCATTTAGCCTGAAAAAGGGGGACTTATTCAAGGTCTTTCTGAAATTCCATTTTGGGTAACTTTATTCTGCAACAGATAAATTCACCATTTCAATTTCCAATCCAATTTCAAATAGCTATGCTATTCTTCATTTTCTATCCTAAATTGCTATTTAGCATTCAAGTATGTAATGAGACAGCTGCATTTCATATGAACTGATGCCAAGAAGAAATTATGGAAAGATGTCTCAGGGGATATAAGCAGGCCTTCCCGCAGCTCCGAAAGAATGAGGATGGAGTAAGGTTTGAAGTCTTTGTATTGTGTTCAAGAGGACCTAGGAAGACAGTAGAAATCCTTCAGTTCAGCATCTTAAGTTAACCTGTGAGGAGGCTTTTGAAAAGTTGTTGAGAAGGTCAGCAAAAAACATAAAATGTAGTCAATGGATTGGTTCAGGAGAAGAAGAGGGAGTTCACTACTGGTGATACCAGCTGTTTAAAAATTGTGATAGACTTCCCCCCATCCTTCCCCTGCCTCTACTATCAAAATCATTACGTTGTTTTCTTTATTATAAAAAAATAAGGCCAGTGATTTCAAATAAAAAATTTTGGGTTCTCCTGGTTTTTGAGTCCTCAGGAATCATTCACTTTGTTCTTCCAATCTCCTCTTCTTAACCATAATAAGGCCTAGAAACTTACTCTATTTCTCAATGAAAATTGTGGTTGTCATCCAACTCCTATTGATCTGAGGAGCACAAGCTTTCAAATGAAAATCCAGTATCACAAGACATGTCATAAAATCATGACAGTTGGCAATAGTATTCATGTTTATATTTAAAAGAAAAAGGGTTGTTTTTGTGGGGGGGACAGACGCTTCAGAGACAGAAGAAATATAGAAAGTTATGGTTCTGACATGGTGCCTGCATCATCATTGCTGAGGACCCAAAGACTGAAGATTTTGAAAGAGGCAAGTGTGAGTTCCCACTAACACTGATGAGCTAAGTGAGGATGCTCTCATCCTCTTCTAGAGAAAAGAGAAGAGGTACACATCCTCAGAGAAGGGCTATAATACGGTGAAAGAAAGCAGTTGACGACCTGAATTGTTGTCTGAAGACCTGAATTGTTGTCTATCTTGAGGACATAAGTCTTGAAATCTGCTTATAGGGTCAAACCACTTTTCTGAGAGAGGGAAACTGAGATGCAGCTGCTGTCGCAAGGTGGAAAGGGCTACAATCTTTCCTGCAAAGAAAAGCAGCTGTAAAAAGGAGAGAGAAAAGAATAGTTATGTCTTGATCCACATCTTGCATGCATTTGGCAATACATTATATAACATCAGCTGAAGTTCAGATGTGTTTGTTTTTAAGCGCTGGTGTTTGGTGGAGCCAAAAAATAAGCTGGCTTTCATTTTAGCAACATTAAAATGTATAATATGGAAAAAAAATCAGTCACATCTCCAAAGAGCTCATTTAATTTCTGGTTTTATTTCCCAGGCTGGTAGTTTGCTACAGAAAACCAGTTCTTGATTAATATGCATCATTAATCATTTAAATAAATGTGGACCCTATTATTTCAAAGAACAAACAATGCCATTTGACTGCTAATTCAGCATCCTAATTAGAAGTCTTCAGGTGTGCTACATGACAACATACTTTTCATAAAAATGAATAAACCTTAGTTTCAGGGTCATTCACTAGCGTTTATTGCTGAGTTATTCCTTTTTTAAGTGTAGGATATACACTTAAATTCAGATAAGGGTCCAGCTCAAAAGCAATCTCAGAAGAAAAGAAGTGAATAATGATGCTTATAATTAGAGTCTAAAGCAGGTGAGGCTTTGAAAAAGCAGCAAGCTGAAATGTCAGTGGGTGCTTTGCTCTCCTATTTATCAATGATCGTTTTGCAATTACAGTGTGACTTTTTAAAAATAAAAATGTATAGGTCTTCCTTTTCCTTTTTGAGTAATATTGCCTCCTATAAGAATTAGAGTGCTAACTCTTCAATATTTTCTTAGATATCCCTCTCTTTGAGAGTGCTGTGTGAGTTGTCAATCAGTAACCATGTAAAATGGCTGGATAATTAATCTGTAGTATACACAACTGATAAAATAAGGCCAGTCTTCACAGACTGGCATCTTGGGGCTACTCTTCACCTGATGTAAACTGATTTATCTGTATTGACTTCATAGAGCTATGTCATATACACCAGCTGAAGATCCAGCCTTTGATGTGAAACACTAGAAATGTTTTTGTTGTATTATGTGAAAGTTGAATTTTAATAGAAATGCAGTGGAGAAACAAGTTTTCTTTGCAAATGCATTTGAACACCACTGAGTTTTTGTTGCCCAGGTATGATGAAAAATAGTATGATACAGTTATTTGCTACTTGTCTCGTGGCCAATACATATTTAGAAGTTACTCTGTTGTAAAGCAACATCTTTCAGTGTGCATGTATATCTTAATGCATATTGTAATCATTATATCATCGTCATCATTCCTTTGCTTCTATAATGATTGGTCAGTTCATAAAGTTATAGGAAAATAGGGCTGAAAAAGACATCATCGGCCCCCTGTTCAAGGCAGGATCATCTCTGATTAAACCAACACAACCAAGTGTTCATTTAACCTGCTCTTGCAAACTTCCAAGGATGGAGATTCCAGTTTCTCTAGGTGGCCTGTTGCGATGCCTGACCACCCTCACAGCGAGACAGTTCCTCTTAATCTCCAACCTAAATATCCCCTGATACAGCTTGAAAGCATTGCTTCTAGTCCTGTCCTCTGCAGCCACGGATGAAGGACAATCTCCATCCTCTCTGTAATCATCCTTTATGTATCTGAAGACTGTTATCACATTCTCTACTCTGTCTCTCCTTCTCCAGACTAAATAATTTTAGCTCTTTCAACCTTTCTTCATAAGTCATGCCTCCCAGGTCCCTAATCATTTGTATTGCTCTGTAGCTGGAAACTTTCCACATCCTTCTTGAAGTGTGTGGCCCAAAACTGGACACAGTACTTCAGGTGGGGCCTCACAAGTACAGAAGAATTTCTTCCCTCGATTTGCAAGTGACAGTTCTGTTGTTACAACAGAGTATACTGTTGGCCTTTATGGCAACAAGACATTATTGACTCATATTCAGTATATGGTCTGCGGTAACCCTCAGGTTCTTCTCTGCAGTACTGGAGCCTAGACATCTATTCCCCAGTCTGTATCTATGCATGCAATTATTCTGTCTCAAGTGAGGGACTCTGCACTTGTTGAATCCTTGTTGAATCTCATTTTGATAGAGCTTGAGGACAATTTCTCATGTTTATCCTGGTCATTATGGAACCTAGCTATACCCTCTGGAGCATCTGCAACTCCTCCCAGCTTGATGTCATACACAAATTGACTAATTGTGCACTTTATCCCATCATCCAAATCATTAATGAAGACATTAAACAATACCCGACCCAGGACAGACCTTTGGGAACCCCACTCAATGCCCCATCCCAATTAAGCATTGAGTCGTTGATGAGTACTTGTTGCGTATGATGATCCAACAAGTTATTTATCTACATTGCAGTATTTTCATCTAGTCTGTATTTCCTTAACTTGTTAATGAAAATGTCATGACAGACAGTGTCAAAAGCCTTGTTACTGTCAAAGTATACCACATCCACTACCCCCTGCCCATCCACAGAGCCTGTCACCTTATCATGGAAGGAAATCTAGGTGATTAGACATGACTTACTTTTAGTGAATCTGTGTTGGCTGTTCCTGATCACTTTTTTCTTCTATACTGTCTTCATAAGATTTCTTGCTTCATGATCTTTTCAGGTATCAAAGTCAAGCTGACTGGGCTGTAGTTCCTCATTCTCCCCTTAAACACGGGCACTATACTTGCCCTTTTCCAGTCATCCGAGATCTCACTCAATCTCCATAAATTCTCAAAGAGAATAGCCAATGAGTGAAATTACCTCAGCCTGTTTTTTCAGTACTGTAGGGAGCATCCCATCTGTCCCTACCAATTTGAAAGCATCTAACTTTTCTAAGTAATCTCTAACCTATTTTTTTATTACTCAAAGCTGTGTGTCTCCTCCCCTCTCCCTGTTACCAACTGCACTTGTTAACTGATATTTGTGAAAACCGCAGTAAAAAAAGAACATTAAATACTTCAGCTTTCTTTGCATCAACAGTCACTAGCTTGCTTTCCTCATTCTGTAAGGGACCAATGGTTTCTCTGGTTTTCCTCTTACTTTTGACATACTTGCAGAATCTCCTTTTATTGCCTTTTATATCTTTTTATGTCCCTTGCCAGCTGCATCTCAATTCATGCCTTGGCCTTCCTAATTTTCTTCTTGCATGCCCATATGATATGCCCTTATATTCTTTCTTAGTACTATCACTAAGTTTCCACTTGTTATAGGATTCTTTTTTGAGTTTCAACTCATTTAAGAGATTGCTGTTTAGCAATGTTTGGTATGCCATGATATGGTTGTAGCATTATATACCAATACTCTTCTCAAAAGAGGTTATCTACAATAGGAGAAACAGTTTTCATGCAGAAAAGCTATATTGGTTTTCTGTTTGGGGGCTAGGTGGTTTTTAGTTTTTTTTGCGGGGGGTCATTTCCACAACTAACATGCCCAAATAAAAGGACTCATTTTGGTTTGTTAGTAGAACGTATAGAAATTCCCTTAAGTAAGAGTTTTGTGTTCATAGTTTCATAGTTTCTAGAGTTGGAAGGGACCTGAGCAGATCATCTAGTCCG
>NW_017728886.1:66117615-66122822 GCF_001723895.1 Crocodylus porosus | reverse complement strand
TGTCCCCTGATCGTATGAGTGGCCCTCCTCTGGACCCTCTCCATGCTGTCCACATCCCTCTTGAAGTGTGGCGCCCAGAACTGGACGCAGTAAAAATGGGGCACACACTAAAATATGTGTGATATGTGTTTTTTAGATCGCAGAAGAGACTTTTAAGATAATAGTTAACTGCTTGTTTAGTCTCTGCAGTTAATCACTCAGTGTTTGTAGATTCTGGAGAAAAGTATGCAGGAAAAGGGTTAGGTTGTTAAGCTGTTTGTCTCTGCAAAGATATTATGTTTTACTTTTCTGTGGTTGAATAATAATTTTTTTTGTGCACAGCATTAGTTTTTTTGTAAAAATGTCTTATACTGTGAGAGAGTGATAAACAGAGCTGGTTTCAGTTATCTTTTAGGCACTCAGATCCTCTGGGGGGGGGGAAGCAAGCAATTACATTCCAAGGGCCAATTTCATCCCTAGCATAAATAGATCCAGCTCTGGGTTACCAGAAATACTGTCCCTGTCCACTTAAACCAGCTGTGAGTCTCTGACACTGCTTTTTATATCAGAATAATCATGAAATACAGATGCAAAGGTAGTATGCCATTGTGTAAAATGGTAGGGGTGCTTTTCTGGTGAGTTGTCCTGGAAACCTGATTGGTCAGTTCATAAGGTCATAGGAAAATAGGGGTGAAAAAAGATATCATCAGCCTCCTGCTCATTGTTGCTCATGAGGGTGAACATGAAGAACAAATTGGTTGTGGGTAACCCTGAAGGTTAACCTTCAGAGGGATCATTCTAATCCTAAAGCTACCTCTGGAGATTGCTACTTGTCCTAGAAAAGTATATATTCTAAAGATAGATGGAGCTCACATAGTAGTCCCTTGTGGCTTAATTCAATTTAGTTCAGCATAATTACTTCTCATTAGGATTGTATAGTTTAAGGCAAGTATTCTCTCAGCCCTGTTGGCCATATAGGAGGCTAGCTTTTGAAACTCACACGCATGTATAATTGCCTTTTTGAGTCTTACTTTTGACAAAAAGAGGTGATAATGCCATTATAACTGAAGAATCTATATATAAAAAACCCTGGGGAATAGAGAGGTAGCTGGAACTGTAAATATTGGATAAATAGTAGGGCAGCAAGACAATATGGATGAACTTTGTCTCCCTCCAGCAGTTATGGTTCCTAGAAAAGGATATGTAAATGTCAATCTCTGATTCAAAGAAGAAGGGATCTCAGAGATCCCGGCAATGGGAATCAAAGACAACAAAAAGTCCTTCTTTAGGTAGATAGGGAACAAGAGGAAAGCAAATGGGAGTGTGGGGCACAGGTGGTTACCAACACTCAAGAGAAAACTGAACTCCTGAATGGCTAGTTTGCCTCAGTATTTCAACAGGCCACAGGGAAAGTCATGCTGGATAGGGTACAGAATGAGCAGGGCAGAAATGACTGCCTTCTTATTGTATCCATAGAACCGGTATGTGCTCAATTAAAGAAATTAGACATGTAACCCTTGGCACAATGCTACCCATGCCCTCACCTGAATAGTGGGATCCTAGGGTACCCAGTAGCTGGTGGACCTGCTCAGCTCCCTGGGTAGCTGCTGCTGGGTCCCTGAGTGGACAGCCTCCCCTTCCAATCAAACAAGCTTGCAGATGGTTATAAAACTATTTACAGGATTTAACTATTTACAAGCTAACATGTAACCAATGCAATAAAACAGATGTTACACCATATGACCTGGCGATAGTGGCTTATGGATGAATGCTTCTTGGATACACGTTACACATGGGGAAGGTATACAAATTACCCACAATAAATAAGGAATCAATCAATAAATACATTGATACTCCCACTAATAAACCATCAAGAACTGATTTACAAAGCCTATAACTTGTATACTGAGGACCCTGTCTTCCCGGCACAGGGTGCAGGTCCCTGCTGCTGGCATCCCTATCATGAGCTCCAGGAGTCTCAGTACAGCAAGCGGTGGCTCCTCCCCTGCAATCTGTACAAGAGGGCTTATTCCTTCCCAGACCCCCATCCCTGGCACAGCTTGGAGTGGTGTCTGGGCTGAAGGTTGTAACAGTTTCCCCTGCCCAACACAGCCTCACACCACCCAGCATATGCAGCCCTTCCCTGGACCCTGCCCTGGGGATTCTGGTGAATTGGAGCAGTCCCTGTCCCTCTAGCCCAGTGTTCCCTCTGGCATACTGAGCCTGCCCCTCTATGGTGCCTTCTCATTCATGGGGGAAAAACCAGTGCAGTTTCAAGCAGTCTCCTCTGGGTCCTGAGTCCCCTCCCCTCCTGTGCTCACCCAGCCACACAGGGGCTTGTAGGAGGGCCTTCCCAGGCTCAGAGTCTCCTCACAGGCAGCTCCTCTCTTGTGCCTGCCCCACAGAGCTCCAAGGGGGAACAGAGGGAGAACGGACACTGTGCAGCACTCTTGGTGCAGCCCCTAGCCGCTACTTCTGCAGGGCTCTGCCAGGGGCTCTTGGTGGGGCGGCTGTAATGAGATCCTTTTCCTGGTCTGCATCCCAGCTTTCACCCTTCTCTCTCCTTTTTGTTCTCCTCCCCAGGAAAACTGCTCTCCTCTTTTAAACAAGCCTCTCAGCCAATCCCAAGCCAGGACTCTTCCCGGGCTTTTGGTAATGTCTCTCATTCAAACCCTGATGGGGTTACATCACTCCTCCCACTTCAAAGAGGGCCGCCTCCAAAACAGCTTCACTTACCCTCAGGGCAAACGGTGTCCCTACTGGCACAAACTCTGACACTCTGTCCCTCTGCCATGGGGACAACCATTCCTATTCCTTCAGGTGGGTCCATTTTAATGCTGCTACAGACAGATATCAGTCAGCAGGACCGTATAAACTCCATCCGAGGGTGCTGAAGGAGCTGGCCGATGTCATTGCGGAGTCCCTGGTGAAACTGGTCCAAAACTTGTGACACTCCAGAGAGGTCCCTGAGGACTGGAAGAGGGCCAATGTTGTGCCCTTCTTCAAGAAGGGAAGGAGGGAGGACCCAGGTAACTATAGGCCAATTAGCCTAATTTCTATCCAAGGAAAAATCCTGGAAAAATTCATTAAAGAGTGTATGTGCGAAAGGCTTGCAGAAGATACGATTCTGAACGACAGCCAGCATAGCTTCATTGCGTGCAAGTCTTGTCTTACCAACCTAATCTCCTTTTATGATCAGGTAACTTGCCACATGGATAAGAGAGAAGTGGTGGATATTGTATACCCTGACTTCCAAAAAGTCTTTGATCTGGTATCCCAAGATGTTCTCATCAGAAAATTGTAAGATATTGTAAGTGAATCAATGAATTGAATCACTGTCCCTGATTTGGGCCAAATCCAAATCTGAATCGAATAGGGCCTGCTTCATACACCCCTAGTTACCAGCAGTGCAAATAATACTCTGGCATGCATCAATCAATGCATCTCCAACAAAACCAAGGAGGTGATTCTTCCACTCTACTTGGCACTGTTAGACTCCATCTGGAGTACTGTGTCCAGTTCCGGGCACCACACTTTAACAAGGACATGGTAAAATTTGAGGAAGTCCAAAGAAGGATCATGTGTATGATCAGAGACTTGTATGGCAAGCCATACAAGGAAAGGCTGAGGGACCTGGGACTCTTTAGCCTGAAAAAGAGAAAGCTGAGAGGGGAGCTGGTAGCAACTTACAGCTACATCAGGGAAGTACATGGGGGGCTAGGTGAGCAACTATTCACCAGGGCACCCTTGGGGAAAAGCAGGAGTAATGGCTACAAACTTCTGGAAGACCATTTCAAGCTTAACATTAGGAAAAACTTCTTCACAGCAGGTGTCCAGACTGTGGAATAAGCTCCCTCCAGAGGTGGTGCCTACCCTGGAAATCTTCAAGATGGGACAGTCATCTTGCACCTGACCCCACCTGTCATTTTTCCTGCCTAGTGCAGGGGGATGGACCCATTTATCTTCTGAGGTCCCTTCCAGCCTTACAGTCTATGAATCCTTCAATGTAAACAGAATTATTTATTGTAGAAATACTTTAATAATAGGTATTGACAGGTCTGTTCAAAGGAGCAGTTGACATGGATGTTTAATTCCCAAGGATTTAATGAAAAATGAAAACAAGAACTTGAACCTGCACATTGTATCTTTGAGGTCTGTTGTTGATTTTCTTTAATTGCTCAGATATACCAAGGGGTAGAATCATGACCTCAATGGAAAACAAAATAGATAATGGCAAGCACCATTTGGGACAGATAAATAAATCAACTTCCAGCAATGTGTTGAGAACCAAAGGCTGTGGTTTCAGATAACTATGACTAAATTGTTTCTAGCTGTTTGTCAATCACTCCATGAATTGGTCATAAAATGTTTCTATTCCCTCACCTACAGCTGTGGTAATTGGGACATAAATCTGGCATGTGGTCAGATTAAAGTAAAACTTAACAAAAATGATATGCTTTCTTACTAAATTGTACTTCAGCATTGTATTTTCTGCTGTTCTTCAATGATGAATGCTCTGTGTGCACAGGCTAGATCAAAAAATAGCTAGTGCAATAAAGCTTGGCTTTTAAAAGCTTTTGGTTATTGTCATTTAGTAGACTTGTGAAGTTAAAGTAACTGTTTTTCAAAAATGTGGTTTTAAGACGGTGATGAGGTTTGATAAGATTCCTGCCTGTAAGTCATTAAGTGACTGTCTAGAAACTTGCAGTACTTATTCAGACAGGACCAAACAGGCTCCCTTGTCTAAGAAGACCAGCACTGCTGAGACTCTGTATGAAATAATTGAGATATTAAATGCTGAATCCCGTAGCAACAGCAGAAGATAATTCATGCCACCACCCTTTCTGGCTTTTATTTTTCTTTTTTTATAAATGTTGTTTAAATGTAAATAGTCTCTTAGTCAGTAATTAGCACTTACAAGAAATATGGTTAATGCTACAAAAAATTAAACCCGAAGAGAAACAGCTCAATAAATCAAGCATAAGACTTGGAGTCAAGAGACATGAGTGCTATTCCTGGCTCTGCCCTCAACTCAGTGTGTTATGGAGCAACTCATTTAAACTCTATTTCTGCTTCCCTTTGAATAAAATGGGATTAATGATACTTTTCAAAGTGTTTTGAGGTCCACAGATGGAAAGTGATAGTTTCATAGTTTCTAGGGTCAGAAGGGACCTGAGCAGATCATCTAGTCCGACCCCCTGCCATGGCAGGAAAGAGTACTGGGGTCA
>NW_017728886.1:66096407-66116675 GCF_001723895.1 Crocodylus porosus | reverse complement strand
TGCTACCCCTGCATCTAATGATCTGGTGATCTGATCGTAAAAGGCCACCAGGTTGGTCTGACAGGACCTGCCACTGATAGGTAAGTGTAAATTGTTATTCTTAGAAACCACAGTTAATAGGAATGAACAGGACTTGAACTGAGCCCCCGAAAAGTTATGCTGTACTTCTCTCACCAAAAGCACTGCTAAGTATTTTTAGGATAAGATTGTAAGCATCAACTCCAATCATTGGCTTGGCCTTTGGCCCTTTCTGGATGGAGATGAACCCAAACCTTTTCAAAAGCTCAGACAAATATGCGTGTGTGTGTGTGTATCTTCAGTGGTAATGCATAGGGAGTGCATGGGGGTGCATTCGCACCCTCTGAGAATGCTGGTGCACCCCCTGATTGGCCACACTTGCCACTTAGGTGATGAACAGGGGGGGCAGGTGGGAATGCTGGTGCCCCCTCTGCAAGCACCAGCCAATCACTGCAGCTGCTCCCAGAAGCGGGGAACTCCCTCCAGGAGAGACTGGCTGCAGGGGAACCCCCCCGGGCATTGAGACTGGTCACGGGGGAGGCATGTGGCCCCCCTGACTAAGGTAGCACCAGTTGCCCAGGTATATAATCACCTTCCTCCTGCCTGCTTTTTATCCTTGCCATGAGAAGGTCTAGTAATTCTAATGGAACCACTGAGTCTTTGGACCACTTTCATTTCTAGCACTATGCCTTCTTTCCCCTACATTTGAAGAACCCCTTCAGGTTAATTCCAACTAATTTTCTTTGTTGTTGTTGTCATCAGAAGTCTCTACCCTAGGGCTTTTTCCTGTGGTTTGCTATGCCCCTGAGGCACATGAAGAAGTTTGAGTGCTATGGTTTGTATTTGTATCACATGAGTAAGAAGAGCTCTGTGCCTCAAACCCATTCCTCCTCCAGTATGTAAACAAAAGAGGGCATGCTAATGCCTATCTGGCCATGGCAGTCAGGAAAGAGCTCTTAAATACGGCTCTGCATAATGGTAGAGCATGCATATGTCCATGGAAAATGTCAGCTTTTTTTTCAAAAAAGGCCTCACTTTCTAACTGGCACATAGAATCATAGGAAAGTAGGGCTGCAAGGGATCATATGAGATTATCTTGTCCAGCCCTTTGCTCAAAATAGGATTATCCCTGACTGAACCATGCCAACAAAGTGTCTGTCCAACCTGCTCTTGAAAATTTCCAGGGGTGATTTCACAGCTTCTCTAGGTAGTGTGTTCCTAGTTCTCCTTCTAGTCTGTAGGAAGAAAGTATCTATGGATAAGAAATTTCCTTCCCTAAGTTTATGTTATTTAATTGCCATGTTGTTCCAGTAGGATATCATTGGAGAACAAGCCAGCTCTCCCCCAGTTATTAGGGCAGTGCAAAGCTTTGGGTGCTGATTCGATTTGGAAGAGATTCAGCGGGCAAATCTCTGAATCTGAATCAAATCAGGAGACTGGTTAAAAGGCCCAAATCAATTCAAAGATCCCCAAATAAATTCACAAAAGGTTCAGACATCTTTGGAGATTCAGGCAGGCCCAGCTTGCTGCTGCAGGGAGCTGGACCCGGACACCGTGCTGGTAAGTAGGAGTTGGGGGAGGAGAGGCTAAAGAGAGGAAAGTGGTCTATGAGAGGACCCCTGCCTCTCCTCCCCCTCTGAGTGCTCCCCCATTGTTGCCCCACCTGGCCCCAGCTCTCAGTTCTTTAAAGCCCCCACTCACTTGCTGCTCCTGGGCGGTGGGGGGCAATTCCACTTTCTCTCACTGCCCCATGCTGCACTGGGGGCTCTGCCATGAACCTCCTGACCCCCGCCCTCTCTCCCAGCCCCCCTCACCCCATGGCTGCCTTGCTTGCTCCAGCTCCCAGCTCTTAAAAATAATTAAATAAAAAGGCCCACGCTCACTGGCTGCTTGCAGCGGCCTCGGGGCTTCTGGGGGATCATGTCAGAGCCCCCCTATGCAGCGGGGAGCAGCGGGCGGGCCGTGGGGATCATCTCCCCCACTACACACACACCTGGCAGCAGCCAGTGAATGTGGGGCTTTTGTTCTTTTTAAGTGCCAGGAGCTGGGGCAGGCAGTGCAGCCAATGGAGAGGGGAGCTGGGAGACTTGTGGCAGAGCCCCCCATGCAGCATGGGGAAGCAGGAGACAGTGGGGATTGCCCCCCACCTGGCAGCAGCTGGTGATTAGGAACTTTTATTTTTATTTTTTAAAGAGCTGGGAGCTGGAGCCAGGAGAGCAGGTGGGGGGGTGGGGGCTCATGACAGAGCCCCCCCCCACACAGTGTGGGGCAGCGGGGATCACCCCCCACACCTGGCAGCAGCTAGTGAGTGCCAGGCTTTTTTTTTCAAAGAGCTGAGAGCAAAGGCCAGGTGGGGCAACCATTGATGGGGCTGGGAGAGTGGGCAGGAGATGGGGCCGATTTGGAGATTCAGCCAATTCGGCGGTGGCTGAATTCCCAAATCAGATTTGGCCAAATGGATTCTGGACAGTGATTTGAATCACCTAATGCAATCACTATGCCCCAAATCGGCTGAATCTGAATCCAAAGTGAATATTAGCCACTTCATAAAGGCCTACCAGTTATATCCTACTGGAACACCCAAGGAATTGTGGGTGCCCTTGAACCATGGAGCCCCGAGACAACCCCAAACAGGCCGTTGAGTGATCTGGCAGAAACAAGGCAGGGCTCTATCTGGAAAGCTGCCTGGTTGTCAAGCTTCACCTGGAATGTTAACTCTTCCTGGTTGTTTCAGAAAGAATTAAGTGAAACCAGTAGTAGGCATCTGTCTGTCTCATGAGACAATAGAATTGCACCAAGTGAAACATGAGCTCGCTAAATGAAATCCTCGCTTGAAAGATAAAGTGAAGCTGGAGTGTCCGGGGCATAAATACTGTAGTATATATATAAAAACAGTGGGTGCATCTACATGAGACACTGACTTAGCAGTAGCCAAAAAATATTGAACAGTAACGTGTCACAGCATCAACAGTGCTAATATGCTACTGTGCATTATTATTAGGCTATTGTGCAAGTAGTGTCACCTAAAAGATATTCGCCAGTGCTACTGCACAGTCACTCCAGTTTCTGTGCGTTTATTTAGTACTCACTAATACAAGTACTAAATAAATGCACAGTAACACCTGTGCAGTAGCATCTCATGTCAATGCACCCACTGAATTGCCCACACACCAGTGTCCCACTCTTGGCCTTGCTGGTTTAATCCAAAGGAAAGGCAGGTGCCAGTATGTTTAGAACCATTTTGGCTGCAGGATTAAAATACATGAAGTACAGCTTCCAGTAAAAAACTATTTAATTAAAACATTCCCAACCAGTTATATTCTGCAACAAAGTAAGGCTGAGCAGCAAAGGCATCAAGCAGTTCAAATGAAGTTTCAGACCTTTGGAGTGTTACAAGGACTTTCAGAACATTTTCATTTCAACCATCTAAAATGATCTGGAAAATCAAGGCAAAGCCAAATAATCCCATCCTTTAGTCATTCAATAACCCCCAATTTTCTAGTGACTGAGAGATTTCAACATCTCTCAAACAGTCCCTGGTATTCTGACCTCAGAGTATTTGACTCTTGGGCTCTGGGCAAGGGAAGTATCTTACCATTAAGTTATTCAGTACCACATAATTACAGCTATTTTTTACCTATTTCACTGTAAGTAAAACTGCTGAAGTGCAGTTCCAGAATTAGTCACATAGGGTTGTGTAGAACTATCTAGGCTCAATAACAGCATAGGAAAAAATATTTGATTATTTGTAGCTCCAAATAATGAAAAGGATTGAAGACAACCATGCACTTTGCCTGTGGGCACAAACTGCTGTGTAAATTCAAGATCTCTACTTTCATTCTGTCAGCAGAACCACATAATTTCTTCTCTTCTGCAAATACTCTCTGCCCTAGGCTACCAGTCACTGTAATAATGTGTATCTTAAAGTCTTGAAAAAGGAATTCTCTAGACTGGAATATTACACATGGTAAGTAGAATGTGGTTTGACTTAGAAGGGATGGGACCGGAGAGAAGCAAAAGGTGCAGTTTAATACAAAAAATGACACTACTTTAAACCGGCATAAAAAGGAGACCATTCTTGAAAGCTGTATTTAATCTACTTTCCTACTAAGTGTTGGGAAGAAAAATACCTGAGGGTTTTATAAAATAAAAACTGAATGCATTTTAGGTATGACCTGAAGACAGTGGAGCATATATGTTTACATTTCAGTAGTCAAGATTTAAAAAAAAAAACCAAAACTTAGGGCCTTGTTACAGGTTTTACTTTGAGCTGTACAAATATTGTTTGGCTTAGTGATAGTTTGGAGTTTGGAGCAGTCATATCTTTAGTATAAAAACTTTCTCTGACTTTTCCCCATCTGTATAGCTGTGACTTGCCACTAGTGGCTTGGTGAGCCCTACTTCTATGATTCACTGTGCTTCTAAGGCTGTGGCTTGCTCCTTACCTCTCCTGCTAGGTGAAGAGCTCCAGCCCTGTGGCTCCAGGAGCACCCTGCTCCCTGCAGGGACATGAGGGGCAGTCTGCTGCCAAGGAAGTCACTGCTCTGGGGTGTGGCTGCTGCGGGTGGATCCATGCTGCCACTGCCAGGAAGGACTAGCAGCTGTAGGTGGAAAAAAATTAAGGCTGCTTTGCTTCCATCAGCTAGCATGAATCTAGACCTCCTTAGATCTTTCTCACACACTCATACTTACACTCACACAGCCCTACCTACTTCCAGGGGTGAAAAGAGGGGTCATATTTTCCTCTTCTTAGCAAACTGCAGTTTGGGGGGCATACGGAGCTCTCCCAAACCTGGCTCACTGTAATGAATCCTCAGTGCTGCCTGTTTTGGCCAGGTGCCTCCACTCTCCTAGCCAGGCTGGATATTCCTGATGCTTTCCAAGGCTGCCAGTTTAGAGGGAAAACTTGAGTAAAAATAGCCTCCTACCCTGTCCTTGATCAGAGCTGGTGTCACTCAGCACAATAAGTGGGGCAGGTAGGGTTGGAAAGGGTAAGGAGAGGTTGGATCAGCAGTCACCAGGTGTTTGCATGTGTTTGTGGATAGGATGACCTCTCATTCAAACCTCTGGGCTGTGTGGCTCAGAATCTCCAGCTAGAAGAAGACGGAGTCAGCATGGAGGGAGAGGAAGGGCTGTAGAGCATGCTGGGTGGATAGGAACTTTTATGGGAGCTGGGGATGGTGGGGGCTGTGGGAAGTCTGGCAGACAAAATGGGAGGTGCTGCAGTCACCTTTCAGTTGGTGACAAAGATAGTGGCAGGGGAAGAGTGAGAAAGAGAGAGGGATCAGCGCTGTCAGACAGCTCCCGTGCCATGGCAAATTAATGTGGGCAGATGGGGGGCGGTCACGGTACGGTATCCACACAGAACAGGGAAGAGGGGACGGGACCACTGTATCCTGGGATACTGGAGGACTTCAGTTTGGGTGGCACATCTGTGGGGGGTGGCCACACATTAATGGAACAAGAGCTGGGTTGTGCGGATCAGAGATAATTCTTCCCTGGAGTGGCATAACTTTGAGCCACACAACCAATGTTTTAGGCCACTTAAAGGTGTTAATGTGCAGACAGTCCAGGGGTTAAGAGCTCCAGGAGCCACCTAAAAGTAACTCGTAACAAAGTCCTTATATTCCTGAATAAGTGGCATAATTCCCCAAAGTACTAAGCACCTAGACATTCCCTCTGAGTATGATATTAGTGATTCTTACACGTAGGCCGCCTAGTGCTTTCCAATATTAAAGATTGATTCAACTTCATTTTTTATAAACTCTGACACCTCTGGTTATAGTCACAGGCCTTTGAAATTCAACAGTGGAAAAATTTTAGGTAAGGGAAGTGCCTTTGCTCTGCCCCATGGAATTCCTTTCAGAATTTGCTTCAATATAAATTATTGAAAATTGCCATTTCCTTTCATTGCTTGTATTACTGAGGAAAATGCAGCTAGTCTACTAACTAATGACTAAACAGATTGTGCACACTCTACATTTGGGCCTTTAGTGTCAACAACATACTGCATAGGGAATACCCAAGAGCTGGCAAATGGGAAATCTGGGAGGAGACATAAGATAGGCAGAGGTCTCCCTGAACACTCTCATGAATTCATTACTTGGTGCCAGCAGCAGCCCATCTCAACATCACCCAATTCCCTCCCTTGGAGTAAAAGCAACATTAATGTAGTTAGTCCTGTGGCTCATGCTTGTCCTGCAGCGCTAAGGGGGGATGGGTGTTGTTTGTACATAATAATGTTTTACCTTTAAAAAATCTTGAGAAAATCCATATGCATACAGAAAATTATGTTAAAAGATCAAAATTTGCATTTCAATATCAAGCACCCAAAAGTTTGGAAATACCAGCTTTCCTTCAATGTTAATTTTGTCTCTCTTGTGCATGTGCATTATGATACTTTGCCTCTCCTTATTCAGTGCACTGAAGGGAAGTACAAGGGCCATAATTACTCATGCAACCTTATATCTGGGATTTTTCACCTTTATCTGGCAATTTAAATAATTTAACATTTTAGGTAATTATATGTAATATGTATACAAAACCACTGTAAAATGGCATTGATATGAATCAGGATATTCCAACTGACATCTGCCATGTTATGCCACCACTGCTAGTATCTTCTGTTGTTACTTAGGCTTGTACACAGCCTTGCTTCCATCAGGAGGGCTGTTATAGAAGAATATGGTACTCAGCATATTCCTCTATTACACAGAGAGAAGATTGGTGTCTAATGTATGTGTTCCATTAATCATTTCTGGACTCATTACACTTCCAGTCACCATTATTCAGATGGTGGTGTTCCTAACCATGGTCAGCCCCAACTCATTTCTGTTTCTAACTTTTGAATAACCTCTCTTTATTTTCCTAATTTATGTTAAAATGAACCTGTTTTTATCCCTAATATACTTCTGTACTTGAGTAACTCTTTTGTCTCAGAGACAGAAAGAAAAGCGAAGATACTCTTGTTTAGGAACCAGAGAAAGTTATTGAAAGCTTTCATGAATTCACCTCTTCTGGCCCCTTTTCCCTTCTGATCTTTCCCTGCAGCCATTATGGGATGCTCTGATTCATGATGTAGGAAAAAAATGGTGCCTTCAGGGAGTTTGGACTGAAGTGACAAATACCTGCCTTCCAAATTCAGCATTTGTTGTTGAACGTGTAGGTAATAGCTTATTAGATCACATAGGACTTTCAGCCCATAATTGCTGTATCAACTTGAGTAAGAAACAGCCTTTCAAAAAGTATTGACTTACAATCTATTATTTATTTTCAGTGAATTTAGCACTAATGAAAAAGATGGATCAACAGTTTTCAAATCAGAGCCCAAAGTTCTCTGAGTACCAAAAGGGCAGTTTAGAATTGTCTTTTGCAATGGAAGAGTAATTCATCTACATAGTTACCAAGAAAGTTAGGCTGTGCGTAGACAAAATGAGATGTGTGTGTACACGACACTTTAAAGCAGGCTAAATGCTTTTGCACCGCTTTAATGCTGTTTGCCCGCCTTGGCGGTGTATTGTACATTAATTCCAGCTGCTATAGGAAATTCGGCAGTGTAATGTGCCTTAAATGACTTGGGGTGAAGCAAACTAAAACTCATTTGAGGAGTTTTAGTTTGCTGCCCCTATATCTGTGGAGCAAAGCACTGGGCTCTGTGCAGCTGCACGGCTCTGCAAGAAGCCCTGCGGGCAGCCTGGCAGCAGCCCAGGAAGGCAGGCACCACCCAAGAGAAGTGGCGAGCCTGATTTGCACCCCACCCCGCCCAGAGCCTGCCTGCCTGAGCTGCGCAGAAGCCCGGTGCTTCCCTCCATGGCTGTGGTGCCCCATGGGACCGGCTGAGCTGGGTGCCTGTGGGGGGGATGGTTCTGCTGCCATGGAGGGAAGCACCAGCCCCTCTGCAGCCCAGCGACCGCTCTGCTCTCCAGCAGCTCGCCCTCCCCTCCCTCCCAGAGAGGCAGGTAAGTCAGCAGGGTGTGTGCACAACATGGAGGTTTAATCAGCCCTAAATTGAAGCAGTGTTTTTTAAAACCCATTGCTTCTATTCAGGGCCCCTGTTTCACCTACACACACCCTTAGAAGTCACAAGTGAAACATTGCACAAATTCCCTGCCAAATCCCAGGAATGACCGAAAGCAGAGGTGGCTAAACTATGGCAGAGGTGGGACAAGCATCTTCTGAGTGTGGCGCACAGCAGACTGGGGAGAGGACAGTGAGCACAGTGACAGATAAGGCAGGTCTCAGAAAATGGAGCAGCAAATGGGGCAGGAAACTTAGGGAAGGAAGCAGAAAGCAGAGCACAGAGTAGGCAGGGGAACAGGAGTGGAGGGGCACTTGAGGAGGGTGTGGGGCTAATTTGGCATGCCTGATTAAAAAAAAAAAGATTGGCTTGGCTCCCACTGACAAAGGAATTACCCCTGGAAGTTAGAAAGTAATTCAGTACATGACTACTTGGTTTTCCTACTAGGGCCCGACTAAGATTGTTTTTCAGAGGCCTTACCCCACACCTATTGAAAGCAAGGGAGAAGCTTCATTTAATAAAATAAGTGCAATTTTCATAAAAATAGCTGGGGTGGGGAGAAGGGGGATTTGATTACACTAGTAACTACCTTTGTATTCATTGTTTCAAGAACAGGAATCTGAGCTGAATGATCCCCTGCAGCCACTACCAAGTCATTCTTTACCATAATTTTGATTTTATTTGATCCTTAAATTTTAGAACCCGATGCTACACATTCTGGGAAAAAATCAATTTTCCCCTAAAAGCAATTTCTCTTAAACTGCTTTTCCTCACAGAATTCCTCCTGCTGAAGGACTGTTGGTTGGTTCCCCCTCCCTCCCCAGACCTTTCGTCTCTCAGGAGGCTGCCTTTTAATTAAATTGTTATTTGTTTTGTGTTCCTTTTTATTATTTGTTTAAATGTTATTGTTTGCGCTTTGAATTGATCGCCCCTGTACAGTCTGAAGCTGAGCATTTGGTGTGTCACTGAGTGAATTTCTCCTGCTGTTGCCTCAGGACATTGCTGGAAACACAATGTTGCAGTTGATAGAGATTCTCATGATAAAAGAATTTACAACAAAGGATAAATTAATTTTTTTGTAAAGATCAATGACACCATCAGCTACAGTTTTCCTTTTTCTTTACTTCCAACTTGCATTCACTTAGAAAGTAGATTTTAAATTAGTTGAACAGAATAATATGGAAATCACAGTGTCACACAAACAGCTCACCAGAACAAATGCACCTTCTTTACTATTGTTTCTCTGTAGATATCTGTGCCATAACAGCACGCTTAAGCCAAATGATACTATTTTAGTCCCAGTGCAATTTTCTTTCTCCTGCAAAGAAATACCTTTTACTGTTCAGTTAAAAGAAAATGGATGCTTTCAGCATACTGTATTTTAAGTGTATTTCTTTCCACATTTTTTGCTATTCTCATAGAGCTAAAAAAAGAATCCTTGCATCTTTTGTTTTATACTTATGTTTGGTGACATTTTAATCTGTTTTAATCCCGTAGAATTTTTTTTTAATGTTATAAATATTCTGCTCTGAACAGAAAGAAGATTGTCAAGGATGTTGGTACAAGCCTGTTGGAGCTGCCATGCCAAACTCTGTAACTGACCTGAAACGATCACTGCTAGTAACTTCTGGTACCGCTGACATTTCTGAGTAAAGTTCTCCTTAAATCTAGACATGCATTCAACTCTTTGATCTTCAGCTGAATCTTCTAGCAGCCAGCAATCCGCCTCCATTTATTCAGTGCTTCTTTAGCTCTTAAATGGACTTTGAGTAGAATCCTGACCCACTGGAGTTAAGGGCAAAAGTCCATTGTGACTTCAATGGGAATAGGATTTCTTCCTTCATTTGTCAGTGTTAAGCTAGCTATTCATGAAATCAGTGATAACCCTATTTATGAAAAATCAGGGCACACATGGTATACGAGTGTCAGTGTCATTTTCCACTGTTTACATCAGAAAAGTAGCTATAATTGTCATAGGTAACACTGAGTGATAGGTGCTAGGAAGGCAAAAGAAATAACAGGTCTTCCAGTTCATTCCTACACTAATGCAGTGCTGTGCACAACACTACAGTATATTTCCTGTTGCTTTGTCTAGTCTACTTTTAAATGTCAAGCATCACCACTTCCCCTGGGAGACCATTCCACGCTCTATTAGATTTCATTGTTAGGAAGCTTTCCCTGATCTTCAGTCCAAATGTTCGTTTTAAGTCTCTGATTCCCATACGGAACTAGTTGTGTATTTTTTCCAGAGTAGTTGCTGCTATGAGTTACCTTTCAAAGTCAATAAAATACAGTTCCCTTAATGGCTTTCTTTTTGAATGCCTTGAGGTTTGATTTTTTTTTTTTAAATAAATGAGAAAAATCACTATTCATTTCTAAACTCAAAAACGAAAATTGCTTTGCAAAAGTCATTTGAGCAACAGAAAAGGAGGCCAGCTATTGAAGACTGTGCATTACAGGCTTGAGTTAATGCACTTCCCTTTTTAGCATTATTAAAATGTTTTCTTTCTCTGAAGCAGAGGACCTCGCTTTTGACTGGAATTACCTGCGTTTTTTACTTGAAAAGACGTAGAGAACTAGCACCTGTAGTATGCAAACCTTCATCACTCTGAGCACCTACTCGTGTGAATAGTCCCACTAGACCTGATTCCTCTTCAAATTATTCCTTTTCCAATTTTAGATATGTGCTAGTCCCGTATTCTTCAAACTGCTATTGAACGCTAGGCAAGTTAGGGCAACACGGGTGCTCTGTCTTGTTTCCTCAGGGCTCCAGCTAAAGCTATGAGAAAAGACAGAAGGCAGGGTAGATTTGCACTTTATAGACTAACTAAATCAGAGATGCATATCATAAACTTTCTTAAGCAGCAGCTTGCTTCAATATCTGATGAACTAAGCCTCTGCTTATGAAAGCTTGTACTATGCAGCTCTGATTTATTTAGTCTATAAGGTGCAACTCTACCCTGTCTTCTGCCTGCCTTCCAGATAACACAGCTACCTCTCTCTATTCATGTTTGAGGGAAGAGCCACCTTGAGCTCATTTCCTCCTTACTGTCTGTGGCTACAATTTGAAGTTCCGTTCCCCTGCCTTGGCTTATCAGGGCTTTTTTCTCTTGAGTTTTCCACTTCTTGCTAGTGCAAATAACTTTTCATGTTGTTTTTGTCCTTTGTCATGGATAGATTTTCTTTCTTCTATTCAAAACCTCTGTGTTTGTTATCATATCTGCATGGTAGAAGTCCTTGGGTTTTACCTTCCTCCAAGCAAAAAACGATCCTCATACTAACTGCTTGCTATACTGTGGTGGTAAAGTACATACCTGCAGAGAATCCAGGCTCTTTAGATCATTAAAAAAAAAAAAAAAAACTTGAACATTTCATAAAAGAATGTTTCCTTGAACAGTCTGTGCTCCCATTTTCTGATCCTGGCCACTTGGAAGTGGGAAAATCAGACTTTACAAAAGCTGGAAGTTCTTTGAGTCACTTATGTCTCATGCAATTTTGGCTGACTCACCTCACAAGAGTGAACAGAATTATCTGCAGACAGGAGAAGAGGCAGCGCTCTCCTTCACCAAGATCTTTTCGTAGATTTCATAAGGTCCCAAGTTTTTAACTACCTCAAGTGGAAAGTTAGATCTTGCTAAACTGCTTATGTTCACTACAGCATGAATTTATGGTGTCTTAGCTAATTCAACCTGTATGAGTGTTTTAGTATGGTCAAAGAACAGGTCCATATAGTGCAACTGTCTTCCCTTGCATCACTTCAAGGCTGTATGCAAAGAAAAGGAGGCCAAAAAGTTGATTTAGTTTGTTGACCATCTTTGACTATCCCCTCCTTTTGGAAATAGATTCTGCCATTTACTTGGTCTTTGGAAAATCTTAATAGACTGATTGGTCCTAAGCACCATGAAATAATGTTTCACAATAACGTTCTGCTCCATGTGCCACTCCACACTTTCTCCTTCCCTTTCAAGCAATCCACCTCTTTCTGCACTTCCTCAAGAGGTGATGCTTCTTCTATACCTCAAGGCTAGAAAAGAAAAGAGGGAAGCAATTTTGCGCTTGGTACATTCTGGTACGCATGTGAAGTGGAGGTCCCAGGCCCATTTTAGATTTGTAAGAGATGAACAACTTCATCAAAATAAAATTTGGCCTGATCACCATGGTGCCCATTAATCCTTTTCTGGATTCCGAAGACTTTTTAGATCTACAGGGTATAGGACCTACCCATCCTAGTAACAGACAATATATGAGGTTCATGGTGACAAAACTTTATTCTCAATATATTATTCTCTCCATTACCTGTCAGCTGCCTTAAGGTTGTTTATGGACTGCATGGTGGTAGTTTTGGCTCACCTCAGAAGAATAAGAATCTAGTTATTCATGTATCTTGGTGACTAGCTGTTCAACAGCTTCTCCAGGTAGCAGAGCATCAGACTTACTCCAGACCCCAGTCCAGATTGGACTGTACGGGTTTCTCCTGGGCTGGGTACAACAATTGCAATGGGGACAGTGTGGGTCCATGTTGAGGAGGTGCCATGAGTTGGGGACCAGGTAGCAGTGCAGGTCTGGGAGTAGCCAGCAGAATGGGTTGGGGATTGGGCAGAAGCACAGGTCTGGGGTAGTGGCAGCACAGGTCCAGGGGTGGGCAGAAATGTGAATCAAGGATCGAGAAGCAGTGGGACAACCAAGGGCTGTACTTGCACAGCCCTTGCTTGCCCTCCCACTGCTGATGGCCACGTCCATCAGGGTCCAGGAGCCCTGGATTCTGTGGCAGGCCACATCCCACTGGCCATAGCCCTTCTCCCCCCCCGCCCCCCTGCCATTTCTGATATCCCACTGCATAACCAATGAGCTGGGTAGAAAAGTTTGTCCTGCAGTCAGATCCAGCCTACAGACCATATGTTTGGCTCCCCTGGAATACAGAATTCACTGGATCTTCATGCTATTTTTTCACATGGGCCTGAACATAAACAAGGACAAAGAATCCAATTCACTGTAGTGATTCCTGATTCAAAGAAAGAAATAATTCTGAGCTTCAGGGCAGGTTCTAGGTATTCTTAGACATTTGCAACATCCTGTAATGCTACCTAGGACAATAGTGAAAACTTAGTAAAGACACTTTGATAACACGGCATTTTTGTAGGTTCGTGACCCAGTACACTAGACTTCCTTGGATATACCTGCAGAAATGATTGAATTCTATGTCCCATCTAGTCAAGTACCCACTAGACAAGACTGATTTTAAATTCTGTTCATATTAGACTGTGGAGAAATCTCATCAACATACATGAGCAAATACTATTAGCTACTTCCTTTCCACTGGATAGCTTGGTTGAATATACATTGGGATGAATGGCTAAGTCTAATATATGCACAAGCATTGTGGACAAACCAGAAGTCATATCTGCATACAAGCCTTATAGATCATAGTGTCATATATCAACTTAACCAAACAAACTTCATATTAAGGAGCAAAAAATCAGTTTTTGATGGGCAACTCCACTGCAATGTTCTACCCCAATAGCCAGGGACCAAAGCCAGCCGGCTCAGTGGGAAGCAATCAAACTTTCAAACATCTGTATTAGGAATAGATTCATGGTACTGGCACCTCCCTTTCTAGGGCACAGAATGCTCTTCTGGATCACCTCAGCAGGATATTCTTGAAAATCACTTTTGGAGAATAATGTTCATATTCCAAAGATCAGAGATGCTCCATGTCACAAACCCCATTATGTTTTGGGGGATCCATAGTACATCATGAATTTTTATTGTACTCTATAGCATGCGTGGTCTCATTAGAAAGCCCATGTTAAGCTATATCCATCTGCGTTACATTTAGTGTTGTATAGATTATGTTATTTTTTCTACGTATTTTATCTATGTTATATATTATGTTTATCTATGAGATTCCTTGGATGTAGCTGTGGGTTCCAAAGTAAGGGCAGTGGAGCTGAGTACTTCAGGGATAAGAAGTAACCCCAGGGCAAACTTGGTCTGTTCCTTGGGATAAGAGCCAGTAGAGCAGAGAGAAATTCAGAGAGAAATTCAGGGCTTTGGAGGTCTGCTGCAGATAGGTTTGTGACACTGTGTTGACCTTTTCACCACAAAGCAAAACAAAAAATGCTGTTAGGTCTCTTTCACTGGAGTTGAATGGAAAATCAGACCTGTTGACTTAAATAGGAATGTTGTATAATCCAAATGAATATATATCGTATAAATGGATCCAAGGTGTACAACTGAAATTTGAATATATTAGCCACAGACAACCAAGTAATAAAATCCCATGGACGGGTTGTATTTGAGTGCTACAGAGAACTATAAGGAAGAAGGCTAATGCCCTTATTTCTATGAGCCAACTTTCCCTTTTACACCCACATGCAAAGCTATGCACAGCTGCAGTCCCTGTTTGAAAAGACTTCCTGGCCAGCTTTACTGGCAGCATTAGCTGCTATAAAGCAAACAAGGCTGCAGTGGGGCATTCCATCTTAACAATGGTTACACAGGCTGCCAGTGGCTCACAAAGGAACACATGCATACACTTTATGAAAGGAAAGTCAAGTATCTGCGCCCTCTGAAACTTCCAACTGGCTCAGTGCATCCTAGTGCTCCTCACTGGGCATATCTACATGAGATGCTTTCTGTGGAGCAGCCTAATTAGCTCCACAGTAAAGTCTCTGTGTCTACACATGTGGGCCTATTGAGCCTCAGTAAACTAATTAATTCCACCATAGATTAGTACTTGTACAAGTACTATCCTGCCATGGAGTTCTTTACTGCACAACAATGCATGTGTAGACACTGACGGGTCTGGCTGGGGCATGAGTGTGCATCAGTGCAGGGGCTGCCAGCCAGCTAGCCCCACACTGGAGCACCCTCATGCCCCAGTTAGTCCCTGTGCAGCACGTTGCTATCCAGGTTCAAGCAGCCCTAGGTTCACAGGCTGACCCCCTTGGTCCCCTGCCAGCTGAGGTTGTTCTGATCCAGCTCAACATGCTGCAGTCCCAGGCACACATGTAAATGAAGTACCTCAGAGCAATCATCTCTGGCACGATATGCGCCAGAGTTTATTGCTTTGCATTAATTTCACATGTAGACATGCCCACTGGGAAGAGTGACACCACATTTTTTCAGTGAAGAGTGGTGTCTTCAAGGTAGAGCTGGTTCCTAGGGTCTTGGCTTTTAACTCTACAGCTGCTGATGTATTACTTGATAGAAAACTATATTGAACTATCATTATTTTTTAACCATTTTCTCATGTAGAGTAATTAACATGTTGTCAAATAACCTTACTACCCCCTTTCAATGCTATTCCTTTTCATGCTATACTGTATAATTATTGCTATAGTTCTGGGAAGGTGAGACATGTGACCAGCATAACTTACCTTTCAAATTCCAAAGAAAATTCCAAATGTATTTAACAGTTCTTGATGCAATGTTATAGTAATTACACTCAAATTAATAAATGTTGCCTATTGATCCCATTTCTGCTCTCTGATAAACTAGCACAATCAGTGTGAACTCCCCAATGCCATTTTCTTTTTCCCCTTTGCTACAGTATATTGTTTTATTGCTTTCTCTAGCCTAGTTTTAAAAGTGTCAAGCAATACCACCTCCCTCCTGAGAGCGTTCCACATTCTATTATATCTTATTGTTCGGAAGATGCAACAGAAAACCTGAGAGTGAGTACAACCAAGCCAATTATCTTTGGAGAGCTGTTAGTATAATCTTTAGCATTAGCTCTATCTTATTATTATAGTTATTAGTGCTATAATAATGGCATTCTGATATCATTTATTATTTAATACGACTGTCCTTAATCAGTGATTTGAGAACAAAGTTTACTCTCTAATAATTTAATAGACTACCCTTCAGCTTCCTTTTAAATTTGCCAGGATTAATGTCCCAGGACTATGGTTAATAAAATACAGGATTATCTGAGCACGAGATTTCAGACTGCTGAACATGGCTATGTTATCTTTCATAGCATAATTTGCTCTTTAGAAGGTCTGTCTTGTATCTCAGGCTAACTGGTAGATTCATAGGAACATCTGATAACATTTCAAAGGAGATATCTATGAACGGATGGAACAGAAACAGGTGTAATTTACATGTGAAAGTCTCTTTAAAAAGTTCATCCTTCATGTCACAACTGTTCAGCCAGATTTGGCTCTTGGTTTCTTTTTCTGCTACTCACAAAGAGGCTCTACCTCAATGTAATGAAATATGTATCACAGAACAGAGTGATAAATAGGTCAAATTTCCAGCTTTAGCTATTTTAAAGAATGAAGCTACTAAAGAAGATGTTCCATATTGCCCCTGGCGATCTCCATTAACCTTTAAATTGCTGGCATTTTATAGACTTCCAACAACGTGTACTGTTTCTACAGATGCACTCACCAAACAGTGAGTTCAAAAGGAAAGAAAAGTAATGATTTCACAGCAGACTGCTTTTCAAACCTGTCAAAGATCTGTTTCTGCTTAATTCCTTCTTTAGTCATATATTACACATTTTATGTTTATTGCAATTTATTGAAAAATAATAACAGTATAAATGTAGGATAGGTACTACTGTATGACTTTTACAAAATCTTATTTGCATAACTCATTTAGTTGCAACTGGCATTTTCATTAACCCAGAATCCATGTTTCAATGAAATAGTAATTTAGTGTACTAAACTGAATAAGTTGTCAAGTGTTGCACTCAGTCATGCAACTATGGCTTTTGTTGTCTATTCAGTAAGATCCAGTATTGTGCAATTAAGATCCATGACTTCACCATGCACTGTATAAACCATTATTTTTTTTCTGCAAAGTTGTATTTAAAAAGAGAACATGATGACAACCACGTTAATAATGGCCAAATTAATGTGTTGTCGAGAAACAAAAGAATATTGCAGTATTTTCCACATGTTAGAATATAGAATTAGGGTTTAAAAGCTGAGGAAGGAAAATTTACTTGGGAAAAAAAATCATCCATCTGATAGTGAGTGATAGGGCTGTGCAAAATTTCACCAGGTGTTTCATTTCAATGCTGTTTCAATGTCAAGTGTAGGGCTCATGCACAAAGGACCCAGGCCAGTGTGGCCAGCAGTCTCCACAAGTGGTACATAGCCCCGGGTGACACCCCAGGACTGCCCGAAAGCACATGACCCCACACAGCACTGCAGCAGTGCTCTGTGGCAGAAGCTGTGCAGATTCCCTGTGGTAGGGGCCGAGCTGCGCTGCACCCTGCTGTGCAGGGGGGCTGTGCCACAAGGTCAAGAGTGTGGCTGCTGTTGCTGCTAAGCTGAAGGGGGGCTGCAGTCGGGTGGGGGCTGCATAGGAAGTGCTTGGGGGGGGGCTGGAGCCAGCCTCAGGCCGAGCAGGGGGCTGTAGCTGAGCAGAGAGGTGAGTGGGGGGGGTGCTGGTCCCTCGTGGGAGAAGAAACCTGAGCCTCCTCTCATCCAGGGCACAGATCTTGGGGCTCGCACCCCTGGGAGGGCTGCCAGCCTGTGCCAGACTCCTCCTAGGAGTGCAAGCCTCCGGATCTATACTGAATGAAAGGAGGCTCAAGCTCCAGTGCTGAGCACAGCTTGTGCCCAGTGTAAGTCCCTGGTGGGAGAAGCAGCCTGAGCCTCCTGTCATCTGAGGCACAGATCTGGGGGCTTGCACCCCCAGGAGGGCTGCTGGGCTGTGCTGGACTCCTCCTGGAGGTGTGAGCCCCTGGATCTGCGCATCGGATTAGAGGAGGCTGCTGCTGCTGGCAAGTGTCAGGACTTTTGCTTTGAACAGTTTGAGGTATAGTTTCCCAGAAACCTCTGCAACTGTCTCACTGAAACTTGGCAGGCTCTGTGCCCTCAGAAGGGGCTACCATCTATGCAATTTTCATCCAAATCAGGCAAGAAATGACAAAGTTGTAGGCATTTTTATTATTCCCCATTATAGTATGGGCAAAACATCAGGACAATGCTTCAAAATGAAACAAAACAACAAAACAAAACACTGGCACTTCAAAATGGCTAAATGGACATCAAAATGAAATGATGGTGTTTCACACAGCCCTAGTGAGTGGTAATGGCTTGAGTTTCAAGGAGTGCATCTATATATGCAATGGCCATGTGTAGATGAAACAAGGGGCATGCGTGCACAACACTTTAAAGCCGGCTAAATGCTTTTGTACCACTTTAATGGTGTCGGTGTTTGCACTCCTCAGTGGCATATTGCACAGCAGCTGTAGGAAATGCATAATGTGCCTAAAATGACTTGGGGCACAGCAAACTAAAGTTCCTTCAAGGAGTTTTAGTTTGATGCCCCTACAGCCACAGAGTGAAGCACTGGGCTCCATGCAGTTTCACGGCTCTGCAGGAAGCCCTGCAGGCAGCCTTGCAGCAGCCAGGAAGGCAGGCTCTGCTCAAAAAAAGCAGTCAGCCTGATCTCTGCACCCTCCCCCCACCCCAGCCTGCTTATCTGCCTGAGCTGCATGGGGGCCCGGTGCTTCCCTCCGTGGCTGCGGTGCCTCCTGGGACTGCCTGAGGCAGATGCCACCTGGCGGGGGCTGCCACTGTCACAGAGGGAACTGGAGCTGGAGAAAAGTAATCCTGATGTCACTGTCTACATGTGCATTTCAGTGCAGTAATTTACTTTGCTATCACATAGTACCTGTGTCTGATAGGCCATCCAGTGGCACTACAAATTAGTCTACACCAGCCCAATTGCCAGGCATGTGTAGATGGTTACACTTTACTGCACAGTAAATTAGTCTAATGCACAGTAAAGCAAGTGTGTAGACATGTCCAAAGACTCCTTCCCTTTAGGTAACAGAAATAACCACGGGGGAGTGGTTTTCTATTCAAGCTGGAGCTTTCCACAGTAGTATAATTTACATTACTCCATAAATAAAACAAATCCTGCAAAATGCTACTTTTCACCTCGCTTTTTCTGACATTAAATTCTATGTATATTCAATACAGTATATGGTATCTAATATTAATCACCATAATTTATTTAGAAAATAAATACATTATTTAACATGCTTCCCTGTATTTACATTATAATATTAAGGTATAAACTCCATTACTCAACTGCAAATAACAAACATAATATGCCATTTTATTTCAGTTATCTATGTATTGAAATACTTATTCAGTCCCTTCAGAATACCCATAAAAGTTCAATGCTATTTTAAAGGGCAATCACTTTGGAAGGCATATAACTTTCCTGGGTTTGTGCTTATACTGATGTAAATATTAATGTTCAGACAATTAATAGAATATGGTTGCTGTACTGCTATGCAAGACAACTTGTATTCATCACTCTTGTGCACTGCTTACAGAATAAGACTCTGGCTTTTACCTGATTTGAAATGCACCGGCGGAGATTTAGACAAAAGATGTAATTTAGTTATTCCAAGGTGCTTGTGTGTCAGTGTGTACAACACATGATGTAATATAATTTGTCTGCTACACTGTTTATGCAGCATTCTGTCTGGCACAACATTCCCCCTAGACAGAAGGTGCTGACATATTAAAGATCAAGCAACCAGCATTTGATCATCTGTTTATATTGTCTTTCTTATAAAGATGAGAAGATTCAGAAGAGATTTTGGTGCCTGTGTGTGAGCACAACTCCTGACCTAAGGGTGAGCAGGAATTTCATAATAACACCATTTCAATAAATGTATAGTTCAAGCTTGAAAACGACTCCCTCAAAACCATCTTTTCACACTTTTATGTCACGTTGTTGTTCATGTCAATGAGGTTGCTTTATATAACTAGACATGATGTCTCACACAAGGCATGTGAACATAGCAAATTCAGAGGCAGAATTTTTTCAAAAAGAAAAGTATGCAAAGATTTTATTAAATGCCTCCATTCTTATAAACAAATAACCACTGCCTGAAAGGCCAGGTGAGTAGCATGCAAATATACTGTGGGAGAGTATGTAGTGGAATATTATGGATTTAGCTAAGTATTACAAGGGACTAGTAGAGGTATTTACATGTAAATATAGCAACCATCAGGCACTCTTTCTTTGCCTTCCTTTGGATGCTTTAGCAGAGGAAAATATCATTAATCTTTTACCATATTTGTTTAAAACATGGCATACTCATGGACAGCTGAACTAAAATCATTTATTTTTGCAACTAGATCAGTTTATAGTTTCATAGTTGGTAGGGTCAAAAGGGACCTGAGCAGATCATCTAGTCCGACCCCCTGCCATGGCCTTAAAGACCCCCAGGGTAGGAGCCAGCACCACTT
>NW_017728886.1:66081236-66095212 GCF_001723895.1 Crocodylus porosus | reverse complement strand
CCTGCGGAATCCCACTGCCTGCATACCTCCAGGTTGAATAGGACCTGTCCACCACCACTGTCTGTGTATGACCCTCCAGCCAGTTAATGACCCAATTGACTATGTAGGTGTCGACGACACAGTCCTCTAGTTTTTTAATGGGAATGGGGTGACAGACAGCATCAAAGGCCTTCCTAAAGTCCAGAAATACTACGTCCACTGCTACACCTGTGTCTAAGGATTTTGTGACCTGGTCATAGAAGGCCACCAGATTGGTCTGACAGAACCTGCCTCTAATGAACCCATGTTGGTTGCCCCTAAGCATAATCTCCCCTGCTGGAAGATTATAGTAATGTTTAATTTTATTTTCAATGGAGTGAAACCCTCAAGACTGGACTATATTGTATAGGAAATCAAGAAAGATGGCAGAATGGAAGAAATTTAGTGAATAACATTCTACAGTACATTTTTTTGCTTTAAAGATCAGGGTAAATGAGCTCAGGTCTGCTATGGCTTTACTGCTACTAGTATCTGAGCTATCCAATTTACAGCTAGCTTGGACTTCTGCAAAGCACATTGCAGTCACTGTGGATATATCTCATGGAAATCAGAAAGACAGCAAAGAGAAACTTGAAACAGATTTAGTTACCAACATCAACAATGGTTCAAGTGCTGCCCAAAAGCAGGATGGAGACACATAGAACACACATATATGATTCAGTGAACTCTTGCCCTTCAACAAACACAACATACATAGCAGTACAGGCTTCTTGGTGTTGCTCTGCTCACCCATACCTCACTTATAGGAAAGGGATAGCACATTCTTTATGCCTATTCAACCCTTATCTGTAAGAGTGAGACAACACACATTTTACCCTAAACAGCCTTCCCATATCACTTGTTGGATCTAGGTAGGATACAAATCAGTGAGCTAGTAAAGGGAAGGTTTTTTAAACAGCTCCTTGACAATGTACCTTCCCCTAATATAGGCTGTAACATTTGAATTTATATTTAAAGAAACCTCTGTTGCTGACAGAAGTGACATCTGTCATGTGATCAGCCCCTTGAAAGTGCTCTATAGCCATGCCTGACAGAAGTGCACAGCTACAGAGTGCTTTAAAAGTCCTTGATTATGTGACAAATTAACTCTCATGTAATGAGGGTTCAGATGAAGGTGCTGCAAACTGGATCACCTTCATTTATTTCTGTCTGTCCCTGCACACGATCAGGGCTTGGGTGATGCAGCAGGATTTGTACTTTCATTGATCCACATATAAAATCAAATAAAACTGCATAACTGAATAAATTCAAGGGGGTCAATCTGTCACAGTTCTGGAGGGATAAGTACTTAGGTTGTCCAGAAAGAACACAAGTAGCGCTAAGAAAGGAGGTTTTATAGGTTACAAAATGATTAAAGCGGTACCCATTGTAATAAAATTCTTAGGAATTAGGGGCACTGACAGACAGCAGCTCTCTGCTCTTAATGCATGGCCCTTCACAGGAAACCCTTCACCATGTGTTAAAGTTATTCTCTCCACCCCCCAAAACCCAAAAGATGTTCATTGTTGGGTTGTGGGGGTGGGGAAAATCAAGCTCCACCTTGAACCCATTCCAAGAGGAGGTGCCTGTATGCAGCCTCTCTTCCCCAGCACCTCTCTGGCACCCACAGCTCCAGTGATTTCTTCAGGAAAGGAGTGGGGAGAAGGGTGGGAGGGCTCCAATCCACCCCCACCTCCAGCTCAGGCTGGGCAAACCCCAACCTGGAGCTCCCTCCCTTCCTTGCTCCCCCTTCCTATCCTAAATAGCGAAACTGGGGCTAATAGCGGGTCTGGGGTTTGCTCTAACTCATGCAGAGCTGGGACATGAACAGCAGGGGTACACTTGGGGCACAGAGTGACCATGGGGGGGCACTGGCTCTGGGATGCCTCCCTGGAGACCGAGAAGGGGCAGGGGACTTGACCAGGCTCAGGCCTCCCCAGGCAATTTACCATGGTCCATGGGCACCTGTGCATGAATGCCCCTGATCTGAGACCAGGCAGTGTCTGTCCCTGGGTGTAACCTCTAAGTGCCTCCACCCTATAGCCCTTGACCCTGGGAGGGCACACACACAACATTACAAATAGTTCTCATGGGCAGAAGAGGCACAGTGGGCAGAGGACACCTTGTGCTAGGAGAACTAGCTGCACTGGCAGTGACACCAACAGGCAACCCTGCCCAAGCTCTGGCTCTAGCCAGGTGGGGGAGCAGTCCCCGCTGCCTCCCATTGTCCCGTGCTGCATATGGGGGCTGTACCACAAGCAGCTGGTGAGCTGGGAGAGTGGGCAGGGATCAAGGGATGCTCAGGAGGGCTGGGGGAGCAGGCAGGGGATTGAGTCTGATGGGGGTCCCCCATCTCCAGCTTCATCCTCCCACCTTCTCCAGCTTCATCCTCCCACCCCCTACTTACCAGCACAGAGCCTGGGTCCAGTTCCCTGCAGCAGCAAGCAGGGACTGCCTGTATCTCCGAATTTTTCTCTAAATCTTTTCTAAATCAATTCAGAGACTTTGAATCAATTCAGACCTTTTTATTGGTCTTCCTATTCGATTCGGATTCAGAGATTTGGCCGCCAAATGGGGCCAAATCTCCTCCGAATTGAATCGGTAACCAAAGCTTTGTTCAACCCTACCAAGTATCTGAGTGAGCTAATTTAAAGTTAGCTTCTGGAAAATCTTTAGATATTCCTGAACTCTTCCATAAATTAGAAGCCAGGATGTCATTAACAGCCAAACTCTGTCTATTTGTTGAAGGATAAAAACAGTTTGGTATAAGAACCACTGAGGTAAAAATATGGTGTATTGATTGCAAGAGGCAGTTATTTTTTAACTTTACTGTGTCTTCCTATGTGCAGATAATCATGACCTTGGATGTATGAAATAATGCTTAAGCTTCAAACACAGTTCACGTATATTTCCAGTTTACAAACATAATTCTCTGGCCAAGGAACATGAGCTATATACTTTTTTTCTGTGTGACGTTTGTTCTGTACCATTTATTAATATATACCTAGCACAGTGGGGTCCAATTTAGCTGGTATTTACATACAACTATCTCAGGAATTAAAATAGTAATAAAGGCCTGTTTCTCCTAGTTTCTGTATGGTATAATCAAAGCGCATGCTGTCCTGGAAGTACCCAGTGGTGAGTTTAGTACCTGGCATCACTGAAACTATGTTTTAGCTCCTGTGGCTAAAAAAAGTGCTATCTGCCAATTGAGAATTTCAAGAAAACAGATAGTTCTAGTTTTCCTTGGCTCTTCTCCACTAGTGGGAGATAAGGATGGCAGTGTTTACGACATCTTCTGAAATCTTGTTGCACTAAGAATATCCTCAGTTGTCTGGGGATGGTCCATAAAAATCTGATATATTCTGTAGATAAAGCATTGGCCAGTTTTACATAAAGGTATTTGCAGGTTAGTTAGGAGATAGTTATTCCCAGTTCCGTTCACCTACATAATATACTCTTATGGTCTATTTTAAAATCATCAGAGCATTGTGGGGTTTAGGACTGGGATTATCCTGCATTCCAGTGGCACACAGAACACCTGTAGATTTCAGTGGGAGTTCTGAGTGAGAAAGTGGTTTGGGTCCATTTACTTTTATGTTCTGTAATTGATGTCTCGTTTTAATTACAATAATTTGGAGAATGTTTACAGAAGAAGATGATCAGTAAAAATGTATTTCTAAAATCTGGGCTAAGTAGAACAGGTGAAAGGAAAATAGAGTTGTCTTTTAAAAGGAAACAAAAATCAGCACATTTCTCCTTAAATTTACTTAAGTAATAGAAATATCGCTACAGAATTTTCTGGGCTTTGGATAAGGCCCAGAATAAACAGCAAGAAAAAAAAAGAGCTAAGAATTATATTAAGTAAACCTGTAGCATTTTGATACGAGTGAAATAAAGGCATGTTATTACATTTTGAATTGTATGGTTTTAGGACATTTTCTTCTTAATGAAAGGTCAGGAGATGTTCAGTTCAATAGTTTGGCTGAGAGCCTAAATATACTGTATATATAATGTAGCTGGATATAACTGGGAATAACTGTCTTTTGTTTAAAGACTATATCAGCTTTTTACAGACTTTATGGTACAAAATAGTGTGTGAGAGTTGATTTTTTTTATAAAGTTCTAAAATGACTTTTTTAAAAAAAGGAAATTAAGAAGCAATTCAGATTCCAAATAATTCTTGCAACTTTCTTAACCTAAAACGGCTGCTAATAATGCTAAGTTGCTGCTAGCACACATTTCCAATTGATCAAATGGCATGTTCTCTAATTCAAAATTTCTCTAATTTTGAAGGGCCATCTTACAAGTAATTTAGTCTTTATTTACAAAGTATATTCACATCACAAAAATGTGATTCTTAAGTTTTAAAGGACTTTAGAACACATCCTTGAGATCACATAATTCCTCTTTCTCTTTCTTTCTTGCTCGCTCTAACAAACGGTTCCTAAAGAGTTCAGTAATTCAACACTGTAGTAAATGTAAGAGCAGCACCACATAAATCAGGGAATGACCTTTGATTTCCATTGCTTTTTAGCAGCTCATAAAAATATGGTTTATTCCGTAGCGAGGAGATGGAGAAATGATGTGAATTCTTCCTGCATATACGTGCCAAAGCTATTTGAAAGCACAATACACCCCCATGTATAATTTCAACCGTCCACACTTACTAGGGTTCATATGTATCATTTCCTCATATACCGCAATGTGTTGCAGAAGTTCCTTTCCAAGGCTCAGTTCCATGAATGGTTTTGTTTCCTGGATGCACCTAGTGAACTGTCCATGCACTACAACATGACAATTGCTTTATTCATTCTTCAGGGTTCGATCATGGTTCTGATTGAACAAAGGCTGATTTATTTTTGTGCTGCCTTGGGAGTATCTCATGTTGGAGATTATGATTTTGAACTGTAGTTTGTTTCTCATTGCTCCAGACACAAGGGAAACTTGTATTGGCTGTATAATTGGTGCCATGGGTGTTCTTCTAACTATCTTGGCTAATCCAGAAATGTTCCATAAAACAGAGATGTCCATAGGTATATATGCAACTTGTGAATAAGGTGCCAGTATGTGGTGCTTAAGAATATACTGTTATTCTGGGTTTTGTAGGACCAAAAAACAATTCAATGGGCCCAGCAAATGGGTTCCTTGCATCAGTTCTCAACAGTAGGCCAGAGTAAAATATATCTTCTTGTTTTAACTCTTCTTTAGCCATGATCAGAGTCCGAAAGTCATGTCAGCAGTAGCTGAAGAACATTTGAGTCCTTGATGCAATGCAAAGGCTGGAAAGTGGAAATTCTTAAGGCTACATGGACAAGCTATGTGGTAGCTGAAAGACGGAGCAAAGAAAGCCTGGAAGTCAGAATGGTAATTAGGGTTATAACAGTACTGTGAAGTCTGTTTCTCCTCTGAGCTGGGTCTGGGTGGGCAAAAAAATGGGTGGGTGGCAATAAATAGCACAGGGTCAATTAGTGGGTGGAAAATGCTCTCTTCCTCTTCTCCTTCCTCTTCCCTTTGATTTTTGTATTAGCCAGGCCACAATCTGGCTTTCAATAAGCTAAAGTGACTTCAGTAGAAACCAGATATATTGAGATGTACACAACCTGCTCAGTTCCCATAAGGTGATCTGTTCCATGCACAGTATTGTTTAATCATGCACCTTCTAAATAAAACTCTCCACGATGAATTTATTGTGAAGTATACTTGATGTGTCATTCATTTGAAATCCTAAATAGCTCTAAAAGCATACTGACACTATTTATTTTGGTTTGACTGATGCTTATATATTTGAACATGTAGTTATTTCTTGAAATAACTGGGAAACAGCAATCAAGAAAAAGCCGTTGATTAGGGATTTAAAGCAAAGTAAAATGGAGACATTTTTCATAGACTGTCAAGATTTATTCCAAGTGCCTCCTATTAAAATGGTACTGCTTACAGTAGCTTGCTGCAGTAATTCACTGGTATATTAATATGCGTTGCTGAGTACAAATGAATTCTGTATTCTGTTGCTCAAGAATCTACTGCTTTGTTGTTGTCTCACTTTGAAAATCAGTTTCTCATTTTTTTTCCATTGCACCAAAGTCTTTTTCCCCTTTTTAATCCAAAATAAAACTAACTGAGGCCCTGAGCTTCTTGATCATATAAATAATATAGAGTTTCAGAGAGGCTTAAATCAAACCCGTAATTATGGATCCAAATTTCAGAGCCAACTATGCTCTTTATTGTGACCAGACAAATGTCTAGGACCTGCTTCTCCCCATCATATATAAAGAAGCTTGGGAAGTGGGTGTATTGATTGAAACCCAGAGGTTCAGATATCTTGGCACATCAATAGATGGAAATTTTGGAACCAGAGGTTCTTCCTACAATTATTTAAATATAGACTCAGTGGACTTCACTATAATGCATCACACCAATACAAAATTAGTGAGGAGACAAAATCAGGTACCTAGACACAGCTGCTTTAAAGGGTGACTTATCTTGTCAGTCAGTAGGAATTCCATGTTGCTACTGCTAAATTTTGAGGAGTCATTTAAAACAACTTTCATGAAAACTGTTCTGTGTAGGCGCCTATACACATGCAGTGAGGCTGCTCCAACGTGCTGTAATTACTTGATTAATTGAGTGTGCTGGAGCGTGGTAATTGCTGCACTCCATCAGACTCCAGTGTCTCATGCATCAGTGTCCCCATGCTGAAAAATGACAGCGGGGCAGGGAGGGGTGTGTTTTAACTAAAGCTCATTGAATGATCATTCAATGAGCTTTAGTTAAAACACCCCACCCACCATGTTTCAGCACGGGGTTGCTGATACATGAGATGCTCCAAGCACTTTAATTAGAGTGGGTGTTGGAGCTGCTCTAATTAAAGTGCTCCCCCACCCCCACTCTTGGAGCATATGTACAAACAGCCTGTATGTTGAAGTCTAAAGTTCTAGAAAAGGTTACTGAAAGTATGATCAGATTACTTTTCAACAAAGCTAATGTCTGTCTCTACTGAAGGAAAACACATAGACTGATATAGTATCACTTGCTATGGCTAATTCAGGGGAATTGTTTTGCCTGCTGCTTCACAACTTTTGTGAATGTAAATGCATCTTTCTGCATAAATGAGACATCTCTCTCTCTCTCTCTCTCTCTCTCTCTCTCAGATTTTTTTGACTTGGTGACTGTGGGATAGAGTCACTGCCAAGAACAATGTGTTTTCTGTCTGTACTAGTTCCTTACTGTCTGTGTCTATCACTCAGCTAGTTTTAAAAATATTTGTTTGCATAAAAGACTGCTGGCATTCTCTTGAATTTTTAAAAATTTTACTCTTTTACTCTTGAAGTCTTCTACTCTTCAAGTGTGGCCTCCAGTTATAACACTTGGAGTTGTAAGCCCTCACCTCTCATAAACTATACAAAGTTGAACTGTAGCAGTTTTTAGGTGATGCCCTTGTAAAAATGTCTAGGTGATGCAGGAAGTATCTGTCTTCCCAGCTGGTACTGACCATGCTGAGAACACTGCGCTGCTGAAGCTATCATATCACAACTGAGATATAAAACTAAGGAGATGCCCTCTTGCGATCAATAACATTCCCTTGGGAGAAGAGGGTCATGGGACATGATACTTTCATTTTAATCAAATCAGTTTTTTGCATGTTATTTAAGATCATCCATGCTTGATTTTGGAAGTGGCTGTAATACACAGTTAAATAGTCTCATGTACAGTTTCTATAGCAACTTAAGTCCATATCATTCAAAGATCAATCTGCATGCTTAGTTTTAAGCACAACATAGTCCCTTAGATTTTGGGGGTGGCTCCCGCTGCTGCATGCTGCTGGTCCAGGAGTTGCTCATCTAGCACCTCCTGTTTCTGC
This sequence comes from Crocodylus porosus, assembly GCF_001723895.1. Classification (NCBI taxonomy): domain Eukaryota; kingdom Metazoa; phylum Chordata; order Crocodylia; family Crocodylidae; genus Crocodylus; species Crocodylus porosus. The sequence goes on along the minus strand of NW_017728886.1, from coordinate 66,087,333 downwards.
TCCTGGCGCTCATCCAGGAGGGTATGGGGGGCATGTGCTCCCAGATCTGCACAGGGCAGGCAAGGCTGAGGCTATACCATGCTGTGCTCCGGGTAGGCGGCAGGGGCTATGGAAGGGCTACAGTGAACTTTTGGATGCCTGCAGCCCTCCCATAACTGTTGCTCCACTTCCCACCCCACCCTGATCCAGGGGCACATGTTCCCCCCATGCCTCACACCACTCGCCCAGCCGGGGCAGGGAGGGTTGTTCAGCACAAAGGCGCAGCTTCTCCTGGGAGTGCGGGGGGGGGGCAGCTCCTACCGCTGTACTTTGCTTATCCAGAGGCAGCGCAGCAGCTCTGTCCCCTGCCCACTCCACCCCGGCTGGGCGAGTGGCATCAAGGCATAGCCCCTGCTCCCAGCGACTCCACACCCACCTGGAGAACAGCGTGGTGCAGCCCAGCCCAGCCTGCTCTGCACACTTCCAGGGGCACATGCCTCCCTCCTCATGCACTCCTGAACAAGCGGTGGGAGCAGCAGTGGGAGCCACTGGCTGAGTGGCTCCTGAGCCAGTGGCACGCAATGGCAGGGGCTGCTCCACCTCCCAGTGCCCCTCCCCACACCCCTTGGATGAGCCGAGCCTTCATCCCATGCCCCCCTGCTCCAGCTGGGCAGCGCTTGCCCCAGCCCCAGCCCCAGCCCCAATCCCTCCTTCACTACAGGGGCATTGATCTGCCTCCCCACGCCCCTTCCCTCCCCACTTCCTTTCCAGACTTACCAGCTGGACACAGCTATATCAGGCATCATAAAGTTGAAACTCGTGTCAGGACCTCAAAACATGGTGTCAGTTTATAAAGGTTGTGTCGTTCATTGTAAATCGAAAAGTCATAACACTATCCATTACTAACTATATCATAGTTACTAGAGTTTAAATCAAAAGCAAATATCCTTTTAGTGATCAGATAATTTAGACAGCAAAAAGCATAAAAATACTTGGTTTATGGATCTATGCTTTAGGGTGAACTGGGAACAGAGATTGTGTAATTTATGTGAAGCAGCCTTCATAAGATTGCAAACCATTACATTATGCCGACTCAGATACGGTTATCAAGGTTCACAAGAATATTCTGTGGGGAAATGTATAGGTAAACTAGGAGTTGAAGCAAACCATATAGATGATTATCAGAATTTCTTTCTTCCTCCATTTTCTGACCCTGACTTTTGGTTAGGCTTCCTTCTTGCTTTATGTGTATAAAAGCACAAATGGGTAAATGCCCCACAATTTCTGATCAAAATGAGATGGAGCTTTAAGTAATCTGTTAGTGCACAGAGCATACGATATAGGAAACTGGTGTTGTGTTTTCAGCTTTAACATTGCTATAACATGCAAATTTAAGTCAATATTTTAATCTATCCATACCTCAGTTTGGCCATCTGCAGAAAGGATGGAGAGATCGATTTAAAAATCTTACAAAATAAACAGGGGGAAAGGAGAGAAAATGGAAGTAATAATTACCAAAGACCCCCAAATTACCCTGTTATAGCAAGAGAGCAAGAGGCAAAAGCCGGTATCTCTTCCTTCCATACTGAATCCATTCATCTCACTCTTTCACAGACAAAGGTGGGTGCATCTTTACCATATTCAGTGACAATAATGAAAGCTTGCTTATATGTAGCCCCTACATTAAATGATGCTGTCTCCACCCCCAATGATTTATTCCTGCACTGATCAGTTTCAAGGAAAACATAAATAGAATGAGGAGGACATGTTCTGCTACTATAATATACAACTTTTAAAGAATGTGAAATTTTGTTCCTAAACAACTTGACAGTGTCCTTATTTTCCACCTCACTGATCTTTTATCTCCTCTCCTTTTGTGTCTGTTTTTTTTTTCCTTTTCTCCTTCAACTTGCAGCCATGGTGCAGAATGCTGATGAGCAAGATTCATCTCCATCTAGGTAATCACTTTGGGCACCAAACACTGACTGCATTTTTTTAAGAAAATTTGCAGGCTGAGCAAACCTTAAAATGCAACTTCAGTGATTTTGTGTACATGGATAGCAGATATGACCACCATTCAGTCTCTTTCTATATTTAATGCTGTATAGGCAAATGAGTTTAAAAGGCAAAGGTTTGCTATAGAATTGGCAGTCCCCAGCCCGCATAAAAATCCTATAATCTTTCTCTATCTATTCCTAAGGCTCTGACTACCCCAACTGCATTTACCATTGTGGTGGAGACTAGACAGAAATAAGGGTTTAAAGGTATGTATGATACACTACAGTGGTGAGACACATTAGGTCCATGTTGTACGTTATGCTTAAGATATTACTGCACTTAAAATGCAAGTGCCCATGCATTCAAGCAGTAAAACACATGCTAAATAAGATCATATCATAGCAAAGTTACAACTTTTCATGGCAGGAGTATTTTCAGATCATTTTAAGTAATACATGTTCAGCTATCATTGGACTGCTCCACAGAGATAACCTGTGTTCAAGACTGGTACAGTGCTGGGGCTGGGACTGACAGTCATAGAACCATAGAAAATTAGGGTTGGAAGGGACCTCAGGAGGTCATCTTGTCCAACGCCATGATCAAAGAAGGATCACCCCCAAGTAGATCATCCCAGTGAAAGCTTTGTCTAGCCGGGTCTTAAACTGTCTAGTCACTTGATTGTTGGTCCCAGACCCAGCACCACACCAGAGCTAGTTTAAGACTGCCAGTGGCACAGACCTGGCTTGCCCTGCAGATCCACTGGCAGGAGCAGCATTTTCATTTGAGCTCATATCCACATGCCTCCTCCTGCCCATCTCTCACAGCAGAGACTTGGCTCACCCTAGCATGCCAGGGACAGCTGCTCCTGGACTGGGAAGGGCTGGGCATGCAGTTGAAAGAACAGAAGTCCTGAGCATGGGGTGGTTGCATGTCCTCATGGGTGGATGTGCAAGTTGTGGTGCCCAATGTTGGGGCCAGTGTTGGGGAAGAGGCATAGCCAATTCCAGCCCTGTCAAGAGGCAGTCCAGAGCGGTCTGAGAGCATAGTAAGAAACTTCTCAGAACAAGTTCTGATTTTTAATACAGCACGGTAATGCTCACTACGATCTAAATAAAACATGCACTTAATGCCTGGTGTGACAAGGCCTTTAGAAAAAAAGGACTACCTTCTTACCATTAAATGGGATTCTTTAGGTTCAAAGTCATTGGGCCAGATCAACTAAATCAAGTGAAGTCAACAGTATAGTTACAGTTTATACTGACCCCCGGATGAGCCTACTGTGTTCCATATTCAAAAGAGCAGTGACTTGGCATCCTTTTTACACATGAAAAATGACTTAACTGAAAATCAGAGTACTTGTACCTCTAACTGCCTTTCTTTTACTCATGGTCAGGTACTTAGACTTGTTAGCACCCAGATTTGTGATTGAGAACCAATTGCAGGTATAAATTAAATCCACAAAGGAAATGTTACCGTTATGAAAACTTAATCCTGATTGTACATGTGGATTTCTTTGCTTGGGGATTGGGAATAACATTTTACTCTGATACATACATAAATTATAATACTTAAGTGCCTTACTGTTTGAGATTTTAATACCTTGTAGCTCAGACTAGCCCAAGATAGTTTATTTTGGCAATGTGGAAAGGTTTAATTGTATTTATGGCATAAAGAAAGATTTTTTCTTGTTCCTTTACAAGAACATACAGTCTGCCAGTGCTGGAAATTTTCCATTTTCTAAGAGCGTATTATTTTGTTTGTTTTCACAGCCACAATGTAAAAGTTGCTTCATATCAATCATTTCACTTTCTGGTTCACAATGGAGAACATCAATCTGTTTTACTAATGTGTTACAATGGAAAGTTGATAGTAAGGAAGAAGGTTGCCAATATGATAAAGTAGGCTCCAGGACAAATCTGACAGAGGTGATCTGTATTTTGCTTTCAACCTCTTTCCTGAACACAAAGAACATAATGCTTTGGGCCTGGAATCTCCATACCTAATGCAGGCTCTTCAACCTAGTGTTTTTAGGGGGCTAGTTGATTGTTTCACTAAGCCATGGAATCAATGTAATTGTTTCTTTTACTTATAACTGTGCCATTATTTCCTTTCCCATTTCTCTATGTGATGCAAGGTAATATATATAAATTGTATGATAGGTGATTACTGCTTCTCTGAAAATGAACTTTCTATCACTGTTTATAGCGAAGGGGGTGCGGAGCAAGTAGGGTGACTGCCCTGGGCGCCGCAACAGGCAAGTCACATGTCAATATTTTGTTATAAATATTTTGAAAAATTTTGGCTGATGTGCCTGATACATGACATGTGCATGGACGCAGCCTCAGCATGGATGTGGCCAGCCCAGCAGCTTGGAGAGCACCATCTGGTTGGTGAATCTGTTGTGTATGGAAAGGGGTGGGGGGACGTGTTGCAGAGCACTCAGGTGCGCTGTGCCTGAGAGCAGAAACAGCTCGGAAGAGACCCCTAGTGGCAAGAAGAGGGAGGCCCAACTGGCTCCAGGACAGTTACCAGGGCAGCCAGAGTCACAGGTGCAGGTTGCTAGGACAACTGCTGGGGAGCCAGCTGACAGGAAGGGGCAGGGCCTGGCTCATATAAGCCCCAGGCATGAGGCCGGAAAGGCAGTTCCCCTCTGGCAGCCAAGGGAGGAGGAGCTGAGCCAGTGCAGACAGAGGGGAGAACTCTGACTGCGTGAGCAGCCCGATTGCTGCTCCGGGTTGGAGTATTTCCTGGTAGGGATTGAATGTTGTTTGGCTGGACAATTTAGCTTTTTATGTTCTAGCCCAGGGGCTTTATGTTTTTGTGTTCGCTGTTTTAACCGGAGGACCGGGTGAGGCTATTAGGGGTTGGAGGAGGCCTCATAGGGGCTCCACAGTAGCGTGGGGACCCTGGGCCCAGAGAGAGGGCTGTGAGGAGTGAGAAGCCCCATGGCAAGGAGGGGCAGTGGGAAGCCCCAGAAAGAAGTCAAGGAGAGGGCCAAATCACGGCAGGGCCCAGGTCAAAACCATGTCAGTACCATCTGCAAGGCTTGGGCTGTGGTGTAGGGGAGGAAAAGGAGCTGCAAATAGTGTCCCCTGACACCAGGGCATGTAAAGTGGGCAGCTTCCTGCTAATTACATCAATTAATCAATCAATTAAGATCAAGGTGTGGCAGATGAATAAGCAGGCAGTTGACCCATAACTGGAGGGCGGAGTCACCAACAGAAAGCCTCCAGTAGCAATATTCCTGTCACAGGATGGAATGGACATGATGCGGAAAGATTGAGGCCCCCTGGTGAGGGAGGAGGGGAACTGGGGCTAGTGCTTCCCAGATGGGGCAGGGTGTGGGACAGAGCCATGAGTGGCTCATCCAGGGGCTTGTGGGAAAGGGGGAGCAGCTTCTGCTACTGCATGCACCCCCAAGCAAGCATGGAGGGGGTGCCCCCTGGATCTGTGCATGGGGCAAGGGTAAGCAGCCACTGCGGGCTTGTCCTGGGTGCCAAACTTCCTTGCTATGGCACTGTGTGAAAATAGTCATTGCAAGGGGAGAGTTACCAATCACAGTAATTATGCATTCATACTAAAGGCCACGTTCTATACTCATTTTTAAGTCAGGAGAATTGTGCATATGCATTAGTGGGCAGAATACAGAGTAATGCAAGAACATTGTTTAATATATTAAAACAGGTTCCAGATAGATCATTCTAACCTTTCATTCCTACTAGTATTTTTCTAGTTGTTGAAGGATGACAGGGATAAGGAAGAAGCAATGGGTGTATTGGTGATGAATACCAGGTTTAGTTTTTCCATATTGCCAACTAACACTAATACATTTTTTTTTAAGTTTTATTTTAATAGACAGTGATGGTGACACATAGGAAGCAAAATCCCAGATCCAAGCAACCATAAATTCTGTGGAATGTTAGATGTACATTTTAACTTTGCCTGACTTCATAAACAATAGCCCAGTTGTAATGGACAAGGAGGAATGGAAAGTGGAGAACTGGAGCACATCCTATAAGTTAGACTAATTTCATAGATTTCATAGACATTAGGGCTGGAAGGGACCTCGGGAGATCATCGAGTCCAGCCCCCTGCCCAAAGGGCAGGAAGTCAGCTGGGG
>NW_017728886.1:66060946-66081225 GCF_001723895.1 Crocodylus porosus | reverse complement strand
TAGGTGGCCATCAGATCACCCCTGAGCCTACGCTTTTCCAGGCTAAAGAGTCCCATGGCTCTCAGCCTGTCATTGTAAGATCTGTTTTCCTGACCTCTGATCATTCAATGATCCAGCAGAACTTTCAGGTTCTTGAAGTGGTAGGACAGCTGGGGCTGCAAGCAGCTTTTTCTCTTTTGCTGCTATGCCTGTTTCATTATATTTAACATTTAGGAATCAGCTTTTTTTGTATAGACTAATAGTCCATATGGCATGATTTAGGAGGTGAGATTTCACTGGGAAAGAAAAAAATGTGTCCAAAATGTGAAATGGTAAGTTTGTATAAGTGGATTGCTCGCTAATGTAATTGAAGTAGCTTGTTGTGTTTTGATGCATTCAAATGAAATATATGCATAATTAGCTGAGATCAGACTTATCATAATGAGCCTAAATAGGCCTTCTTTACTTTCTTATGTATTTTGTAATAAGGCATTCAGTGCAAATTCATCAATACTAGTACAATGGGAAAACTGCAGCAAAAGAAAACACTGCACTAGTGACTATTTAATTTTAGTATTTTCCTCTATCTAAAGCTTATCTTTCCACCGCCCACAAGGCATCTCCCTTGTCACCCACTGTGTACTTGGAGAATTTGTTCTATCTCAAAATATTCTTCGAAGGCTCATGTTTTTATTGCACCACTGAATCTTTCTATTTGAGAATTCTGACAAGCTTTAAAAGGCTTTAAGGAAAATGTATCTGTGTAAGGGGTAGGGACAGATTACACCTTTGATAGGTGTTCTATTACCTGCTTCAGAGGAAAATGAAATATTGGACTTAAGCTGCAGAAAATCAAGGAGATCATGGTGTAATCAATCTGTCTGTTGCAACTAAGGGACACCGTTACTAAACAAGTTATATAAGCTGAGAGCAGGTGTAGGACTTTCTACCTTCAGCTATAGAGTTTCAACCTGTCATGGAGTCCCCTATAGGGGTCCTTGCTCAGGACCACCGCTGTCTTGTCTGATCTCAGAGTGCACCCTGAAGCCAGCCCAGACCTGGCTTCTAGAACACGGTGGGAACCCTGGTTCCTTTGCTCTCAGAGACTCCGGCCTTTCTGTCCCCGACTCTCCCTGGCTGTTCTGTAGCCCTTACTCAAGGACCTCACTTCTAGTTCAGCTCCTGAGAGATGGACTTTACCTTTTGAACAAGTGCAACCCCAAGTTCCTAGCAGTGAAATAGACTGTTGCTTTTTTATAAAAAAAATTTACTAGCTCAAAGACCATTGACCAAGAAGACTCTACCCCCTCCAAATGATTAAGAAGTCTCTTTGGGCCCACTCCAGGCTACCTAGCCCTGAGGATCCCTAAGATACTCAGCTGTTCTTTTTCCATCCTGTCCTGCTTCTCTGAGTGCTGGAAGCTACTCAGCTGATCTGTTTCTTCAGAATTTCTTAGGTAAGAACTGATTCCCTCCTTGTCCTGTCTACTCTCTTATTCTAATGCCCTCCTTGTTCAGATTCCTCTCTTATTCTAATGCTTACATTCTGCACTTGTCTTGGAGCCTCCTGGGTGTCATCAGCAATCCCCACCCTTGTTGACATGTTGATACTAGGGGTCCATCTTGTCTCATCCCACATGTAGGCAGCTTTGTAATTTAACCCTTAATTCCATGTGCACAAATCAATGAGGAACACCAAGACACACATTACATATATAGCATGAGCACCTTTAACACAGGCCCCTGTGGTTCAGTGGTAGACTCTATGTCTAATGTGTCTCTGAATATAACTTGTGACACAGACCTCGTTTTGATTCCCAGACGCATATACAACTACAGCCATGGAGGTCACCAAACGTCTGGACTCTATCTGGTCTTTGGATTCTGTGTCAGTGGCCTAAAGGGAGGATGGAAGGTCTGGGCAGCCTCTCCTCCTCCAAAAATTTCTGCCCAGGCAGATGTGTTGAAGGTCTGGGTGGCCCTTGTGCATACACCATGATCCATGATGTATGCAGGAGGGTTGCCAGTTGCCAGCTTGTGCCAGTAACACAACCATATTAAAATGAAACCTTTAGTCCATCACCACCTCTTGTTTCCTTTATTGTATGTAGAGACATATCCTTTATATGGCCAGCCTCTAGCAGTGTGCCTTCTCAAAGCTGGAATCTAGAGTAAAACTAAGTGGGTGCAGCTACACATTCATTAATGCAGTGTAGTTACTGCACATTAAGTTTAGTACTTGCATAATCAAGTACTAAACCAATGCGCAGTAGCATCAGCACATGGCTTTTTACGGCTACTAACTATGCAGCAGCCTAACGCCATTGTGCAGTAGCATATTAGCATGGGTTTTGTCCAGCACACTATTGAGCAGTGTTATTAGGCTACTGTGCAGTTAGCGTCTCATGTAGCTGCACCCAGTATGTCAAATTTGAATCAGAACTCTGTGCTAAATAGTGGACAACAGAGGTTTCACCGCAGCCTGAAAGATTCTGAGTTACTGTCTGCATCACTTAAGGCACATAGGATGGAACTCAGATAATGGCTTGGCTGTTGTCGTAGGATTTCCTCATTCTTTTCTGTAGCTGCTTTAACTTGGCCTGAGTTTGCTCATTATGGATTGTAAAAGTACACATGAATATGGAACATCCTAGCCATTGGTGGCTATGCAGGATAGTATTCTGGACTTGTCAGTGATTTTCTTTCTTAACTCCAAATGAGCAATGAAATTATTTTGCAACTAATTGATTTTTATCAGCTGACTGGTTCTCATGGCCTTTCCATTAGACTGTGGAAATCTAGGACTTCAGTTTCACCCCCCAAAATCTTGTGAAGTTAGCTGTTTCTCTCTCTCCAAATGGGATACAATTCCCCACTAACTCTTTTAAGGTTATCATGTCTTTCAAGTGCAACTTTCCATTTAACACTGGCAGAATATAATTGACTTGTCTGATAGACACAGAATTTCTGAAAATTTGGAGTGAATGTAGTCCACTAGGAGTAAATATGTGTCCACAGAATTAAAAAGATATGTTGCTTTCTTACACCATGGTAGATATGATGAAATCAACCTGGTTTCTTTTGGTTATTTGACTTCCCTTCCTATACTGTACATCTTTCCCAGGTTGTATTATAGCTGGCAAAACATATAACAACATATATAGCAACTGCCTGCCTCAAGCATTTGTTCTCTCAGTACTGTGATGTGATCCATGTAAATGGTTTAGCATCTCCTGTCTACTACTGCTTGAAGCAATTATGTTGCCATTTGCCATTAAGTGGTCTTATGGTTAAATTAAATAGACCTTTCACAACCCAATATGGCTGCAGTCTGGGATTTACTTGTCTTACATATATGGTTTGTGTTCCCAAATTGTTGTGTGTTCACCATTACTTAAACAAATCAGCGAGGAGTGTGAAAGTGGGTTCAACTCCACAGTCAGCCTCTGGTTCTCCACTATGTACCAGTGTAGTTCTTGATGTGTCTGCAATTTACATTTCTTTACAACGGAGATGTATAAGTTCAAGATCATATTTCAGCTACAGAAGTAACATTTCTTGTAGTCTTACAGGTGGTTCTCTAAGTAGCTTAGACAAAGTTGCCTTCACAGATTTGTAAACTCTGTTCTACATCTGTATCAATAAAACTTCTTTGCAGGAAAAAATAATCAGTAGTTCCTTCCCAGTTTTGGCATAGATTTTTTTTCTGTTTTTAGAAAGGAATCATGATGCATTTGAAATATCCAAAATGAATATCCTTTTATACAGGGGCAAGCAAATATTGTGGGCGGAGGGCTGCTTCCTGAGTTTTGGCAAGCCATCGAGGGCCGCATGACAGGCAACCAGATAAATATTAATTTTCTAAATTTTTTAGGGGCCTGATGGGCTGCATCCGGCCTGTGGACCCCATTTTGCCCACCCCTGTTCTTATGCTATCTTTGACTGTATCTGCTTGATCAGGGACAGACTTGGTGGGACTGTAAAATCTGAGTATTGGTGCTCTAAAGAACAGTATTTTGTATTTGTTACAGACTTTGTCACATTTTCAGGACCACTGCCAATTTATTTTCTTTGAGTGGTCCCAGTGGAGTGGTTAAAGCTGCTTCACCTGGGAGGTACTGAAGAACTACTCATGTTCTGTAGTGCTTTTTGGCTACTGCTTCAATTTTATGGCTTCATGTTGGCTATGGCTTCTATTTATCTATCACCTCACTTGCTTCCTCATGAGCACCATGTATTTGCCATCTGCTTGAACTGCACATTATCAAAAGAGTTTGATGGTTTCTGCTTGGGCCTTTGCCACCACTTTCTTCAGCATCCTACAACGTTCTTCCTCAGAAGTGACTAGCATTATCAAATCAGCAGCTATTATTGGACTTCCTTGGAGAGGAAAGAGATCCCAGCAATAAAGGCGCTACTTCGATCCGGGGAAGCACAAGTTCCATTTCCTCCCTACCACTGAGCATGTCACTTGAGGCTAAATCCTGTTTTACTTTATAGGTACAGATATTGTACTTTTACTAGAATAAGTGATCAGAAACTGGTCTATCTCCATTAACAGAATAGAAGATTGGCACACCAAACCAGTCTATCCCCATAACAGAACAGAAGTTCAGCACACTTAGAAAAACTAATTTTCACACTAGTTTGAAAATGACAGAACCCAGTCTATGATTTGCCCCTCCCCTTTACCCAAATGCAAATGTTTGTTCTGTTTGCTACTGATCTAAACTGCACTGCTTATAGAAAACCTCGTAACTTAGACCAATTCTGCCTTGGGATTTTTGAACATCTGTACCTAGCCTATGTGCCTAAATAGCATGTATTCAGCCATACAGCTGAAGGTTTTGGCATTTAGACACAGGTTGCAATTCAGCTTGCCTAGCTGAATATGTTCAGTAAGCCTGCACTCTGGCTGGGCATCTGCACAGCAAAAAACATTTGCCTAGCTTTGTATATAAGGACAGGAAGGTTCTGAAATATGAGACACAGAAGAATCACAACTAGTGAGTGTTAGATCAGCAGTAGGAATGTACCCTCTACCACCTGATAGGCCAGTAGTTTGGACACTTGCCCAAATCAGGAGACTCGGGTTTAACCTTTCCCCTTCCTTACACAGAGAACGGTTAAATCTACATCTTGTGCTTCATGCCACCGTGCTCAACCACTAGGTCACAAAAATAGGCCTCCTGTAGGTCTCTTAGACTCAAAGCACCTGTCATTAGACTTGAGGCACCCCTCAGAAAAGCTAGTTCTTAGTTTTATCTTGGGGTTTAGTATCGAAAAAATAACAGAGCAATTCTTCTGTTCCAAAAACTCAGAAAGACCATAGTAGGCCAGACTGTTGTTGATTATATGGATTCCTATTTGAAATCTCTGCGTTTTATCTTGTGAATTGTGTTGGGGTTTGCACACCTAACAGTGGTAATATCGAAGAGCACCCTGTGCCGCCCTTGTAAAATCTCCTGGCTGGACTGGAAGAGATTCAGGAAAGAATGGGAATGTGAATGTGAGAGCAGGAGTTGCTACAGAAAGAAACAGGGAACAAAATGTAGTCTTATTTTTTTTTAATGCTGCGGGCACTGAGACAGTAACTATTTAATGGTTCTGTAGTGAGTGCAAGAGAACAAGCTAGTTATAAGACAGGAGGTCTCTCTACATGAGATGTTTACACATGTGGCCCTATTAAGGTGCAGGAAATGAATAAACTTCACACCAGGGCTTGTATTTACAAGTACTGCCCTGCTGTAGAGTGTTTTTATGTGCAGCAGTGCACATGTAGATGCTGAGCAGGCTGGCTGGGGCATAAGGGTGTTTCAGTGTAGGGGCTGCCTGTCAGCTCATGCCCCAGCCAGCCCCTCCACAGCATATTTAGTCCAGTTGGAGAAGCCCTAGGCTGGCAGGCTGAATCCTGGGCCCCCTACTGCCCAGGCTGCTCTGACCAGGCTCTACATGCTGCACATGAATAAGCTCCAGAGCAGAATACTGCTGGGTGCATGTCCAAATGGGGAACCCAGGAGAAATAAGCTCTGGAGTTTATTCATGTCCACTAGTGACACATGTAGCCGTACCCAGGGATAACTAAATTTGAAGAGCATTGCAGGCCTAAAACAAATGAGACTTTTGAGAGGCATCAGTTTCTGTGTAGATATGGATGGGAGGGGGACGCGTAGGAGGGGCACAGGGGCATGTGCTCACCTTGAGATTGGCCACAACCAAAGCCTCCATCAGCTTCTATGGGCAGTTGTCACTCGCCACCCACCCCACCCCTTGCTGCCCACTCGCCACTCACTCACCACCACTACCCCCCATTACTGACACTGCTGCCATTCCCGCTCACTGCTGCTGACACCAATTGCTGCAGGTTGGCCCTGCCTACCACTCACTTCCATGGTATCCCACCCCACTCCCAGTCTTTGGAGGCACCAGTCATTCATGGGAGAGACTTCTGATTCTTTTCTAAGAGACTTCAAATAAGAAAATCAAATATGCAATTGCAAAGAGTTTGCAGAGTCTTTAAGAGAGACAATTTAATATTGTAAATCAGATACCAAAGAATTAAAAGAATGCTGGAGGAACCAGACTATTTAACTAAAGCAATAAAGGAATTAGCTGACCTCAGTCATGACAGAATAAAAATTTTGAAGGGAAATCCAGATCCAGCTGTTGTTGAATGGATTAGAAAGCAAACAGGGTTTCAAACAGTGGAAAGTCAACATGCAGCTTTGGATAAGCAAAGCTGCTACTCCAACCAGAAGCTTGTCAACTACAAGCAGAATGCAAGCAGCTACTAGCTACATGAGCAATTACAGAGCCTGTGGAAGAAAGCAGACCCAGACAATATCATGCCTATGGACAGAAATGTCATGCATGCCTGACATTAAATCATTTTGCTAGAGACTGCAAGCAAAGCCAGCATGTTTCTGGAAAGAAACAAAAGTATCACCACACTTCCCACAGCAGAAAAAAAACAGCAGCACACCAGACAAAAAAGGGTACAACCACGCTGCTTTGGATAAAACAATTTCTTCATAGGAATTATGCTACAGACAGATGTCTGCAGTGGCTGGACAAACACAAATTCATTGCTTATATGTTAGATACTAGTGCACGGGTACATAATTGCAGAGCCTAACATTATAAATATAAAGGTAAAACCTACCCACATAGAGTTAAGACAGCTAAGCTTTAAATCATACAGTAGGGTATTTGTGAATTAAAACACCCAATTCCAACACAGGGTATTTGTGAATTAGAGTTAAAAGTAAATGAAACACTTGAAAAAGGAAGGTTTGTGATAGTGACCATGAATGATGTTTCAATGCTGGGACTGAAAACTAAGCCCTAGGTGTAATTAAGAATGCTTGCACTATAAAAAGCTGGCAATCTATAGGGAGGTGTCTATCAAACAAAGCAATGCCTGTCAAAAACACAGAAATTGTCAAAGTATCACAAAATTCTAAAGAAGCAGTTATTAATGTTTTTACACTCAACATCCCCTCAGAAAATGCCAACTTTTTTTTACTTATTTTTTTGAATATGGACAAATGCTAGAGCAACTCTTCTCATTCAAAGAACTGAGGAAGACCATCCCACTTCAGATTGTTTTTGACACTATGGATTCCTATCTGGAATTTCTGGGTTCATCTTGTCAATCACATGTAGGTGTTTACTCACTGAATACTGAGCAGTGCTAATATTGCATGGCACCCTTAAAAGGATCTCATGGAACCATGCGTGAGAATCACTGCTTTAAATATATGATCCAAATTGGTAGAGATCTGTTTGTGTAGGTGGGCTGTAGCTATTAGTTTCAGACTGTTGTTCCCATTATCCAGAACCTACAGTACTGGATAATACAACAGCCAAATATGTTAGTGTTGATGGTACTTCTCTAGCAACTTGAGGTGTCTCCTGTACATTGTCCACATCTCAGCTCCAAACAGTAAGGTGGGGATCACAACTGCTTGATAAATCATGAACATGGTTTTGGATCTCATGTTGCAAGCTTCAAACACACATTTCCTCAAGTGTCCAGAGGGTGCTCTTGCACTTTTAAGGTGATGTTGGATTTCTTTGTCGATGTCAGGCTTCTGCAAGACATGGCTTCTAAGGTATGGAAAATACTCGGAGTTCTCCAGAGTCACACCATAAATAAGAATTACCAGAGCTGGGGATTGCTCATTAAGACTTTGTTGACAGAGAACCTTAATCTTCTGAATGTTAAGTGTCAGTCCCATTTTCTTGTATGATAAAGACATTGATGATTGCCTTCAGGTCTACTTCTAAGTTAGCACAGGCTACAGCATCATCAGTATACTGAAGCTCAGTGATGAGGGTGGTCTTGGCTTTGGTTTGGAGTCAGCTGAGGTTAAGTAGTTTAGTGTCCATTTGGTAGTTTAGCTCCTCTCTGACTAGAAGCTTGTTGGTGGTCAAATGTAACCTCACAGTAAGGAATATCGAGAAGAGTGTTGAAGTGATGATGCAGTCTTGCTTAACTCTTGTCTTAACCTCAAATGAATCTGTTACATATGTTACTGAGAACCACTTTTTGCATGCCATCATAGAGCAGGCAAAGAATTTTGGTGGGCATCCATACTTCAGAAGGGTCCCCCACAGCACTTTTTGGTTGACAGAGTCAAAGACTTTCATCAGCTCAAAGGAGGCCACATAGAAAGAAAGGCTCATATTGTTCTTGGCATGCCCAAGTAGTAGCATGATAGAGTTATCTTCTACGGCGAACTGTCAAATGGAGTATGCTTTCGTGACATACCAAAGAAGGGGTACAAGGACACCCTAAAGATGTCCCTGGAGAATTTGGGCATCAACCCGGAGTCATGGGAATAAATTGCTAATGACCATCCATCCTGGAGGTCATAGATCCAGAGCGGAACACTGGCCTTTGAGCAGCGTCGCACAGCAAAGGCACTGCGGAAGCATGGGGCCAGGAAAATGAGGACCTCTTGTGTCCAGCCCTCATCGCTCTCCTGCCCCTGCTGCAGCAGATTGTTTAGGGCAAAGATTGGGCTATAAGTCACCTGTGTACCCACGCAACCTCGCCTCCACCCCCCTCATCTCTCTTTCCTCTCTCTTCTTCCTCTTTTTTCCTCTCTTTCTCCCTTTTTTTTTCTCCCTCCCTTTTTCTTTCCTGCTTCCTTTCTCTCTCCCCTCCCCTGCTGGATGGGGTTATCTTCACTTGTGAAGGACAAACAACAGGCATGTGCACATGTAAATGCACATGCTTACTGCACAGTAAACTATGTTATTGCACAGTTAAGCATCATGTGTACATGTGCCCCATGAAAAGGCAATTAGAGTACATATTCATTTGTATTCAAGTAAACATACTATTTTTCTGTGCATTAAAAGGAGCCATTTAAGTTATCTGAAGGAATTGTGGAGGCCCCCTGAAACATCAATCCTTTTATCACTACAATAACTAATTAAACAAAGGAACTTCAGCTAATCCACAACATTTTGTGAATTGCCTTTTACTGTTAACATTCCTTGAAGAGCACATTTATAAAAAGAAAACTTTGGAAGACCCAAGTGAGTCTGTTCTAGGATTTTCTTATTTTACATTCTTCATGGGGTTTTAATCCATCCTCCACTGCTGAAGGGACAGTGCATTCAAGACACCATCATATATTATCATAGTAATCCCCAATTGTGCCACACTTTACAAGTCTCTGTAATTTCCTGTTCATTTTATAGAACAGCAATTTTTTTAAGTCTCCCTCATTATTGCAGTTAGATAGTACACTAAAGTTTGGTATGCAATGCTGTTTTTATTTTCTCCCCAGAGTAGTCATCCACAGTGAATAACCCTTCATGGAAAATAGACTATAATCCAACTATTCAGATGATCATATTCAGAAAAAGCCTGATTCTTCTATGCAGTTATACAATTACAGAGATTCTTTAATGATTGTCACTTATAGGGTTGTAACTTTTCTTGTCTATTAGTAACAGCTGGCAGATATATCAGAGGCTTCAATGGGATTATTGCTTTGAAGCAGATGTTAAACAGAATGGGGCAATAACAGCTGTTGCAATTAGAGATATTGTGGCCTATTTAAGTACCTGCACTTCTCTGGCTCTGTATGACAGTGATCTAAACCAAGGGCCCATTAGGAACCTGTTATTCTTTCCAAAGATTCCAAAAAATTTAACTTCACACAACCAGTTTACAAAGTGAGCATGGACTTTTTTCATACAAATCATGTAATTTTCAATACATCTTAAGGCAACGGGAAACCTTCAAGGCTAGTTAGATGAGATTTGCAACTGTATAAAAGGACATCTGAAAAAACATCCCTTAAAAGGAAAGTTCAAGTAGTCCTAGAAAAGCTTCCCATGTAGAGCTTGCTTTGAGTTCAGATGAAAGCTACCTGGTGAGCAGTGGTAATGGGATCCTCCATTTCTATAAGAAAAGGTCAGGTATGCCCCAAGCCATGTCAGGCAAGTAGTGTGTTCCTGAAAATGATGTGCTGAGAGGAGGATTTTTGAGGTAAAGGAGTTTCACATCAGATGTGCTATATGAGCTGAGAATATTTTGTACCCAAATCCAAAGTAGGCATGCAGCTACACAGCTCCCACCAGACTTTCTTGAGACATGCACACAAACCTATCAGTGCTCCTGCAATATGCCAACACTTTTCCAATAACCCATATGGAACTCATTGCCTATTATACACATATAACTCCTATTCCCACTATACCAAGGATCACCAATACTCCACAACTGGACGAAAAAAGCAGAACGCACTAACAAATCCCATCCTCTAAAGCAATCTTAGAAGAAACTGAGGGCACTGTAGGGTTTGATTGGCTAGTAGAGAGAAGAAAGAATGGAATTAGCCCAGTGATTCTCAACCCTGGGGTGACCTGAGATGCTTTTAAGGTTAAATAACCATAGAATCAATGAGTCGGAAGGGACCTAGACAGATCATCTAGTCCGCCCCCCTGCCATGGGCAGGAAGGAGCACTGGAGGTGGCATGGGTTGTAAGACCCCAGCCAAGTGCCTATCTGTGGGGTGCTGTGCAGTAGTAGCACTGTTAGGTGTGCAGATACCTACACGATTCAAAAGTTCAACACAGAGGCCACATCCAGATGAGCACGGCCATGCAGTATGTGGCACCACAGGCACCTCTGCAATGCCACATACCACACGTTCAGCTGTTCTCCATGCTACAAGGGAGCAGTGCAGGAGCAGGATTTGATCCCTTGGATATCCAGGGGCCAGAGATATCAAATCAGAATCTATAATGTCAAAACCTTGTTTTGGTCTTTCTGAGTACTTTAGAACAGAAGATTGCTCTATTTTTCCATAGTCAAAAATGAGTGAAAGCAAAGAACTGGCATTTTCTGAGGGTGTTTTAACAAGAGGTGTCCTGATTCGAACAAGGGGTACCAATAATTTGAGAACCACTGAACTAACCACTGGTCTTGCTTGCTGTAGCAGTCATCCAGCCTAATTGTAGACTAGAAATGGATGTGAAGGAAGAAGTCATTGCCCAAAAGATGAAGCTTAGGCAGGTTTTGTTCAAAGTTTTGCAGCTGTACCCCTTTCTCTAAATGCTCAGAAACCTTCACTAATTTTGGCATTCACATCAAACCATACACACAGAGCTCTCCCCAGTGGGGCTTGAGGTCTGATGTGAATATTTCAGACAGCTGTAGTTCAGAGATACTATGGTTTACCATATAAATGGCTGTATTAGTATATCTGATGCCAGGGCTTAGGTAGGGAAGGAAGAATTAACAGTACAACTGGAATGTGCCTGGGGACAGTCTGCTTATACTGAACACAAGCACGCAGAATGTCTCTGTGGGGGTGAGTGTGAGGGGAGACAGTACAACAAATCCACCTGAAATGCCTTGATTGTCATGCTAAACTATAACCTAGCCTTCTCTGGGGTGAAAGAGAGAGATCAAGACTTGTGGCTTCTAGTCAGGCTATGACAATAACTGATTGTTTCGTTAGGCACTCACAAACCAAAAAACTGTGAAGAAAAATTAGTTTGTAATGGTCCAAATTAATTTTTTTCCCTTTAGTTTCTCTTTTTAATTTTGAATGAAATATTTCTTTACATCTAAAAGTAAACATTTTGGTTTGGGGAACCTGCATGAAAAGCAATAGAAATGAAAGGCTAATTCTACAAAAAATATTGGAAATGAAATTATAACCTCCCTTTTATTTAATAGCCCCATGGCTAAGGCACTCGCACATGATATTGGTTCATCAGAACTAATTCCATGCTCTGTCTAAATCCTTATCTTTCAGAAATGTACCCTAACCATCACCTGGTCATTTGACATTGTGGGAGTTGGGAGGCACTCTAAATCTCCCATATTGTAAGGGGTTTAACTCATAAAACTAATTAAACATTCATTGGGGCAGGGACTGGAACCTAGCTGTACCTTCTGTCAGGTGAGTGTGCTAGTTACCAGACTAGCATTTCTTCTTCTCTTGCTTCCTGTGTAACTCAAAGGTTACTTGAAGTACTCTATACACTAGTGGTTCCCAACCTCAGGTCACGACCCAAATAAGAGTCGTGGGGGCAATGCCAGCGGTGCCTCATACAAAGGAAGAGCCACACCGCATGATGGGAGCTCCCCCACCCCCACCTCTGGGCACTACCACTGCCACCACACTCTGCTCCCACCAGCAGATGACAGCAAAATAAGGTTAGGAACCACTGCTATACACAGTGAGTCAGCTCCAAGAAGGATTGAGAGTTGATTTCCAGAATACTTTAATACTTTCTACATGGTGTTTAGGATACTGCACCAAGATAATTCACAATCCTTGTTCTGAACCAAGCAAAAAAGTTGTCAGCAGAACTTTTTGATCAATAGGAAATTCAGGGTTTCATCCCCCCCCCCCAGCCCCTCAATCCAATAATCACTGAGTAACCTACTTACCCAGGATATGGGAGACATTTCCTGCTTGCCAGAAAGAAAAGTGCCCTACCCAGAATAATACCAGGTTGGAAGGCATTATCTGCAGGGAGGGACAGTTGTTCTCTATCAGTTCTTTCTGTTGGAGTAGTTTAATTTAGGTAAATTACTTAATTACTCCATTGAGATAGAGATCAAGGGTTTATCTCTAGCTTGACAACTGTAGGGTATCTGAAGGGCCCCTATCAGGCAGCACCCAAGACACTCCTGTGGTCCAGAGCAAGGCATCTCTTATGTGCATAGTCAAACATGGTTTATGGGCCAGACCTGGCCCGGGGAGCTGTGTTATCTGACCTGTGGGACTCTAGGAGGGGTCAGAATTTGGGGTGAATCCTTCTGCCAGGAACACAGCCCACTAAGACATGTATCAGTGGCAGGGGAGAGTGATGGCTATGTTACCCCTGTGGCTCCTTGACACTGTTCACCTTACTGCCACTGCCACGTCTGGAACTGATCCATGGTCCAGACACAGCCCTAGGGGGCAAAGTGCGTTTGACACCCCTACTGCAGAGCAATGCTCTGCACAATTTATGCATTTGCCTTAAATTGTGTTCTGAGTCATATTCTGTATACTCATTATGTTACTTTTAGTTAAGTAGACCACTCAGGTGCCCTCTTCACCCCTAAAGGAAGACAAAAGTCTGGGCATAGCAACAGGCTCCCGAGCTTGCTGCCTGATTATTAGGGGCCTCCTTAAATCATGGTTTTGTGGATTTAGTGGAAACCACAAAATCAACAACAACAAAAAACCCCATAAAAATCCAATGCTAGCTCCCCAGTGGGAGTCAGCAGTCTTTGCTGCCACTGTGGGCCAGCCTTGCAGCCTGCTTGGAAGGTCCTGCCACCAGCCTCTTCACCAATCAGCAGTGAGTAGCAAGGCCATGGGAGCACATCCACAACATGTCTGCAGAATTTGCTCTTTATGCCATGATCATATGTCTAACTCAGATTAGAGTACACTCCTAGGATGCATTCAGACATGCATGGACGTTTGGTTCCCTGGGGACAACTAGCAGTGGTGCACCTTGCGCCACAGCTATTTGTCCCCAGGGAATGCCCATTCCACATGCGCTTTGCTCATGGCAATTTACCCCAGGGGCAGTGTGCTGGTCCCAACAGCCTTACCTGGTGTCCTGGGGGCCTCCCATGGCTTCAGCCATGGCATTTTTGCTGTGCAGAGCCTGGCTGGCAGCTGAACATGGCTCCAAATGGCCCTGCTCTGCTTTTCAGCAGTGCTCACTGCCTGGGTCAAATCCAGGGGAGAAAAAAACTTGTGGAAACCCCCCACCAAAAAACAGTACAGCACATGCTTGGGAAGCATGCCCTTACAGTGCAGAAGACACCGGACTGTGCAGTATGTGGCACTGCAAATGAGTTTGTGACACCACATACTGCATGATTGGCACTCTTCTGGGTGCGGCCCTACTGATTATGCCATACTTTTTTCCATTGGATAGATATTGGATCCTGTGTTTGATACTATGGTTTTGTTGTAGAATGTAAATAAAGTGAAGCACTGGGTGTCATGAGATTTTCCCCAATTGATTTGCTTGCTCAGGACTGATGAGGCCTTGTCTGGTCTCTGAGTACTCCCTGAAGCCAGCCCAGGCTTGACTTTTAGATTAGGGGGAAGTCCCGACTTCTTTTGACTCTGAGACCCTGGCCTCTTGGTCCTTATCTCTACCTGGATATCAGTATCCCTGACTCAAAGCTTCCTGTTAAGCTCCTGAGAGAGGAACTTTACCCCTTGATGGAGAGAAGAATTCTTTCCTCAAGTTTCAAGCAGCAAAACAGATGGACCAGCAAGCCAGAGGTTCTCTGCCCAAATCTAGCCCATACAGTCTTGAGTGCCCAGAGTTTGCTCAGCTGGTCTTATTCCAGGCCTCAAAACCATTAACCCCAAAGCTGCTCAGTTCTCTACTCAGACTCTCCTCCTCACAGCTAACTACCTATTTTTTAGTTGCTCTGTTCAGTTCTCTTTCTTCCTTTATGTCCTGTGCATTGTTTGCAAATACAAACTGCTGAAGTATCGAAAATAACAATATAAGTCTGTGTTGATGCTGGAGGTCCACTTTGTCTTATCTCACACCTAGGCAGCTCTTGGATATAGCAGAGACTCTATTAACCTCACATTCCCTATGTACAGGCTAGTCAATGAAACCAAGATACAGTCAAGCGAATAATCTCTAACATGTATGTAATAATTCTTATATTATAAAACTGAAAAGCATGGGAGCTCAGTGAGGAATCAGTACCATAGAAGAAGGGACCTTAGATTGCACCTCGTACATCCTTGCTGGGCCTCCCAACAGAAGTTGAAGTTTTCTCATGTAATCTTTCAGATATAGCCCACTAGTTTACCAATGACAGGATTATTGTTGTGTTTTTAATAAAAGTTCAGCTGAGCCTGGGTTTTATCTCCCAGTCTCCATGTTCCTGTCATTCCCTCCAGGAAAGACTGAAAGGACTCATAACACAGCTAAAATATTCATCTGAGACATGTAAGATCTTACTTCAAATCCCTACTCTGAATCGGACAGAAGGGCATTTGACTATTCACCTCCCAGCTTTCAGTATGAGCATCCTAACCAGCAAACTGTAGAGTTCTCTGATGTACCACACTCTCAACCCCTGTGTATGGTTACTGAATGTGAGTCTTTGCAAAACCCCTGTTGCTTGTGCTCAGGAGGATCAAGTGTCAGGTGCACAAATGTGTTCTCCATGGCCATGTGTAGATGAAACAAGGGGTATGTGCGCATGACAATTTAAAGTGGGCTAAATGCTTTTGCACCACTTTAATGGTGTTGGTGTTTGCACGCCTCAGTGGCGTATTGTGCATTAATTCCAGCCACTCTAGGGAATTTGGCGGTGTAATGCACCTTAAATGGCTTGGGGCATAGCAAATTAAAACTCCAACTCCTCCAAGGAGTTTTAATTTGATGACCCTACAGCCATGGAGCGAAGAACCATATAACTCTGCAGGAAACCCTGTAGGCAGCCTGCAGCAGCCCAGGAAGGCAGGTTCTGCCCAAGAAAAGCAGAGAGCCTGATCTTTCCTCCTCCCCCTGGAGCCTGCCCGCCTGCCTCAGCTGCACGGGGCCCCAGTGCTTCCCTCCACAGCTGTGGTGCCCCCTGGGACTGCCCAAGCCAGGTGCCTGTGGGGGGGTGCCAGCTGGAGGGGGAGGCTGCCACTTCTGTGGAGGAGAGCACCAGCCCCCCCACCACACAGCCCGGGGCAACTCTACCTGTCGGCAGCTCGCCCTCCCTGCTGCCAGACAGGCAGGTAAGTCAGGTGTGTGCACAACATGGGGGTTTCATTGGCCCTGAATTGAAGCAGTGTTTTTAAAAACCCACAACTTCAATTTAAGGCTCCCGTTTCATCTATAGGTGCCCCATATCCACACTCATCTCATAAAAATTGCAAGGATAAGGCCAAAAACATTTAATTTGTTTCCTTTGTCTTGTGGTGATGTTAAACCTAACTGACCCCTGATTTTCCTTTTACTTTGCAGAACTTTGTCAGGTAATGTTAAAAATGCATCCTATGCCAATCACAGTTTGGGGGAAGAAGGGGGGTGCAGCACTGAGTGTATTATTAAAACTTGATCTGTGCTCTGATGAGTGTACCTTTTCCCTAAAACACCTCTTCAGAGAGAGGTCAACTTCCTGTGCTGTGCAGATGTTTTGGGGAGCTGAAAGGAATGCAAAAATAGAAAACAAACCATCTCAGTTAGAGACCAATTGTCATCATCTATCAGCAATGAAATAAGAAAACCTGCTGAAATGTTAAATCATGAATCCTCTGTTTCTAATCTATTGAGTAGGAATGCCTGCCATTTTTTATTTGGTTGTTACTTCGGGAAGAAGCAATAATGGAACAAAGACCCTAATAAGATGAAGGCAGATAATGGGACAAAGAAACCAACTTTAGTTTTCTTCTTCCCCCTGGCCATTTTGCATTAAGACACTAGTATTTGCTGTTCTCTGGAAGTATATAGAGATTACAGCCACAAACTAGTGGGTGATTTTTATTAGTGAAAGAAAAAAGGTCTCTGTTCAGTTTATAACTTATATCCTGAATGTGATCAAAAGCTTTATTGAGACTCAGGGCTCTATTGTGCTTGTTACATGTAAACTTATTAAAAGACAAACTTTGGTTCAGTTTTAGGGCCAGATTTTTATCCTTTATCAACTTGCCTTATTTACTCTTCTAGAGTTTCTTCCAGGCATGAGTAAAGTAAACTAAATCATAAAGTTATTAAATAATATGAACGTCTAATTGCAGTCCAAGGCAATCACTTGTGTCCAACCTGAAACTTTCTTAGGCACCATATCTTGCTTGCACTAAAAGTGTTACTTTTTAACAGATTTAGTACAAGATTTAAGGCTAATTTAAGAATGGCAATACTGGACTTGAACGTGTAAGGATTGTGTCTAGGGTGACCATCTGTCCTGGTTGGAAAAACAGAACATCTGGGCCACCAGCCAGCAGTATATCCCCACCATGCATGCTGTAGAGGGCCTCAATGGCCTTCCCAAGGTGGATGCACTTTGAAAATTTCCCTTCTATAGTACAAATAAACACTCATATTATTAAATAATTTTATCATTTTACACATCCCTAGCAGAAACTCTAGGGAAGTACTTAAATACACCTGAACTTGAAAGTTAAAAGTCCTCCAACTGGAGTCAGTGGCAAGCAAGTCAGTTAAGGATTGATCCTCAAACATGGAAAACACCAGTCTATATCTTAAAATGTTCTCCATTGACCATAATTTTAGCCAAGAAGGGACTTCCTGCCTGAGATGACACACAGCACCCAGAGAGTGGGGCAAGGTGCCAACCATACAACTGCTGATAGAGGAGCTCTTCAGTCAGCACCTGTGAGAGCCAAGGGACACAAAGGAGGTTATAAGACTTGGCCAATGGTGCACCCTAGAGCCAAGGCTATAAGGAACTCTGGATGCTAACAGCAGCATCACAGTCACCCAACTGGGCCCCCTTGCTCAGATTCACTTCCACTCATCAAAATTGCCATCCTTCAGGTCTCCTGATATCTCTGCACTTCCAAGCTGAGATCATATAATTCCACCCTGCCCCCACTCTCAATGTTTCCTCCCATCTCACAGTTCCTCACTGGTTCCTACTTATGAAACCCAGAATTTCTCCCTCCTTTTCCTCCCATAGTGCTCCACATAAGGCCCATCCTCCTTTTGCATCTCCTTCCCGGTTACCTGGCTACACATGTCACTATAATCCTCTCCTGATGCTCCCCACCCTCCAAAATGGGGGTCACTCCCCTCAGCCAAGAGAACAGAGATTGGAAACTGCACATGTTCCTAGCAGATCCCAAAGCTTCCTGTGACATTAGGGGTTTCCAAACCTCTGAGAGGAATAGGCTGATCCACAAAGGCCTGGAATTAAGTTGGAAAAGAGGATAGATTATCCAAGCCCTAGTTCATAGTGCCTCCCTCTCAAATTAAAACAGAAAAAGGGTATACTCATCTTCCTTTCCTCACTGCCTATTAAGTGGCTTTTTTGGTGCTACACAGCTAGTCATGTATTAGAAGAATTAATAATTTCAAGAGAATCATAAATTTATCATGCACAATTAATAGAAATAAAGGCAACAAGAGCCAAGAAACTGATGATTCATTATGAATTATTTGCACCCAAATCCCTTCTGTTATCTCAGAAAATAACTCTGTACTTTGCCAATCAGATTGAAGTGTTCTGAGTTTGGAAGTTAAGCAATCTTTCCACCTGCCTCAACAGCAGCTCACTATAAGGGAGCATACTGTTCCAGCTCCCCCACCGTTACTTCCCAAGGGCTTTTCACAATGAGGGGCGTTTACACACATACTCCAGGAGTGGGAGGCAGCTCTAAGAGCCGCTCTAATTAAAGCACCCAGTGTCTCGGGATTTTTCACCATAATGAAGTAGGATAGTAGAGGCCAAAACCTTTCCCTGAGTGACAAATGGTGTCACTATGAGACTGTAACTGTTGGAAGGGGAAGATGAGCAACCCCTGCTGACTGAATCCTTCATTGTAAGGATATTGGGCCTTTATAAATGTAACCATGTGAGTTGAAGAGAATTGGCTGCAAGCTTTGGTCAGGAGTAAGGACTCCAGTAGTAGGCTTTCAGTTACATCCCTTTCCTTTAGATGATATATTTAAGAAAGCATAAACTCTTCCCCAAAGCTGATTACAGCTACTCCACTGAATCCACAAGCAATGTATCTACTTTTCCCCCAAAGCAGCCCAAGCAGGGCAAGCTTCCCTCATACTTAAGCCTCAGCCAAGTCCCTCTAGCTCACTTCTTTCAAGGCTGCCAGCCACAATAAGGAGCAATATGGAAGACAGCTCTTACAACAAGGACAATAGTCCTCTGATGGATCTGAGAATAGCTAGGATGGAAAGGGCACACAGAGGTCGGTAGGCAAATTGTCAGGCATAGCTTATCAGGAGGAAGCAGGTGGCTTAGGATCCAAGTTGGCTTAGGATCTTGATCTGAACTAGCTGTTTCATCCTGCTCATGGAGCTTAATCTACATGCATTTGCAATGCCATTACGAGGCATTTGCATCCAGGTGATTTGGTAAATGGCACTGAAGGTAGTGATTTTCCATTACCTGGAGGTGAAAAGCCTTGGGTCTTGTCTCCAAGGTTTGGAGCCTAATCCAGTTGCTTACCTCTTCCCCCATCAGTTAACAAGCTATCACCCACCTCCCCCTACAGTAGCGTACAGGCGAATCAGCCTACCCTGGTGACTCTCCACAGGGAATCATGAACAGCCTGAAGTACTATCTGAATGAATGTTTTTCTGGCTCTCAAAAAAGATCTTCCCAACCACTTGAAAATAGGACATGTCTTACACAAATAGACCAGTCTAGATCCTAATGACACTGTCAAAGCAGAACTGTACAGACTGACACCCTTAGTTTGTGTGATTCACTGGTTGGGTGTCCTTACTTCCCCTACTCTAGCTGTGTCAAATAGTTAAAGACCTTACTACATTTTTCATAGTCCTGGCACCAGAGGCCCTGTCTTTCTGATGGTCAGTCCTGCAGATAGAGAGGTTTATCATTCTTGTTTAGGTTCCCATTTCCTTCTGTTTTCCTACTGCTGCATAGTGAGGCCATGTCTGAATAAAAGGCCCAAACGAAGAGCAGAATCCCTCTAAATGGTGAAGTGTCCACAGGGATCCTTATGATTTTTGTGGTCTGGCTCTGTGTAAATGATGTGATCTAATATTGAAAACTGCCCATATCCATGGAATCAGACTTTGGACACCCCACAAGCATCAAGTCAGCCTTCATTTGTTCCTAATCATGG
>NW_017728886.1:66039071-66060935 GCF_001723895.1 Crocodylus porosus | reverse complement strand
GGCTGGACTTGATGATCTCCCGAGGTCCCTTTTGGCCCTAATGTCTATGAAATCTACGAAATCATTGCCTGATCAGGTTTTCTTACCTCTGGTGTAGCCCCAGCTCATATAGTCCACAAATACCTTCTCTGGGTAGGCTGCTGGTATCCTCTGCTGGGTCAGAGATCTGCAGACACAACAGGGCCCCATCTTGGGGAAGTTCTAATGGAACGAGAAGAGACCTCATCCCCCCAGCCTCTCCTGAGCCATGAGTTTTTCTCCTCTGAGTCTTGCTCAGGAAGCACTGGAGGAGATGACTAAAGGCCTAATTCCCCAAGATAGTCCAGAGGAAAGAGGCCAGGGAGAGCTCTCTGAGAAGATCACCTTCACCAGTTACTATGCAGTGACTAGAAGGACCCCAAGACAAGGCAGGGGCCCAAAGAAGAAGGCTATAGACCACAGTCCTGTAAAATATAAAAGTCTCCACTTCTCCAGGAGAAGAGAACATGATGCAATGATATTTGATTCTTAATACCCCACCAGTTCCTAAGGTATAGCTGTTGAAGGTCATGGATCACTTGCATCACATCTAGGGGGCTGGCAGCACACTGAAGCAGGGTGGTGGCACTACTCAGATCAATAGCTCTCCTTCAGTTGGACCCAATGGTTTATGTGCTATTGAAAAGGAAGGCAGGCCAGAGCCTATGGGTAGAGCTTATATAAGGATTCTGCAGTATTAAGTGCACAACCCGTCTGGATTCATTACATGCATACAAACACCAGCAGCATCTAGTGTGGGGAACTTAGCATTAAATTTACCTCAGTGACTAATAATGAATAACCAATGTCCAAAAGTATCAACTTTTTCTTACAACAGCAAATGGGTAAGAGACAATGAATGAAAACCTGACACAAAAAACATTAAAAATCACAGTCTAAATACATTATATTGTTCCTCTGTGGTGATTAAACAGCAAACCAGCTGCACCATCCCCGAGAGTGCCTCATATTCTGAATTTGTAAAAGGGAAACAGAGCTGCACTCATTTAGCGCAGATTGAATCCACCTCCTCTGGAGCATCTGAATGGATCCAACACGCTTGTGTTATATTTCTTTTTCCCAGCAGGTGCTCAGAGATGAACACATATTTCTCTGGTTGAGAGAAACGTTATTATAATTCCTCTTAAACTCTTTCCATTCTTGGGACCATGCCCCTCACAAAACTTACCTCCCCCTTAGGACTGAATTACCACACAGCTCGCAAACCTGGTTGCTAAGATTGTGTTTACTCCCGTCAATATCAACTGTACCAGTATTTCCCCACCAAGCTCAAGAGAGTCTCACTGACCTCCCTAAGACGGATACAGTATCTCCTCATTACTCCACTTGGCATGCTCAGGTTGCATTTTGAAAAGTTCTCTCTCTACAGGTCATGGGAGTTATGGTGCTGCACTCATGTGGGACTTAAATTAGACCCAATGGTTTATGAGCTGTTGGAAAGGAAGATAGGTAAGAGTCAAGGGGTACAGGTGTATGCTTACAATTGATCTGAGAGTTTGGGCTCAAGTAAATATTTGACTTATTGGCCTAAAACCATTGGAATCGGTTTGTTACATCCAGGGCATTACCCATATCCTATTTATTACTGTCGATCATCATCTCTAAAGTAAAACAGTAGTCTGTCTTGGGTCTTCTTGCATCCTTAACCCAATTCTGGCTATAAAAACCTTGGCGTGTCAAAGGGAGTGACTGTGAAGACCACCAGCCCTTGGGAATCTTGGGTCCGTCTGATTTCTTGAGGATCCCTTTAGCCGACTGGAATCACAGCTAGCAGGTCCAAATAGAAATGTGACATTTCTCACCAGTGTAATGAAGGTGGCTTGACCAAGGCAGCCACACTAGGTACTGACTTTGTAGGGGATGGAGGGAGTGGGAGTGGGAATTATACTGCAGCTATACAATTGCACTGACAGCAGGTGGAAGTCACTGTGGCCACCCCCCCTCCCCCCCGCCAAATCCCACTTCCCTGGATGCTAGCAGCTTTGAAAGGCCTCTTGAAATTCTTGTCTCATCTTTGATGCCTTCTGCAAGATAAATTAAAATTCCATCAACCCCTCCCGTCATGCAGGCCTCCAGGAGGTATTGAAACTTCTGTGTTTTGGGAGTTGTCTACAAAACGTTCTTCAGCAAAACAGCCAAGCTGTGACTTGGATAATTTAGGCAGAGCCTACCAGAAGAAGAAGAGCTGTTATTCACTATAACAGAACTTGGATCTACCATAGGATGAGCAGAAAGTTTCTATGGGACACACTGGGGAGACCTTGAAGTATACACTAGGCAGCTGAGCTTTTGGACAGAGTCTAGGCACCAGAGCTCAGCACACGAAAGCAAGGAGGTTTGAAACATTAACCTTTGGTCTTTTTCATCTCCAGCAGCCATATCTCACTTTTTAAAGGTCTAAGTAGCTAAGGAGGCAAGGAACAGGAGCTTTCCCGGGAGAGAGAAATAGGATAACACTATACAGGATGTCAATGTTGTCTTTCAACATGCACATGGAGTGCACGACAGCCAGCAAGAGTTGGTATTCTAGTTCCTTTGCTAAAGTGGGGGTCCAGAGTGCTGTATGGAAAGGCTCTTCTTTCAGACTTTCCAAGGTGGGATTTACTTTAAAGTGGGCATAAAACTCAATATTAGGCACAGGCTGGTGAGAGGCTGAGAAGGGCAATGGCATAAGGAGCCACAGGAGAGGTCAATAAATTATTAACTCTCTAATCGATATGGAAACTAAGGTAAGAGAATGACTCAGGCAAGTCACAGAGCCATTCGTTGTCAGGGAACATGACTGGAAAAAGTCCTGGTCTTTGCTCTTACCTCTGGACACCTAAAATGATGTTCTGAACCTATCTTAGTGGTATTGTAGTAAAATTAACCATGTAGTTTTGAGAGCATAAATAGACAGAGGAAGAATACCCAGAGTTTGGAGTGACCCTAATGGTGGAGGAGAGTCAGTTACTCCTGAATTTAGGAGTCACAGAAATAAGGAAACAAGGCTGAAGACTCTCAGTACCTGAGGTAACACACAGCACAGATTCTTATCTGAAATCTCTGGGTTTATCTTGTGAACCATGTTTGCACATCTATCCATGCTAACAGTGTGTGACACCTCATAGCACCCTTGAAAGAAACTCAAGGCACCCCTTCAGAATGAATGGGCTATGCACTAGCAGCTATAGGCTGCTTCCCATTGCACCCTAAATTTGTCAAATTTTATTTTAAAGGCCAATTTGATTTGATGTATGTAACAATCTATTCAGTTTCTCCAGTCCTGTGTCCTGTATTTGATGCTGTTGGTCACTAGAATCACACCTTTCAGAATGACACCCAGTCCAGCGGTCTGAAACCAGCAGTGTAACTGAGGGGACAGTGATGGCAAACTGGGGAAGCATCCATGGCAGCTTCCTTTGTGGAGAGTGCAAAAATAATTGTCACTGCAGCAGCAACTGATCACATCTCTGCAATCTGCCCAAAAGGCAGCTGATGCTGCCCCATGAGCTGCAGCTGTCCTGTTTGCAGAGCTGCCCAGCTATGCCTCAGTTTGAAAACATCATAAAATATCACATTTACTTTTCTTCAGCTTCCCACCATTGGCTCTTGTTATCCCCTCCTCTACTAAAGAACCCTTTAGCACCAAGTCCTTTCTCTTTGTAAAGATACTTATGTGCTGTAGTAAATTCCTCTCAATTGTTTTTATGATAACCTGTATAAATGCCTGACTGTGGCTTTTTTTTCTTTCCACTATGGCTCTTCTCTGCAGACACCAATAAGGTATTCAGTGTCACTTTCACCAAATAATGGTGGAACATACATTAATCTGGTCAGGACAAGGGATAGCTCACTTTAATTCCTATTTCCAAAAATAATGTACTTTCCTTTATTTCATCCACAGACATGTCAGCACTTCTACATTTCATTAGGGTCTGATCTTGCTTTTGTTGAAATCAAAAGATGGTCTCAGTAGGACGCAGGCTGAGCACATTATTCTTGTTATCCATGAGAGGCAAGGCAGGCATTGTGTGTTATCAATTTCTAATTTCTGCATCTTGTCATCCAAGTATTGGCACACTACTTACATGGACTTAACAGGCATATGGGGGAAGGAAGGGTTTTTTTTGTTATTGTGGTTTTGTCTGTTATTGTTCAGCAATACTTCAGTCTGTGATTTTTTCATAATCAGTAATCACTACAAAATAAGCAATTTATGTCCTACTAACTGAAAATTTATGTGGGGCATGACTGCCACACCTTCTCTCTTTGTGCCATGATAGATAGAAACTGCAAGCTGCAAGATAGAAACAGTTGCTATACTTCTATCCACAGCAACTAAACATGAAACATAGATTTTAATTTGCCAGAAACTTTTGCAGTGATACCACAGACCCAGATACCATGGGGTAGGCATATTTGGAAAATGTGAGTCATTAAGTGGTTACCCTTTTTTTTTTAATTTCATAAGTTTAATACATTCTGGCTTTTTACCATATTCCATCACTGAATGAAGATGTGTTTGACCATTGGATGTTGAAGAGTCCTACATACAAAATGTATCTTCTGTTGAGTAATGGCCCCTGCCCACATTGCTGTTACCAATTTCTATGGAGACCCCAGGAGCGGGTGACAATGTGGGTCCAAGGTTTTCATGGAGACCGGCCCCAACAGTGCTGGCAGCTCACTCAGTTAGGTGGGGAGCTACTCCAGGGCTGAGATCTTGTGGCAGTGACAGTGTGGTCTGGAGCCAAGGCAGAGGTGCAATCTGCTGCCTGCACACCCTGGCAATTTCTCCTACTAGAGTGTTTGGGTTTCTGCTCCTCACAGCCCACTGGGCTCTTGACCCTGGCACGTCCCTATTCTGGGTTCCTCCTATAGCCCCGCTATGTGGTCTCTGAACTGTCCCTTATAGCCGCACCTTAAATTGCAACCTAATACAAGACAGCATTTCCCAATAAAGGGCATTATTACATCTGTTCCAGGAGAGAGAGAGAGAGAGAGTGTGTGTGTTGGGGGGTGTTAATTACAGCAACACCAAGAACTGCTCTAATTAAAACGCCCAGAGCGTCTTGTGTATCAGCTTCCCCATGCTTCAAAATGGTGACGGGAGTACTTTATCTAAAGCCCATCAAACGAGCTTTAGATAAAGTGTCTCTGCCACAATTCTGAAGTGCAGGAACACTGACATACAAGACATGGAGGCTGGCCGGACTGTAGTAAGCAGACTCAATTAATCGAGCTCCAATGCACTGTCATTTCAGCGTGTCAGAGCAGCCTCTGGGCTTGTGTACAGGCTCCCCATAAGGCACCCAAGAAACAGAGTCTGGGTTCCCCTGCTACACCACCTTTGTATAGAAGAGGTAGTTTTGCTTTTATATAATGTTTTAAGCCTAAACCATTTTGCTGTGATTATACAGCAGTGCCAATTAGTTGGCATCTTTTGCAATTAGTGCCAACTAATTGGCATTTAGTGGTATTAGTGGCATCTTTTGCAATATTAGCAATTATTTCCAGTCGTAAAATTGTTCTTAGGATGGATACACTCTGTTTCCATTATCTACTGTTCCTGTTATATGTTTTATCTAAAGATACATTTATAGTGCAGATTCCTTTTCTTCCATTTGCAATCCTTGCCATTTGAACTGGACTGCAAACAAGGTCACCCCCACATTCTTATGCCAGCACATTACTGTGTTATTTAGAATTTATCTGATATGCAGTGAAAAATTGTGATACTATTTGTATATTTTCAGGATAAGGGACTGTAAATAAATTAGAAAAATGACACACATTGTATCTCGTGTCAAGATAATGGTAGTAGCAGGAATGGAAAATAATATGCAAGTAGTTTGATCTCACAGAAATGTTTCTTACTTCACTCACTGTTATAGTCAACTGATGCACTATTTGTAAAGGTCATTTCATCAAGTAAGTTAATGTTCAATCAGACAATACAACTACCCTGCCTGTGTTAGTCCATTACTGGGCACACCTACATGAGATGTTTACTGTACAGCTGACTAATTAACTGTGCAATAAATGTCTCAGTGTCTACACATGCTCCCCTATTAGGGCACACAAAACTAATAAACTCTGCAGTAGGGTAGATCTTGTAAATACAAGTCTTGCCCTGCTGCAGAGTTCTTTGGTGGGCAGCAGTGCATGTGTAGATGCTGATGCAGCTAGCTGGGACATAAGGGTGCTTCAGCGCAGGGGCTGCTTGCTGGCTAGCCCCATGTTGAAACACTCTTGCACCCCAACCAGCCCCTCTGTAGCACATTGAGCCCAGCTGGTGCAGTCCCAGGCTGGCAGGCTGACCTACCCCAAGCCCCCTGCCAAATGGGGCTGCTGAGACTCTGCTCAGTGTGCTGTGGTCTAGGTGCATATGCAGACCATGCACCTGGGAGATTCCCAGGAGCAATAAACTCTGGAACAATAAGCTCTGCAGTTTATTGCTGCACATTAATGGTATATGTAGACGTGCCCACTATGAAGGAAACGGTCACATGCGTTACTGATATATAAACAAATATTAAGAAAGATAATCTCACAGTATTTTTTACTATGTGGATATGATTGCTAACCTTTTAAGATTCCATTGTTATCTTAATAGTGCAAAGTAAAAATTCCAAATCCTTTTAAAGACTAACCCTTGGATATATTTTCCAGGTTGTATTTATAGAAAACAGTATGGCCTGAACTGTTGCCCCTGTACATCACTATGGCAGTATATAGGACCCAAGGGAAAACTGCCTAGGGCAGGAGCAGGCTAGGAACAATGTGCTCTCTTTATGATGCACACCTTCTCTAGACCCTAAAGGAATGTTTTTTAATAACAGGGTGAGAAAAAAAACGTTAAAGGTCTTTAAAAAGCAGTTTATTCTAATCGGGCACCACAAATGCTAGCCCAAGATAACTGCCAAGAATTATATATGTGCTTAACCCCTCATTCATGATGAGTAATCCCACTGAATCACAATGTATAAAGTTAAGTATGTGCATAAATCTTCATGAGGGATTTTATCATAATTAAATGGCAATGTCATGTTGTTACTATACAACAGAATTACATGGGTTTGGATACCCTCTCTGGAACATTGTCATAGCTTAAGAAGTTAAGCTATCTTTAATGTTTAATCTTAACTTTGCATTTCTTGGGTTTAAATTGCTTGGTTTGGGGATGCATTACCTTCCTGTAATGCATTTTTACCTTGGAACATTGATACCCATCCTTAACCTTAACTTAATCTTTTATGGAGGTATCTATTGTGTAATTATGCAATTATGCAAATTATGCAACATATTGGAAAACTACTGAGTAAGCAGAGTGGATGTTTAAGTTAATTTACATTGTATTTTACTTATAGCAGACAAAATATTGTATAGAGAATGGAAAATCAATAGATATTAGCACTACAGTTGATGTTGTTTTATCTACTAAAAAGTATTTATGCGTATTTATAAAAAGTAAAATGAAAGGAATAATTATAACACTAGGAAATTGTACCATTTTGTTTTCTATCTTGTACATCAAGTAAATGTTTCTCATTGCATTATGTGCTGCTATACACATTTAGTAATCTATGATGAAGATCAAGAAAAATATTTGACACTATAAGCCAAGTTCTACCTTTAGTTTTCCTTATAAAGTCCATTGACTTCCTTGGTTTTAATGGATGCAATTGAAGGCAAAAATTGGCCCTGTGTTCTCTTTACTGTTTTATCGTAGGCATTCTTAAAGAATAGCACAACTAATTTAGGCCAGTTTCATTCAGTTACAGAAATAATTTATGTGCCAATGTCCTTCAGAATTATTTAAATTATAATATTTATAACCTATAAATCTGTCCAAAAATATTCCTAGAGAATGTCAACTGACTCCTTATCTGCTATATATTGTTGGCAACATAATATGATAGTATTTCCTGCCATCAAACTGCAGACACAGAGACTACCTTCAGGGCATTCAAGTAATGGTCAGTGAGCATTTACAACTCAGTAATGGGTAAGCCAATGGAAATATAGCTAAGTGGTATTGACAATAGGAAGACTATACATGTTGCAAGCTTTTCTTTGGCCACACACCAAACAAGAGAAGGAAAAAGCTAGTCCCTAAAGGCCATGAGCTGCAGCCAACAACCACAAGAGTAAAACCCTCAGTAAGACAAGTAGCTATTACAACCTGACAGACTTTTAAAAGTTAGCTGTTCCTTTCTTCTCAAAATAGAACTTAAAAACATTTTTAAATACACTCTACAGAGTCCATGCTTTCAAATCAATAAGTCATAATAACTGGGTTTGCGAACCTCCCTAAACATCGTTCTGAACTTAGAGCTAGTTACCACTTGTGCTCTTCTGCAGTTTAAATACCTCTAATTAGTACCAAGTGTTTCCATTTGGAATGATTGGCTATGAGATGACTTTCAAGCTATTGTATTACTATATGATTTATATCTGGAGCCTATCTTTGTCTTTTGGGAGCTTGGGATCTGGACATGTACAGAGTCAAGAAGATGGTGTATTCTAGTTGCTTATATGTTAATGAAGCATTTTTTTTTCTTCCATTTAAAAGTTCAGAAGGATTGTAGGAGTTTTGAAAGAGGTGGGAGTTTAACTTAGCTACGCTGCCTGAAAAGCTGTTGTTTTCTCCAATGGAACTACCGTGGTTTTTGCTGTGGATAAGGGTGAGTGTAGGGTGAGAGGTGTATTTTAAGTGATCTATTTAGAGAAGAGCTAAAACAGAAAACATTTATCTGAACAAATAAATTGGAACCTGAATGTAAACCTCCTCTGGTTTGGCTTTTACAAAGCCAATGCTTGCCCGAGAGCTTCCAAAACCACACTCTAGACATGGTCTTCTTGGTGCATATCTAATCTTATGCAATTTGTGTCTAATTAACACAGGTATTTCCTTTACCAGAGATCAAACAATTCTACGTATTTCTTTTTTCTTTGCTACTTCTGTCCTGTGATTCAGAATCTAAGGTTTTGTTTAAATTTATGGTATTTTTCCCCTAGCTTTTTTTTACTTTTCTATCATTACAGCTATTTTTGCAGAGCATTGCCTTTTCACTGAGTCAAGTCAACATCTTTTCATATAAATGATAGAGCCAGCAGATATGTAAATTAATATGGGTGGCCATTTGCATTGGGAAAAGAATGCTAGCCATTTGCCACTCAGAGATTCCAGCCACAAATATATCATTTAAACTATGTTAAGCCTGCCAGTCATTTTAAGCAGACTCAGTTGTTCACCCTTCCATTACAAAGTAATGGGTTTACTTTGCTTACTTTGTTAGGCTAGTTTATCTTGTTTAGTGATGACTTGGCTTTTCTATCTAGCAGACAGGTAGTTTTGAAACCAATGTGTTCACTATAAGTGGTAGGGGCTTTACAACTAGATTTTCAGCCAAAGCATAAATAGAGGTTTTGGCTATACAACCAAAATCAGAGTCTTTCTTTGGGCATAGAATTTGAACATGTATAATAAACTGGGACTAGATAGCCCATTTTCTGAATGTATACGGGATTATACAAGATGAGGATCCAATGCAAAAGAATCAGGCCCAGAGCCTCAAGGGTATTTATGTGCCTAACTGGATACCTTCCTGCATCTGATTTCTATTGGAATGAGGCACTTAATTACCTTTAATATCGTGGGCCTAGGTGAAAACACAAAATACACACTTTAAAGAAAAAAAGAATTGTTAATCTTTGAAAAATTCCTTCTTTCACACAGAAGATGGTGAGATCTGGTGGAGAAGACACTGAACAACTGACTTCTATTCCCTGCACTATCACTGTCTCATACTTCTGAACTTTTCAGGGCAGGAATCCTCTCTAGCAATGAATGTGTTTGTACAGGACTTGGAAGAATTCACTCTAATATTAGCTGAAGCCTCTAAACACTACCAAAATACAAATAATTAATTCTACACATCATATCTAAAACACTACAGTTATACCTAAAACAACATATGAATAAGACAGCAGCAAACAACAAATTTCTAGATCTCCCCAGTAATTGGTATGTGAAAATCAAGTAAACTCTGGACATTTCAATTCAGTTTGAAAACAAATTTCTTTTTTGTGTTTTGAATGTATTACTAATGACAAACTAGCAAAAAGTAGTAATTTAATACAGTGATTTTAAGCTGACAGTGATTAACTAAAGTAGTAATTTTACCCGAGGGTCAGATGAGATGAGATGTTGGTATGGATTGTGGGGCTCCGTCCAGTTAAGCGTGGTCATGCAGTACATGGTGCTGCAGACATCCTTGCATGTTCAATTGTTCTCCACTCTGCAAGTGGAGGGGTTGCTGAGAAAGCCTGTGGAGAAAAAAAGCAAAGCAGTACACATGGCAGTAGTGTGCACCGCCCAAAGCTGGAGCCTGGCCAGCCAGAGACATGATGCACCACCAGCCAGGATCTTTGCAGCAGGATCGCTGCTGCTGCAGCCCTGGAAGCCCCCAGGACTGAGGCCAGCACAGTGCTGGTCCTAGCCAACCTTCCCCCACCTCCACCTGGGGTAACTTGCCTTGTGCCAGCACGCGTGGCACAGGCATTACCTGGAGACAACTAGTGGTGATACAAGGTGCACTGCCACTAGTTGTCCCCAGGGAATCAAATGTCCATGCACATCTGGGAGTTTTTGCCTCCTTCTGTAGCAGGGAAGTGTGGCCCTATACCAGGGATCTCTTGAACATATATTGACAACAGTTCATTGAAGCAGGATGCTGGCTGCCATGGTTCTCCTGCTTTACCTGTGACAGGTTAGGGTGTTAGAGCTGTGTTGTGTCAGAGCTGATGGTATTCTTCTGTAGAGTTAGAGTTACAGATTGCTTAGGATGCTTTGGATAGGCATGATCCTGTCTCAGGCAAATGGTTGGACTAGATGACCTCTCGAGGTCCTTTCCAGCCCTACCTCTCTATGAGCCTATGAATGGCACGCATAAAAATGGTATTTTGGTCAACAAAGAAAACAGAGTAGACATTGCTATGCACATTTAGATTTCCACATGGTATTTGATAGATTATAGAGCTCTCTATTGCAACATCAGCAGCTGCCACCTGGCAGCACAGAGTGATAAAATGAAATTTAAATGGTGACGACTGTATCATTCTACAAGATAATTATCTGAGGAGTTAGTAATGTAATCTTGGCCCCATTGATGGCAGTAGCAAAACTCCCATTTACTTCAATGTGGCCAGTATTTTAGGCAAGAAGTCTAGCAGAGAAAAAATTATTAGAATAGGAAAAAAAACCAAAACAAACTGGTTAAAAAAAGGAAAACATTGTTTAGCACTAAATCAAAAATTCACTTCAGCAAATTGGCCTTTGAAAAAATGGTCTGTAATAACAAGAGAAGCACTGGACACCTCTCATGGTCACTCAGGGCATACATATTTTTGAGAAGAGGGAACAAACAACAATGTCAGAAGCAGTGGAGAGATCAAGAATGGAATAGGACATCTTAAATGATTAATAGACCCTTAAGGTGAAAAAGGTCTAAGATAAGATTTGGTATCTTCCACCTCAAAGCTAAAAAGGAGGCGTACACCCAATAGAAGGGAGGGGCGATCACCAAGGAAGATTACACCTCCATTGCTTGAGATTATAGGGGGGCTGTTAGGAAGGATAAGGTGGAGACGGATCTGGAACTAGCAACCCGGATCAGAGATAACAAGAAGCCCTTTTTTAAATACATAGGGAGTAAAAAGAAGGTACTGGGTAATATGGGGCCTCTGCAGGACACGCTAAGAAATTGGGTGGTTGCACCAGATGACAAAGCTAACCTATTTAACAATTTCTTTGCCTCCATTTCTCTAAGCAGGGACTGGGCCATCCCCCTGTTCCTAAGTAGTGAAGAAGGGTAGCTGCCCATCACCAGGGGAACCCAGGTGATGGTTGCCGGGACAACCAAGCTGGTCATGTGACCAGAAGGGGGCAGGGCCGGGCCTTTATAAACAGCCCAGGCTGGAGCCTAGAGAGCAGTCCCCTTCTAGCAGGCGCAGGCAGAGTTGATGGTTGCAGCCTGACTGGCTGCATGTTGATACGGGGTAGAGA
The DNA here is from genome assembly GCF_001723895.1 of Crocodylus porosus. Taxonomy (NCBI): domain Eukaryota; kingdom Metazoa; phylum Chordata; order Crocodylia; family Crocodylidae; genus Crocodylus; species Crocodylus porosus. Next base: position 66,048,844 of record NW_017728886.1, on the reverse strand, counting down.
GAACCCTAAAGGAGGTATGAGGAAGAGCCAGCATGGCGCAGAGTTGGTACTATAGCCTGGAGGCTTATGTTGTGTTACAGCCAGCTGGCTTATAGTTTTGTTTAGTTATTGTTATACCAGAGGACCAGGTGAGGCTATAGGGGTGTGAGGAGGCCTCACAGGAACCCCCTAGTTGCTTGGGGGTTCCCAGTGCCCTGCGTGGGCAAATGAGTGGTGCCAGGGTCAGCACGGTTGTTTGGCGCCAGGTGGCATAGAGCCGGTGATTATAGAAAGACCGGCAAAGGCAGAGAAAAGCCGCAGGAGCAGGCGGATACTCAAGAGGAGCCCCGGAGAGGGCAAGTTTAGAGAAGCAGCCCCAAGAGGGGCATGGGTTATTGACAGACACCCCAAGAGGGGTGTGGCCTAGAAGGTGTCCCGGAGGGTCTCCACTGTAAAGGGAACCCCGGGGAACCAAAGAGGCCAGGTAAGGCTCCAGCTGCCTGAGCCTAATTAGATACTTATTACTGTCAGGATCCCAGAGAGGCCAGGTAAGGCTTAAGTCACCTGAGCCTAACCAAATACCTATTATTGACAAGAACCCAGAAGGGCCAGAGAGGCCAGGTAAGGCTCCAGCTGCCTGAGCCTAATTAGATACTTATTATTGTCAGGATCCCAGAGGGGCCAGGCAAGGCTTAGGCTGCCGAGCCCAGTGGGCAAAGTACCACCAGTAAGCCCAATAGGGCTAAGGAGTAGAGGGGCACTAGGTTTGCGAGACAAGCCCAGGGGGCACCAGAGAGGGGTGTCAGTCGCATGACAAGCCCAGGGGTGCCAGGCAAAGGGCGTTGGTTGTGTGGCAAGCCGGAGGGCGTCGGAGAGGGGCGTCGGTTGCGTGGCAAGCCCAGAGGCGCTGGGCAGGGGGCAGAGAAGAGAAGGACCTGACAACATCCGGAAGAGCAGCAAGGCTTGGGGCATGCTAAAGGGGAGGTAGGAGACACGCATAGCCCTTAAGGCTGGGGTGTATTGAGTCGCCCCATACGGAACAGGGGATAGTCCAGCAAATACTGTGTATTAGGAGATAAAAGGCAACCTCCCTAATTGAACCATTTAACAGCAAAGACGTGGCGGGTGAGAATAGAGGGTGCTGGATTGCCTAATTGACATGGTAGGGAGGCGCTAGAGGGATCACGGCCGCTCCTAGACCCCATGCCATGACACCCCCCACTAGGATCTCTGATGGACCCACGGGAGGCACTGCCAGGCCCACTGTCAGTGAGGACCTAGTCAGAGAATTTTTGGTGGGACTAGATATGTTCAAATCAACAGGTCCTGATGATCTCCACCCCAGAGTGCTGAGGGAATTAGCAGAGGTCATTGAGGGACCCCTGGCACAGCTTTACGAGCACTCGTGGTGCTCTAGTGAGGTGCCAGAGGACTGGAAAAGAGCCAATGTGGTCCCCATTTTGAAAAAAGGGGAGGAAGGAGGACCCAGGAAACTATAGGCCTATTAGTCTTACCTTGGTCCTGGGGAAGCTCTTTGATAAAATTATCCAGCAGCACATCTGCAAGGGAACTGCAGGGGAGATTATGCTTAAGAGCAAACAACATGAGTTCATTAGAGGCAGGTCCTGTCACACCAACCTGGTGGCCTTCTATGACCAGGTCACATAATCCCTGGGCACAGGTGTCGTGGTGGATGTAGTCTTTCTGGACTTTAGGAAGGCCTTTGACACTCTCTCACCCCATTCTCATTAAAAAATTGGGCAGCTGTGGTGTTGATGCCCGCACAGTCTGATGGGTTGCAAATTGGCTGGAGGGCTGCACCCAGAGAGTGGTGGTGGATGGGTCATTTTTGACCTGGAGGGATGTGGGCAGTGGAGTTCCCCAGGGCTCGGTCCTCAGGCATGCACTGTTCAACATCTTCATCAGCGATTTGGACAAGGGGGTGAAAAGTACCTTGTTCAAATTCGTGGATGACTCTAAGATGTGGGGAGAAATGGGCATGCTGGAGGAGAGGGACAGGCTGCAACTAGATCTGGACAGGTTACAGGGGCAGGTGGATGAGAACAGGATGGGTTTCAACACTGACAAGTGCAGGGTACTGCACCTGGTGAGGAAGAACCAGCAGCATACCTACAGGCTGGGGAACTCCATTCTCATCAGCACAGAGGCAGAAAAGGATCTTGGAGTCATTACTGATTCCAAGATGAACATGGGCCGCCAATGTGAGGGTGCAGTCAGGAAGGTCAACCGTACCTTGTCATGCATCCACAGCTGCATCTCAAGCAGGTCCAAGGAGGTGATCCTCCCCCTCTATGCAACACTGGTCAGGGGGCAGTTGGAGTACTGTGTACAGTTCTGGGCACCACACTTCAGGAGGGATGTGGCCAGCATCGAGAGGGTCAGGGGGCAGTAGGGCAGGCCTTATCAGGGGAGGCTATGGGACCTGAACCTGTTCAGCCTCCACAAGAGAAGGCTGAGAGGGGATCTGGTGGCCATCTATAAACTGGCCAAGTGGGAACAGCAGGCAGTGGGAGAGTCCCTGTTCCCCTGAGCACTATTGGGAGTAACAAGGGATAGCAGGCATAAGTTGACTGAGAGGAGATTCAGGCTAGATATCAGGAGGCGCTACTTCAAAGTCAGGGCAGCTAGGATCTGGAACCAACTTCCTGTACACTTCCAAGGGAAGTGGTGCCCACTCCTACCCTGGGAGGTCTTCAAAAGGAGGCTAGATAATCACCTAGCTCGGGTCATTTGACCTCAGGATTCTTTCCTGCCCATGGCAGGGGGTCGGATTTGATGATCTGCTCAGGTCCCTTCCAATCTTACCAACTATGAAATGATGATTTTTAAGTTAAGAGACAAAAAGTGATGCATAAGACACTAGCTGAACATGATTTCAGTTTGTCACTTTTGCAACCTCTTTGCTTTCATCATTCCACTTCCAGAAAAGCCCTTTTCATTGCACAGAAGTCTAGAGCCCATTCCCAGTTGAATAAAGATGTTAGGGGATGTGAATGCTACATTTTTAAGCAACAGGAACTTAGTGATAAATCCCAAGGCATAGATACGTGCTGGCTTGACTGTCTTAATCATAGTTTGAAGTAAATTTTTGCAAGTATGTCTGCCAACATGTGTAGTCTCAATTTTATTAAATTTTAGAAGACAAGATTCAAAGGTGTCAAGCAAAATCTGCCCAAACCAATCATGTTATTATTCCAAGTTGCACACAGCCTTCAACATGAACAAATCTTTGCTAAATCAGATTTTTGGCAATTGCTTATGATGACTGTTTTTTAGCTTGAGGTTAAATGAAACACAGGAGAAAAAAAAAGTATGTATTATATCTTAGTGGCTTCCATTTGTATTTAAATAGTGCAATCAAATATAGCTGTAAATGAGCATGGAATCTGGAAATGACCTGAGATTTTTTTGCAGACCTCTTACAATTGAGAGTATTTTGTTGTTGCTATTGTTTAACCTGAAGTTACTATTAAATATAATTAAAGGCAAAAGTTTAGAAGCTTCATTTATGTTACTGGAATGTCATGTGGTTTGATGAAGTCTGGTGGCATTATGGATACAGAAGAAAAGTAGACTCGAGTAAAGCTCTAACTAATAGCACATTGTAAAGGGCTCTCAATCAGGGCAGAGTGAGTAAATCCAGAGTCCTACATACAGCATGACACAGAGCGAGTGGCTCTTCTCACAGACTCCAATCATCCCATCGTTTGTCTTTCCCCAGCAGATGAGATGTTGGTAGCAGGAAGCCCTAGAGAGGTGCAGGCAGCAACACCGGGCCCTTTTCTGTTCTAAAAAACAGCAGTGGAAAGGGAAGAAATAGCAGCAGAGGGAACTTCTAGTACTTTCTTCAGCAACTGATATACATCTGTTTGAGTGAATGGAATAGACCTAGTGCACTCTTCTATACTCCAGTATAACTGAATGTTGGAATTGACACATTGAACTACTCCACTGTCAGAAGTGAACTTCAAGCTATTACCACATGACAACTACACTGGTTATAAAGGGACTAAATTTTCAAGTTTTCTTCCACAGCTGGGCATGCTAGCAGCATTTTTGTCTTCAAAAGAAAGCAAAGCATCTGCTATAATCACGTGCTTTCACAAGTGGAGGCCTTGTAGGAACTTGTTGCTGCCTAAACTGTCCGAACCATTGTGTGGAATTTTGGAGCAAGTGTCCCTGCAAATCCTTTGCGTTTTTGTTTCGTTTTAAGCTGGAACAACTGTCATCTTAAATGACAGCTGCCAATATCACACAGAGCTGGGATGCAAAATTAAGAAGAAGAAACATTTATTTTATTCTCAGGGAAACTGCCCCAGATGCACCAAATGCAGTACAACTATGTGCTATCTATGGTTATGGGAGGTGCAATACTATGCACACAACATTATAATAATATTGTAAGACTAGCAATCATCTGGGCAGTGGCATCAAATGCATCCCAGCTGCAGACCAGGAAGTCATTGATCACATCCAATTTGCATGAAAAGAGAACACATTAGCAACAAAATTTGTTCCAGTGGATACATAGCCATGAAGCATCGTGTGCTGGGGCACAATCTCTGTAAGTCACATAGAGTGAGTGTAGCTGCTAGCTGCATTGCTATATAATGATGATATTTTAAACTGATATAGCACCTACAGGAGAATATCAAAGTACTCTGTGGACATTAGTCATTCATGCCTCTCAACACCAAAAGTGCAGCAGCTGAATTATTATTATGCTTCCCATGTAGAAGTCTGTGTATCTTGTTTGACCCCAGGATGCCATATGACCAAGCCAGCCATTCATTTGGCAGAACCTTTGCCCCAGAAAAGATGCAACATCTCTGTTTGCTTTCAGAGAAAGAAAAGCTATTTTTCTTTTTTTATTTTGAAGTTTTCCTGAAGAAGGATGAAACATCAAAAAGACAAATGGTGAGGGAGAAGGAAGCAGCACATCTTTTTAACGTTTAAAATGTACTTTCTTTTGTGTCTCTAGCTCTAAAATAAAAGGTATAAGGGGAGACAGAGAACATCAATGTTTGTTTTGAAGCTTTGCCTTTGCTTTGGATCAAAAATGCAACATTCAGGCCAAAGACAATACGAAGCAACTACCTCTGAGGTCACTGTTCTGCATTTTGTTTTAGTGACAGATCCAATATTGAGAAAGGGGAACAGACTGGATGGTTGTTAATGCTCTATTATAGGCACAGTAGGGAATTGGCTGAGCACCAGGTAACTAGAAGAACTGGAGCTTATTACACAGGTTCAAGAGAGAGATAACTTGATGGTTGGATGGCAACATGGGGAGAGCTTTTAAAATGTTAATTGATTTTTTAAAATAATATAAACCATCTGTAGCATTAAACTTTAATGAAACTTTTGTAATTAAAATTCCTACTTTTTATACTACAATAAGTGTCCTTGATTCACCAATCCTTTTACAGTAATTTTGTTTAGCTTGATTAATCATTTATGGTGACAAGGTTTCAGTCGCCAAAAGAAGTTTCTCATGAAGCTTAGGACATGGTATTAGGCACATATCCATGTTGGCTCAGTCCTATTTGGAAAAGATAGTGGTGGGCATTTTTCCTATGCCTAGAAGCCCTCCCCCTACAGTTCAATTTACAGAGTAGAATAGGATGACTCCACATAGAAATCTTGCAGGATCAGGTGTTACTACAGACTACAGAATATCATTTATCTAAACCACAGACACGATTTCTGACACTAAAAGTAAGTTCTCTCAAAGACCACCTGGGAGAACACACACAAGAACATAAAAGATGCATCTATATGAGATGTTTATTGCTCAGTTGTCTAATTAACTGCTCAGTAAATGTCTCAGCACCTACATGTGCCCCTATTGGGGCACACAAAACTAATAAACTTTGTAACAGGGTAGTACTTCTTCTCATGTCTCTACACCACATTTGACCATTTTGTTACACATGCTTGTTCTCATTTGGTGTACTTTGCAAGTTCTTTCATTGTCATGCGCCTCCAAGCAGGGGGCATTGCAGTAGGTGTTACATAATCCGAGGCGCTGTGCCACAGTCACAGGTGGCTGAACCAGTGTTATAGCCCCACTTCTTCATTAGTTCCTTGGAATGTCTGACTGGTATATGGATAGATAAGTCTTCGCCACCTTTGCCATGGTTTGTTAACCCCCAGTGACAAATACAAGTACAAGTACTACCCTGTTTTGGAGTTTTTTCATGCACAGTAATGCACATGTAGACACTGACCCTGCCGGCTGGGGCATGAGGGTGCTTGAGTGTGTGGGCTGTCTATTGTCTAGCCCCACACTGAAGCACCCTCATGCCCCAGCCAGCCCCTCTGCAGCATGTTGAGCCTGGCTGGAGCAGCCCTGGACTGGCAGGCTGATACCTCAGGTCCCCTGCCAGCTGGGGCTGCTACAACCTGGCTCAATGTGCTGTGTTATGGGCATGTGTGCAGGTACGTACCTGGCAGCAATAAACTCTGGAGCTTATTGCTGTGTGTTGCAGGGCACTTAGGTGCCTGCTCCTGGAGGAGTAGAAACTGCCTGGAAAGAACCCAATGAGCCAGACAGGAGCCCAGGTGCAGGTTGCCATGGCAGCTAGCTAATGAGGAAATAAGCCTGCACCTGCACCTGGTCAGCTGGCCAGAAGGGGCAGGGCCCTGAGCCCATATAAACCCCAGGACGGGGCTAGGGAAGTCAGTTGTCTGCTGGTGGCCAAGGGAGAAGGAGCTGTCCTAGAGCAAGTGAAGGGAAGAGGCCTGGCTAAGTTCTGCTCCATGTAATGTACAGGAGCCCAGCACACCTCATGTAGCTTGTGTTATGTTATAGCCCAGGGGCTCATGTTTTGTTACATTTTATAACACCGGTGGTTTGGATGAAGCTATTTGGGGAAGGAGGAGGCCTTACTGAGGGTCCATGGCAGCGTGAGGACCCCAGCTCCAGAGAGGGCATGGCATTTGGCGGGCACAGACCCAGGCACTAGAGAGGGTGCAGAGACAAGGCTGCAAAGAGCCCAGTGAGGACAAGGGCTTGAATTATAATGAGGCCTAGGCAAGACAACGCCAGTACCATCTGTGAGGCTTGGGGCGTAGTAAAGGGCTGGTTAGAGCCATGCATATAGCTCATAAGGCTGGGGACCCACAAGGAGTCTGGGACCCATGGGGTTCAAAGAAATCCATCAGGACCCAAGTAGGCTTAAAGATAGGCCCCCTACTCATTACAATGACATCAAGACGTGGCGGGTGAGAATAGAGGGTGCCCATCAGCCCAAATTGGCACGGTTGAGGAGCCTTAGGAGATCACAGCCATCCTTAGGGACCACATCCCATGACACTGTGCTTTAATAGGCACATGTAGATATGCCCAAGAAATACCATAATGTGTGAGATCAGCGATCTGTCTAGCCCAATATTCAACAGTGGCGGAAGTGGATGCTAGAGGGAGAACATTGAACCAGGCAGATTTAGAGTGATCTATTCATTACCCTCCCTGGCATCTACAATTATTAGTTTAGAGATGCTAAAATAAACATCTCCAACCATTCTGTTCAACAGTTATTAATAGATCTATCATCCATGAATCTGTCTAGTTCCTCTTGGAATGTGGCTATGCTATCTGTCTCTAGCACCTCCTGTGGCAATGAATTCCACAGCTTAACTATGCATTGCATAAAAAATATTTTCTTAGTTTTAAACCTGCCTCCTACTAATTTCAATGGGTGTCCCCTAGTTCTAGGGTCCTGAGACTTGGTAAGCAACAAAAAGTTCCCTGTTCACTTGGTCTACACCTTTCATAATTTTTTAAACCTTTATGAAGCCTGCCTCAGCCTTCCTTCCAAACTGAAGATTCCTACTCTTTTCAGTTTCTCCTGGTATGGGAACTGCTCCATACCCCTGATCATTTTAGTTGTCCTTCTCTATGCCTTTAACAATTCTACTACTTCTACCTTGTGTTGTACCCAGAGAGATTTCAAGGCCTAATTCATCATTCCATGTATTTTTGGATCACCTATTGAATCATCTATTTTTAAAGGCAAGATTTTTAAATCATGTTTCCATTAAGAAAGAATTTCCTCCAAACTAATTTGCAGAGCTACAAGTTATACCATATGGCTCAGATTCTGAGAATTGCCAAAAATCTGGCAATCTGTGCAAAAAATGAATACAGATTATTTGGAGGAAATAAGTATAAAGTGTGAAAGAAAACCTCTGACAAGGCAATGTGTCATTTAGACATAAGGACAGGGCCAGAAATTGAAGGTACTGAGGAGGAGGAGTGTCAAATGGAGTAAATCAAAGATGGCTTATGTACTGGACTATTACTATTATTATCATTACATTATTATAGCTGGGTAGTACATTTGTGCAGTGGGGTGATGGTTGCTAAGTAAGAAGTGTACAGGTTAGACTAGATGGGATAATTTTTACTCAGTTGACAGATAGACCAATGGAATTAGGTACACGCTAATCAGGGGGCAGGGAGGGTGCCGGCCTTTTAAAATCACTCCGAGGTTGCAGAATGCATTCCATCGGAAATCACTGAGATTCCTTTAAAAAAAGGAACTCTGTTTCATTAGGAAAAAAGTTAGAGGCAAGCCTGCAAAAGAATTATTTCCTGTAGTTTCTGTAAGCTTCACAGAATTGGCTTCAGGAAGATATTTCATGCTTGCTACACTGGTGGAATATCCTTATTTGAAGGCATGTACAAGAGGCCTCATCCTCTCACCTTCTCTGTGGCAACAAATGTATTTTATAGCAGCCAGTGCTAGGAGACACCTCATGATGCTTTAGATTTGAGGGATGGACATTCAAAGTCCCAAATGACAGTTTGGTACCTAATTTTAAGGATCTCTCCCAAACACATGACCACCTTGGTCTTGAGGAGAGACTGAAGACCTGAGACTGTATGGTGACCATATTGCCAAGAAAGAGATAGAAGGAAATATTGTACAAAAGTAGGTTTTAGCACGTAGTTCTGAGTAGTATCTCTTTGGGATCCCTGCAGCGGCCCCAGCGTGTCTTCTGTTGTCATCAAAAGCCCACCAGAGCAGTAGTTTACAAAGGTACCTGAGCCTTGTATATACATAGCTGGTTAATAAACATGGTTATTTCTAATCTGGCTGCATCACTGCATTTTCCACAACTTCTTAATATTGTGTAGAGAGCAAAGATACAAAGTGATAATGAAGTCCTAGTCCACAAATATAGTAGAAAAAGTGATTGTGATTTCCACTTTGTAACACTGTCACTGTGGTTTATTGCTGGGTTTCTGTGGGTTACTGTCTTGTCATGCCAAAAAAGTTAAGATTTCAAAAATTTTCCATTATACATCAGATGGACCCAAGAGCTTTGAAACATTTTGCAAAAATGGGGGTACCTTTTTTTTTTTCTTCCCCGCTCCCCCTGCTTTCTTCCTCCCTCCTGCAATGTCTCATGGAGTATCCAATAGCTTGGTCGTCAGCAGGCTCATCTGAGACATTAGCCTGGTTTTTCTCAAGCATAGAAAGTTCTCCAAAGTGAGGTGTTCAATTCACCTGACTATTATGTGGTTTCATAGATTTCATAGACATTAGGGCTGGAAGGGACCTCGGGAGATCATCGAGTCCAGCCCCCCCCCACCCAAAGGGCAGAAAGTCAGCTGGGGTCATAGGATCCCAGGAAGATAAGCATCCAATTTACTCTTGAAGGTGTTCAATGTAGGTGCTTGAACCACCTCCAATGGCAGACTGTTCCAGACCTTGGGGGCTCGGACAGTAAAGAAATTCTTCCTTATGTCCAGCCTGAAATGG
>NW_017728886.1:66024071-66039060 GCF_001723895.1 Crocodylus porosus | reverse complement strand
GATAAATCAAACTTTTGTAACAAAAACACTGAATCAAAGAATTACAGACTAGTTTTATTAGGAGCACCGTATTCACATAGAAGGAGAAAGAGTTCAGCTGACTGGAAAAACTGGACTCATTTGAAACCTCAGAAGAGGACTGGGCCATGTATACTGAGACTGCAAATGCATATAATAGCTAATGTTATTGATGATGAGAAACAGCATTCAGTTTTCTAAGTCTAATGGGAGCTAAAATCTGCAACATGCTGGGTACATCTACACAGAATGCTATAGTGTAGTAGCAATGAACTACTGTTGCTACAGCACCATAGTATTGCCAGGCATGAACCGTGATGGCAATGTTACTGCACAGTAGTAATGAGCTACTAAGCAGTAACATCTAAAAATAACCATGTGGCAATGGGACTGTGCAGTATTAACTGCACAGTCCTTCACATGTGTAGACACGCCCACAGTGGAGCCAAAGGTCTCCTATTAAACAAGTGGGCAAAGTATTTTCTGAGATTCTGGAATTGCTCCAAAATTGCCTTTCCCCAAAGACACCAGTGACTGCAGAGTGTTTCTATTTTTACAGGTAAAACTAAAAAGAAAATGAAACAAACAGTTCCAGATTAGCTGGCTGATTTAAGGATAGCAACAGAGCATTGCCAGTTTGGCAACAGTTTAAATGAGGCATTAAAGGACTGGTTTGTGTGGAGAGTGATATGCAAAATGAAGCAATCTAAAAACATTTACTGACAGGGCAGATTTGACCCTAAACCACGCACTAGAAATTGCTGTTTCAACAGACTGATATGAAAGATGCCAGAGAGTTGCAACAGCACTGCGAAATGTGTGCAACAAATAAACTGGGGTCAAGCAGAAAGCACAGCATTCATCAACTTTATATGACAACATGTGTCCACTGAGAATGCTGTAGCATCTCTACAACTGTTTAATTTAAAAGACAATAAAAATATTATTTGGATTTTTTAACAAGTGGATAAAGCAAGCTATACAACAGAGCTTGATATAGTGTATGCTGTTTTTGTAATTTCACAGCAGGATTATCTGAGGCTACATAACCAGGAGAAATTGCAGAAAACCTCAGTGTTTCTAAAAATCCTCTCTACCCTGGTGTTTCTAGTGAAAATAACGTAAAACTGTAAACGGCTTATGCTAAATCTCTATGACATGTCATGCTTGATAGAGAATAGTTGATAGCTTTCAGGATAGTCCTAAATCACATGACAGAAAAAAATTGAGTTTGAAGAGGAAGCAATTTATAAGTTTTACAACTATTTGAATCGGTCTAATAAAAGATATCAGCTTTACCCAAAGAACCTTGTCTGCCTATGTCCTTAGACCAACACAGCTACAACCTATGCCCCTGTAAGTTTTATAAAACTCAGCTAATGCCTTTTGCAGGCTGCACATTACCAGTCATTTCACTCTTTAGCTCTGATTTAATGTTTAGATTTTCAAATCACTGTATTCTGGTTTCAGAATCTTAAACTCTACCTACTAACTAGGTTAGAGATTTAGACCACTATATTTATCAGATTTCATTATTCCCTTTTTTCCTCCAATATCCCCTAAGTTCTATGTTCTTCTTGGATCTGGAAACAGGCATTTACCCTATGGGGAAGCATACATCCTCAAAGATGTGCCATTTTGCCCACGTGTGAAAAAGAGCTAAATTACCAACAACCTGGCTTCATTCTGTTAATGAGTCAGAAGTTTATATGACAGCTTAGCAAACAAAAGACACAGCTGTTTAACCCAAAGAATACTTTAGAAACAGTTCTGAGCCACAATATCCACATTTAAATGTTTTCTGTTTCACACTGGGCTCATCAACACAAGATGCTGACTTTGCAGTTGTTACTGTGCAGTCATTTGGTATTTGCATAACTAAGTAATAAATAACTACACAGTAACAGGAGTGACTGCATCATAGCCTCCCTGCATGGTTGCCTGGTCACACTTACTACACCATAGCTCATTACTACTGTGCAGTAACTTATTACGACTGTTCAGTAGTGTTGCATCATGGTTCATGCCGTGATGCTACTGCGCAGTACTGCACAGTAGTAATGAGGTACTGCACAGTAAGTGTCTCATGTAGATACAACTGCAGTGACCCAAAGAGCTTGCTACAGTATTTTGTTGGCTATTTGATTTTCATTATGTTCTAGCTTAGTATTTTGCAGTTCCACTTTCTTTTAAAGCTCATCGGGATGTGTGGGAGATTACTTTATTATCTTTACAGGGTCTCAGCTAAAGCAGGGACATCTGGGGATACATCATCTTGGCAAATGTTGTAACTCATTAAAACCAGTATTTTAAAAAAAAACTCTTTAAATTCATGTTTATCTAGATAAATAAGGTACGGCCTAGATCAGAACAACGCATTTAGAATGCATTGTAGATGATTTTGTGCCATTTGAGTTCTAAATGCATTGCAACATAGTCAAGCAAGAACAGAAAGACTTCAGATAAAAAAAAAAGTACTTTGTTTATTTCAGATATTACCAGTTCTAAGTGAACTGTATGCTTCTTTTGGTTATGGCCTGAAAAGGAATTGTTGGTACATTATGTTTAATAAAACTTCAGCAAGAAAAAAAACAATTACTAAACAAAAAACTGCTGACAGAACATTACCAAGTTAGCCCTCATAAATGTTATACAAGTTTATTTGGAAGACTGCTTAAAGATGTTTTTTTAAATACTTGAGTTAGAACATTCTTCCCATTCTAAAGCAGAGCAAGACTCTCATGAAGCAAAATGGAAACAAACACTTAACTATAAGATTCTGCATAAAGTACTGTGCATTACTGTACAATCACATTCTGGCTGCTTGCAGCCATGGAAAAAAAAATCAGTACTTTACTTTGAGCTGGACATGCCCCCGCACCAAGCGCAGCCCATGCCCAGAACAGGCACTGTGTTAGTTTGAGCTGGCTCACCCAACGTCTGTATGGATCAGGCCCTTCCGTGGGGCTTTTTGACACTTTTATTTAATAGCTAATTGAATCGCCAAAGCACCAAAAAGCCCTGCCGAAGCACTGGATCTATGCAAATGCTGTGGATTAGGGTTGAACAAACATGCTGCTTCTTCTGGTAAAATAGCAAGATTGAGGTTTTTTCATGTCGGTCAGTGCCCTCTGTGACTATGTCTCTAAAGGATTTCAAAAACGGTTGCCACCAAACATGGATGCTGTTTCTGGAAGTTTTATCAAACAAATTCCCATCAGTGTTATTACCAATGTTGCTGAGCTGCTAGTGGCACTGGAGGGGCAAGGTTCCAGAAGGTTTCTATATTTAAACCATTGTATAAATAAAAATTGCTTAGAAGAGTGATTGGTGATGTTTGTCCAACATCATTCATGCTAGCACAGATCTGTATTATTAATAAGGTGATTAAAATATAAGAAGTTGTCTGAAGAATGTCTGTATGGTGGCTTCTACTAGTACTCTATCTATTGTGGTTGAACTGGCAGTATCACTGTTGGGAGCTGAGTTTATATATATATATATATAATTTCCGGGGACAAGACAAAATCATGATGACCTAAACCTTGCTAAGGCCCTAATTCAGAAAAGCAGTTAAGTGCATGTTTAAGTCCCTGCCTATACAGGAAAGTGTCCATAGCAATTAGAGCGCTACATCCTAGAGAGCACATGGGACTGGAACTCAGGACAACTGGGGTTTATCCATGACTTTGCCACTAGACTGCTGAATGACATTGAAGAGGGTTGGGTCTGGAGAGGTTTAGTGGTACAATTGCATTACCTTTTAATTCCTGATCCAATCAATAGTTAAAACCAACTGGAAGTAGCAGCAGTATTTCTATTCAGGTAGCACTGAGGGAGACACTTGACTTCATGACTCATTGTAATCTACCTGATTCCTTCTAAATTCTTCATTCCGCTAGTCTTAATGACTCTCTCTCCTTTTTAGTAGTCTCGATATTGTAATAATCAAGCTATCTTTCTCCTGCAATTCTGTTGTCTGGTAGCTGCTCCTGGTGATGTAGTTCCTATTTTATAGTCCTGCAGACTGTTTTTAACTCTAGCTAAAAACATTAACTCAGGTGTGGAAATAACTTTCAGTGAAACATTCAACGCAAGATGCTCATGAAGACTAGATTTTGTTTTATGAATCTGAAAGAGATGTGCATTTAATTCTAATAAATACAGGAATAATGAAAACACACCTTTGATTATTTTTGTTTAGTTTGTTATGTTTAATATATCTTACAGCAAATTAATGCACATTCCAATAAAATGCTTGTTTTGCTTAAATCTTGAACTGAATAATACAGCTTTAGATCCCTAGCATATTAGTAAAGCTTCTAGTTTCTTTTTACCTAGAGAAATATGTGCTGTGTTATATGTGGCGATGTGCCACATCATCTTCACCCCTGTTTTTAAAATCCTAGATATGCCCATGACCTTGGCTAAATCATTTCACTTCTCCATGGGTCAATTTCCCTACATATAAAATGGAGATGATGACATTTACCCACCTTTATAAAGTGTTCTATGATTAACTAATGAAAAGCAATACGTGAAAGCTAGAGATTATTGTTAAGCATGTGGTTCATTGTAATTCTGTGTTTAAGTGTTGGTTTGGCTTGGGATGCCTTCCTGAATCAGAAGGAAATGAATCTTAAAATGATGATTTTAAATGACTGAAGTACTGACTTCATCAATCTAACCTCAGCAAAACAAAATATAAAAAAAATTGAAAAATTATTAAGGATGAAAGAACCTGTACAAATAGCTACTAAACATAGCTTCTGAGAGATTAGGGGAAATACAAACACGCAAATAAACTAGTATAAAGAATGTGCATCACTGTGCAGTTCTCAAAGAATGACATCTTCAAAGGTCACAGTAAAAATATTAAAAGTGCTTAAAAGAGAGAAGAAAAAAGGTCAGTAATTTTAAACTGCTGATTAGGTATTCAGCATAATCTCTGTAATGGCATATATCGTCAAGGTACTACTCTCTCATAGCAAGTAAGTAGCTGTTCAGTATAAATTAATGCAGAATGTGAATGTGTGCAGTTGTAAGCCTTTGGAAATTAGAGCATAGTTGAACCTGTAACCTGCCATTGCATGTTGTTTTAATATATATTAAACACACACTCTTGGATAATTTTCTGCAAAAGAGCGTAGGCCTCATTTCAAAAAGTGTATCAAATCATCAGGTGGTGTAAACTTGCACAACACAGTTTACTTCATCATTGCCTTCACTTTAGTGGAGTTATGTTCATTTACATTAGCTTAAAGTCTGGTCATTCATTTGTTACAGGTGATATGAAGTTAAAGTCCCCATGCATATAGATCATGGTGAAATGACATTGGCAGGGAACACACTACAAGAGACTGTTGTAATTTCTAAAGCCCAAGAGTATGATTGAGCATCACATGGCATTATGTATGTCATCCAGTCATTGTTAAGCCTCAGATGTGGCCAACAGATGGGTGATTTGAAAAGATGAATCAGTTTGTGATAAAGAGAGTGGCAAGCTGTTTTGATTAAGTCTGAGAAGGAAAATAGGAAAATATGACAAATAAATTACACATGATTTTCCTTCAATTGATTTAAAACTTCAGAGTGTTATTTGTTTATTTGGAAGTGGTGGATGAATGAAGGCATGAAGCATTTGAAATTGTTGAGAAATTTAGAATCCAGACATCTATCACAAAAAGATAAATCTGAGGCTATTTCTTTTTGGACAATACCTGAAGTCTTACAGAGGAAGAAAACAAGAAACAAAATCAACAACGCAAGATATGACTACTGAACCTGGCAATGGCAAACTCATATTGCCTTTCAGCATCTTTCTCAATAGCTCTGAAAGTCTAACATCAGTGAAAGGCACATGTCACTGCAGGAAGTCTGATCCATCCCTGAGCAATAGATGTGATTTCAGATGTGCTGGGGCCTGAAACAACTACCAACTACAGTGCTTTGGTCCACTGTCTTTTGTACAGCATTAGTAATATGACTCCGGTTGACCCAGAGCTACAGCTTTCAAAACTCAGTGAAAAACACCAGTTAGCAATTCACTTTAATATGACAAATAGTGCCTGTGGTGCTACACAGCACCCAGCATTCGTGAGATACGTTTTTGATGGGTCTATTGAAGAAATTTCACCAAGGTACACAACAGGACAATGCTTACCCATGACATTTAAGGAAGCAGGTAAAGACTTCCATATTCTTTGAAAGCAGCAAGTTGCAGTCCACATAGGTGGTACCCAGATGATAACAGGTAAGCTTTGTGTCCTGAGCACCCAAACCCAAAACAGTACTTAATGCTTCATAGTTTTGATAGCTTATTTACTTCCAAACTCTTATGTATGTGAGTAACTTGGCATTTGTGATCCCCACTACTGCCATAACTGAATGTTTGCAGATAGGGGCCTAATTATTTATTTGGCAGACCCAACACCCTGCCAGTCTTATGTCTAGCCTTAAAATCCGGGCCAGCTAATCAGTCATCGTTATCTCCCCTCCTCCCTCTCAATTTCTCTTCACTTGTCCTTTACAGATCTTACCCTGTATCATTCTGAAGAGCAGGGCATGAGGGGAATGCATTCATTGATGGTGGGGCTCCTTCAATTCACTGCTGCCATTTTAAGAGAAATGAACAATGTCTCTTTAATAATACTGCCTCTTACAATGCACAAGTAACAGTGCTGATACACACATGTTGAGAACTGTGGATATTTTTCCACTGTTACTTCTTAAAATAACATTCTTAATAGTGCCTCAGTTAATGTATAGTTATTGGAACAGGATCTTTCTCTTTGTCATAACCCATCTTCTTCCTGCCTACAATATAGGCTGAACACAACCTGCTGTATTTGTTCCATGAAAATCATTTCAGTGCTGAGAGGCTGCACCATCAAGCAGCAAATGTGTATTTGAAGGCAGGTGAGAGAGAGCCTCCTTGGGTGCACATTTTGGGACCAGTGGGGGAAATGGATTCTGTGATTCTGTGACTGCCTTTCTGGCAATTTAAGGTCAGGGTTTGTGTCCTCTGGCT
Organism: Crocodylus porosus; assembly: GCF_001723895.1. Taxonomy (NCBI): domain Eukaryota; kingdom Metazoa; phylum Chordata; order Crocodylia; family Crocodylidae; genus Crocodylus; species Crocodylus porosus. The sequence continues at coordinate 66,032,012 of NW_017728886.1, read as the reverse complement.
GGCAGTCATTGACTGATACAGATATTTTTATTGTACTTCCAGATTTATATTTATTTTTCCTCTCTCTCATTCCCCCTTTTTACTTCTTTTACTGAGGTCTGTGGTACCCAATTTAGGTATAGGCCTAGCTTCACCTATGCTGCTTAGGTTCCCCAACCTTAACAGTCAGCCCTGCAGCACTGTCATATTGTATTTGTTTGCTTTTACTGCATGATCTGTATTCTCTCACAGACATTATTATATGTTTCATGGACATAAAATGGGAGGGAAAATAAGGAAAATCCTCAGAAAACACATGCAGCCTTATCTATCCTTCCTTAATTTTGGTCCTCTGTTGCAATCCCTGTTTACCATTGTTTTCAGTAAGTAGCCCCCAAAGCCTGTAAGGGTCAGAGCCTTTTAACAGGAAGCTAGGACTAGAGCTCTTAGAAAATTTTCACATACCAAGTAAAGCAGAGAAATCTAACCTTTTGATAGTTTCATGTTGGGTATGATGAATTTGCCAAACATTTCTAGATCATTTTCTAGTAACAAGAGTAGTTTTTATAGTAAAAATATGAGTACATCTAATTGTTTCCAAATCGAGGGGAAACAAAATAAGCTAAGATCATAGAAACATAAAAACTGTTCTGGCAAATGAATGTCATGCATCACCATTTGAGTGTTTGGCTAGGTTTGCTTATTTCTTGGTTCAACATCAGAATTTGTCTTTAACATGCTTCACATCTACACTACAGGCCTTCATAAAGTGAAGCAGCTTAGCACAAACCCCAGTTTAGCTTATCCTGTGTATTGCTGATTTGAGATAACTGCAGTCTAACCAATCCCACAAATAAAGACACAATAGCCCTCCACATATATTTACCTTGATGTTACCATGTCCTGCAACCTTTACCCAACCATGCCTGAAAAATACAGTCAATGACACAGTCTTTCACTTATGGAACCTAGTTCTGTTCGTGATAGTAGTGACACTACTCTGCTGCAATGCGGGGGGAAACAGAACAAATCAATTGATCACTTATATTTTCTGTTTCAGTGTTATGGGTCTGTGACAGGGGTGGGTAACATATGCCCCATGAATTGGATCCTATCCATGGAGTCACTGGATCAGGAGTGCAGAGCTGGGAGGCTTCAGTGCCATCTCAGTGGTGATACGACCCTGACGGTTCCAGCCCACATCTCTGAAATGTTGTGGACTACTGGTCTCTGAGATGATTCATCTTGTGTCTGCATACATTTGAACTATGTTAAAGCAAGTAGTTTGATCTTTATATTTCATGTAAAGAAATTTCAGTAAAGGGATAGGGAAAGCTATCTTTGTTTATTCAGCACACACATGAACATAACAGTTGATTTCCCAAGACACCATACATCTGCATTTATTTCAGTGTATTCTCCATGTAGGTCAAGAACACAGACACATAAGACCCTGGGGAGATACCTTTCATTAGTCTGCACCAGTAAGAGGTGCATCCAGTGGCTGGTATAAGCAGATCCCAAAGCATCGTTGTCAGTAGTCCAGCCCATTCCCTCATTCTCACATATATAGTGAAACACATAACATACCATAGCCATCTATAGGGTGCTAAAAGCACTGAAGTCTAAATAAAAGTCAGTAGTACCATCTTTCTTTCAGTCAGCCAATAGCACTTCCCACCACTATCCTTCACTTACTTGCATCTACTTACAGTGGTGTCACTCGTTAAACTTATCAGTTACAAAGTGCAATTAAAATGCAAGTAGACACACATTTAGGCAGGTTAGCATAGTATAGTAACCTCATCTATTCAAACTCTGCAATTCTTTCAGGAACATTTTCAATTTTTGCAACCCTGGGGACTGTTCATCACTAATTTCCATGCAAATATCACTGACCACTGTGCCAACAGCCATGGACTTGCTTAACTTGAAATGATTACCAGCAGATCCGTAGCCAGCTTCCATGGGCTGATAGCTTCACACTCTTAAAACACTGTTGGCTCTGATCTGGATTTATTCTGCTGCTTACAGACTAGCTCTTTATCAGCTCTAGGAATGTGGCTTTCCTCAGATAAGATGCTGGACTCAAGCCAGTTATCTCATGTGGCCCATTATAATATGAGTCCTCAAATGTGTTTGAGATTCAAATCCTAAGGTTTGGAGAGGACCCACTAGCCACTAAAAACAGCATCGTTTTGGGCCACACTGCTATGTTCATGTGGCCAGCCTTCTCTTATTGTGCATTAGCTGGTAATAAGCTCTGTGAATTCTCTGGGCCAAAAGCAGCTTCCAAAAATGCTTACTACCATCCTTTGGGAACAATATCTGTGGGGTTATGAGAGAGACACACTGCCTTCAGAAAAACCCCAACAGCTATTGGTATTAGGTTGGTATGATTCATACTTTAAACCATAACTACATGCAGCTATACCATGTGGGAGTCTGCTAAGAAGTAAATTCCTTAGGCCTAGCCCATTTCCTCCTCGAATCCCCAAAACAGACAAACAAGTAGACTCATAATAACTTGAGAATACAAGCAGTGAGTAACATGCTGAGTTGAAATGCTATGACATCTGGGATACATGCCCAGATACCTAGATAGCTCTATCCTGACCAAAGTGAGCACCAGTGTCATTGCAGCTTGCTTATTTTGACAACATGGTTTCACTGTAGTGAGTTAAGCTAATGTGTCTATGAATGGCAAATTGCTTAACCCTGGATAAGCATGCAGTAAAGGCAGGGTATTGTGGACTAACTTAGTGTAACACCATGTTATTGGTTAATTCTTGCATCCATCCTGTATGTTCCTACACCTGATACTCTCTGATTTCAATGGAAATCAAAAATAGCCCACTGCTAGCAATGGTGTTACACTACTGCAAAATAAGAGGCAAATCAAGACCTGGCTGGGCATGTATTTACTACTAACTAAAGTTAGTTTCACTATGTACCAGGAAAAAGGGAAGACAGATATGTTGGGATAGTCTCTTCTTTGAGTTTTCTAATGTCATTTCTAGACATAAAAAAATTCTATTAAAAATCAGTGCCTAAAGTGCCTTTCACTGACACTGGTTTTACAGAAGTCTCTCTTATTTAATGGAGTTATTGCTGGGTTAATGTCAGGAGGGTCAGGTCAAATAGAATCAGTTTTATTTCCAGATGGTGGTATGAGCAGTGGCACATTCCACTGTAATTCAGGTCATCTACCATTGTGGCAGGTTCAATTAACTGAACTTTAATTATTCTGTCAGCTTGCATGTTCAGACAAGAAAGCTATTCTTTTAAATTTGTTCTTGAATCAAAGAATCACAGAAAAGATAGACCTCAGAAGGTCATATAATCCAACCCCCTGCCTGAGGCAGGATCATCCCTATCTAAAATGTCCCAACCAAAACCTCACCTAACTTATTACTAAAACTACAAAGACAAACCTGTCATACAGCCAAAGCATAGTAAAGCAGGGGGGACAATGATGGTCAATGTTCTGCAGCTGCAAGGGTTATTAAAATTATGTTTGAGAGATCAAAGGAAGAAGGCCACCCCCACCCAATACAAAGGAAAGCAAGCCCCCACCCCACTCCTGCCCTCAGTCGGTACCAGTCTGACCATGGGATAAAATTACTTCCTGACTACATTGCTTTCATCAGTCTGACCCTGAGCAAAGAGGCAAGACCCTCTAGCCAGGAACATCCAGGTTTCAGTCCCAGCAGAAACACTGGCACACCCTAATCAAAATGTCTACTCTTGGCTGCAGCCAACACCCAATGCTTTTTTAAGGAAGGCAATCCCCACCCCACCCCTTTGACATGTAGCAATAGGAAAGGGAAAATATTTTCCCGAGCCCCATGCAGTGACCAGCAAAGCCCAGTAGCATGAGAAATACCTAAAGTATAGCACAGGCACAGCTACTACTACATAATCCCTGACCAATGTTTAGCCAACATCTTCTTAAATACTTCCAAAGATGGAGATTTCACAACTTCTGTCAGCTGTCTATGCCACTGCCTTACTGGTACAGCAGTGAAGAAGTTTTCCTGCTATTCAATCTAATGTTGCACTCATTTTAGCATGTCCTGGATATACCAAGAACAGCCACAATACCTGTGAGGAAACGGGTACAACAAAAATGATAGTTTGCTGCCTCCTTCTCAGTATTACTCTATGGCTTATCAGGTTTTACTATCAGAGATGTAGTTAGTCTGAAATCAGGTAGAAGGCAAGGTAGATTTGCATCTTATAGACTAACACAGGTAACTATATCTGTATAAAACACAAGCTTTCCTGAACTGAAGCTCATTTCGTCAGTGTCAGCATCTATATTTACTTTGGTTAGTCTATAAGATGCAAATCCACCCTGCCTTCCACTTTGCTATCAGGGCAGTCTATAAGATTCTATTCTGATGCAAATGAAATCTCAGCTCAGTGTACTTAACTTTCAACACATAAGCAGAAGAAGCCATAATATATTGCTGTTCTGGATTGTATTCCTTATATCTATTATTTTTCTTTAGGTGAGAAATAAGAGATATATATGGATTTTGCTAGAACACTTTTAATAAAGTGCAGAAATAAAACATCCATGCTCATTACACAAGGAGAAGACAGAATGCAGCACAATCACACCTGTGGGACCACTCAACTCCTATCACAGAAGTGGGTCATATGTAGGTGTCTAGAGCCAGAGAAAACCTGTCATAGGGCTTAAAGAGGCTGCTGAAATATCCTGGCCTTGCTTTCCATACAGAATGAGTGACACAAATGTGTAGAATGGGATTCTCTGGTCACAAATCTCAAGGCCACATTCAAGTCCTGGGTATCATATAAAAGGTCACATCTATTTTACAACTTAGTTGTCTGAAATCATACTAGGACTTACAATCACTAGGCGCATCTACAGCTGTGCAGTAGACTAATTTCCTGTTCAGTAAAGTGCCACTGTCTTCGCATGTGTGGCAATTACATCAACGTAGACTAATTTACTGCACCATTGGATAGTCTCTTCAGACAGAGCTACTATCTAACAGCAGAGTAAATTACTGCACTTAAATGCACATCTACATGGATTAGTTAACTCCAGCTCAAATTGCACCACAGTTTGTTCAGTCACATTAACTGCACACATAGATGCACCCACTGAGTTCACTTGGGAGAACACAGATGAAGATCTTCAGAGTTGTGGACAGGAGTTCAATACCATGATAATCGATGCAATCTGATCTAGCTCCTATCTTTAATATAGAAACAGTTATGGCATCTCTCAAGTCACTGGGAATCTGTTCATGTTTCCAGATTTTCATAACAACAATGTATAGCTGGCTAGAGTGTTTTTTTTCTACCTTGCTTATAAATTTCAGCTGATATTCCATCAGGACCACATGCTTTGTTCTTTCATGCACTTAATGGTTTCCAAGGCTTTTTGATAAGTTGGTGGATCTACAATGTAGCCCTTAATAGAGTATTGTAGACTGACTTCAACATTAGAATTTCAGTTCTGGAGCTCTTGAAAGTGCTTCTTCCACTATGAAGGTAGAACTACCTTTGAAAAGTGTTGTTCCATTCTTAGACCTCAGCGAGATGACACCTTGACTGTGTCCAGATAAGCACTGCCACACACCACACATTCAGGCATTTCTGTGTTGCTACCTTGCAGCAGGGGGGAGGAGGGGTTAACCCCAGGAGATCCCGGGATCAAAAACACCTGCACAGAAACAAAGTGGGCAATGCACATGGTTGCAATGTGCACTGCCCAAAACTGGAGCCTTTCCCACCACAGCCAGGCTCCAAGCTGCAGAAGTGCCATGGCTGCATCTTCCCCAGGACCTCAGGTAAGTCCTGAGGCCAGTACAGTTACTGGATCTAGCCTCCCCTACCCAACCTGGGGTTATGGGCATTCCCCAGGAACAAGTAGTAGCAACACAAGGTATGCTGCTGCTGCTTCTCCCCAAGGAACCAAATGTCCATGCTCATCTGGATACTGCCCTGCCCTTGTGTGCTTGGCCCACAGATAGCTTTGATTGCACTATATGTGTCACAGCTGTCAGCAGACTTTTACATCTCTTATGCTTTGTCCTCCCACCACTTGTTATTTTGCTCTGGGTCTCAGTTTTAATTTGTCAATAAATTATTTACTTCTGTTTACAGGTTATGTCATTTTGCCAGGCTTTGAAGGCTCTTCTTTTTCTGTCAATGAGAACTTGAATTTTCCTATCATTCTTATTTAGCCAGTCCAGATGTTTCTTTGTGTAGAAGTCTAGAGAGTCTTTGCATACCTCATGGGTGCTTTCTTCAGGTTCTCAGGCTAGGAGCAGACATTACACATAAGCTGGTTTAAGTGATCAGACACTGGTTTAAACCTGTAACAGAACAGATGTTCAATGCACATAAACCACTTTGAAAATGGCTGAAGCTGGTTTGAGATAAACCTGGTTGAATGTAGAATCAGACTTAACTGATTTGGGTCAAACTAGTTTAGGTACTGTCTGTCCCAGACCCCTTGCTGGTTTAAGTTAAATAAGAGTCCCCCAGCATCCTGGCATGCTCTCTGGACTGAGCTGGGCAGGGCTTTCTGCTCCACAGCAGGTCTGGCCACTCTCTTCTGCTCCCTGGCAGGAGCTCTGGCAGAGACTGCAGGCATCTGCTTGGCTTCTGTCCTCTCTGCTCCCTTCTAAGCAGGGATTCTTCCATCCCCTCTGCCTTACACAGACACACAGCATTAGCTAGCAAACTACATGCTGGCTATAGCCCATACTGTCGCAGATGGGACAAAGGCAGAATCAACAGGTAGCAAGTAATGTCCCTCTGTTGTTTTTTCTAATGGGGTGATGAACACTGTTAAGCAATTCCCTGCTGGGCTGTTCAGGAGGTAGGGGAATCCCTCCCTAATGAGAATGTTTTGTCCATGCCCTGCCTCAGCTCAGCACTCAGCAAGGGAAGGGCTGCTCTAACACCCCCTGGCTTCTAGCCTGAGCCACTGCAACATGTGCCTGCATTTTTTCAGTCCAGAAGGGATGTCTTTATGGTTACAAACTGGTTTAGCAAGCCATTCTCACTCAACTCAACTGTAAATGTATTCCTGGTCATTCAGGCTGGGAAGCCAAAGGTGATGTGATCCTAGCCATGTTCCACTGGCTATAGACACTGTGATGCCTTGACCACACTAGCCTGATAGAATATATTTGAGTGGACTTTTAACTTTGATAGTCTCTCACAACATTGATTTGCACCAGCTGGCCAAAATGTAGCAAACTCATTCAGTGCCCACAGTTGGGGGCACTATGCCAACCCCTTTAGACAGGGGTAAGGTGGAGGTGCAGGGGTGTTGTGGAGGGAAGTCTTACCTGTCTGGTCCCTCTGAAGGCAGATGCTACTCTTACTGCTGTTACTGCTGCTGCTCTAGCATTATCGGCTCTGACAGCAGCATCTCTGTGGCACAAGCTCTCTGAGAGCTGTGCCTGATGCCTAGTTCACTCAGTGCTCAGTTCAAACAATGCTTTTTATGCTGTTTTTCTGTCTCTTCCCCAGAGCACTGGGATTGGAAGGGACCTCAGGAAAGGATCACAGTCACTGGTCAGCTACACATGTCAATAGCAGAGCAGTCCTTCCTCCCCACCCATGCTTCCCCCTCTCCCTCCTTAGTTTCTCTTTAGCTGCAAGCAAGCCCAGCTTCAAAACTCGAAATGTTCTGAAACTTTCAAAACATTTCAAGTTCCCTCGTTTCATTTCGAGGCTGTTTCGAAGCTTTTCATTTGGTTTCAATTTCACTGTTTAGAGCTCGAAACAAGTCAAAACAGCGTCAAAACAAAACACCAGTTGAAATTTTGCACCACCCTAGTTATTCCAATAAGAGGAAAATAAAGTCTAAGATTTTTTTCTTTATAAAGAAGCCTAAAAATGATGCCCAAATCCTTATTTAGGAAAAAAAATAATCGTCTAATATTCAGAAGTGTTGCTGTACCCACT
>NW_017728886.1:66018448-66023971 GCF_001723895.1 Crocodylus porosus | reverse complement strand
AAAATAATCGTCTAATATTCAGAAGTGTTGCTGTACCCACTGTAATAGTGTGGCTTTTCTTACATATGCAGCAGTTCCTCTGAAGTTATGTTGGCTTCAGTGGTTACTGCTGAAGGTTCAACATGTAAGATTAAGATGCTTGTGTAGATCCTTAAATATGAATTGAAGATCCTGGCAGAAGGCTCCTGTAATTGAAAGTACTGCCTTAAAAGTGTTCCTTATCCATAAACAGGATATCTACGATGTTTAGGAAATGGACATGTTAGAGTGTTTAGACATGTTAAAGATTAAAAATCACAACACACACATTCCTGTTTGACATTAGGCTTCCTGCCTCTTCAACTGCCACTTTCCTTCTCTCCTACCCTAATCTGCTTCATAAACACAAAATGGAGATACAAGGAGATACTTGTTTTTTTTAATGCCAACCAGGTATATGCATCTGAAAGGAAAGGGAGAAAAATGAGAAACAATCTGATCTCCCTCTGTACCAAAAATGTAGTGAGATGAGGAAATGAGGAAATAAATGTTTAAGGAACACGTTCTGTATCAGAATTCAATGCCTATCCTTATGCAGCAGATTTTTTTATTAAAGAGAAAGATAGAATGGGAGGAGTTTTACTGAAAACAAACAAAGACTATGGAAAGTGGTGGAGACTGGAGAAGAAAAGGACTTTATTATATATTAAAACATATTTCTCCAACAGCTCTTACTTCCTTCCTCTACCTCTGCAGATGTATTTTCATTGTCCAAGGAAGAGGAGCTAAACGTGGGAGTTCATTATTCTTTTAGATTTATTTTAATGTAAATAGCCTTATATGTCAGGGGGGAATCAAAAAATAATATCACTATACAAGTTTTTGGCAGGAGCACAGCTGGACTGCAGTTGGTATGTATAGTGACAATTGAGTTACTAGTAAATGTGTGCAATTTTTGCAAAGAAAAATGTCTCCATCTTTTCTGACACCAGCTGATACAACAAAGCATTGTTAAAAATAAATTCTGGAAACACGGCTTTTGAGAGAAAGATAGCTTTGTCAAGAGCAAGGGCTAAATCCAAGAAAGGTGCTGCAGTACCTAAGTTGTAGGCAAATGGCCTCATGCATTGGAATCCAGTACCCTATGTTAAGTGCCCAGATTCCCTGTATAGCTCAAAGGGGGAAGTGGGCACCTCAGAATGAGATCCAAAAAAACCTGTGCTAAGCAGAGAGCCATCTGTAACTAACCAATATAAAACACCAAGCATCTTCACAGTTTATGCAGCTTCCCCAAGACTGTAGGCAGGTACCTCTATTCAGCTGCCTCTAGTACTCAGACTCCATTCCTGACAACAGATGACTGCCTCCCTACACTCAAAGAGCTGTTTAATTTTAAAACTCAGATACCTACTTCTCACCGACATGCCAATGGCCTTATCCCTGCATTAGGGCAATATTTCCAAGAGACAGAAGGCTAATTCTGCATCAGTGTCTAAAAAGCCTTTTTAGTGAGACTGAGAGAAATGCTATTTTGACATGGACAACACTCTGCTGAGAACTGAACCAATACTTGCCAATCTCATCTCAAACTTCCCATCAAATAGCCATCCTTCAGTAAACACTTTTGTTCTCTTCATGATGTGAGCTGAATACAAACTAGCAGGCTAGAGGTGAAAAAGCCATGATCAATCCCCAGAGCCATGCCTTCCTCCTTCCAGATTCTAAAATCCTTCTGACCCCTTTTATGGCAAGCATTCCCTCAGCATTCGGACAGCTCTTTTGGTTTATGATACAACTGCACGGCATGGATTTTTTTTCTGACTCATTATTGTACATTGAGGCATGTTCCATGCCATTATGCAGTTTATTTCCTAACTCTCCTTTCCTTTCCTTTCCTTTCCTTTGCAATTTAGGAATGCAATTTAGGAAAGGAAAGGAAAGGAAAGTCCATGACTAAGCTTGTAGAAAATTAGCCCCCAATCCTGCCAACCCTTCTGACATTCAGTCATATATAATTCAGACAAGTAGTGTCAAGGACTTCAAGTATTCACATGAGTAACATTTTATTCACCGTAAAGAAAGAGTGCCCAGATCAGCCTCTAGTATTTCCATCACTCTAATAAGGAATTCCAGGATGTCTTTCACTAGTCCTTGCTTTTCTTAACTGGTTTGAGAAAGTGATCCTGACTCTCTGACTTGACCCTTGAAGCACAGCACCATTTTAGCACAGTGTGCATGCCAGTGTCCCATATCACTTAATCTAATGAATTACCCTGAGTACAGTTGCTGACAGTATTATTTCGGTTTCTCAAACAGGTAAAAAAGCAATACAGATTCTTCATTCAAACTGAAATGCTGAAATGTGTGTGGTTCTCCCCACCCTTTTAACTATAACATTAAAGTAACTCTGAGGAGCATAGGTGCCTTGAGGCATTCTCTCATCTTAGGTAAGGATTCAGTACCTGACATTAGGGGTCAATTTGCCTCAAGAATATCGCAGACATTATGATTTAGAACCACTGGATCACGAGTGTGTTTCCCACCTTTCTTCTTTATGTTGAAACAATAGGACTAATGCTGATCACAAACTATAACCTACGTGATTTTCATATTCAAGATCTGGGTCTCTGTCATGAAATGTAATTAAACTCACGTTTGCCTATTAAAAAGTCTTTTGAAGCCATATGAAAAGATGCTGCATCCTGTCCTCTGTTTCTTATGGCAGTCCAGCCAAGGTCTTCAATAAAGAAAACCATTTTTTATTACAAATACAAAGACTACTAACTGATGCAAAGTGAGTTCCTTTATCTGTAATATTTAAGCAATTACTTCCTCTTACAGCACAAGTCTGAAGTATTCTTGCAGATGGTTTTGTCACTAGAGCCAAGTCAATCCCTTATTGCCAAATGGTAAAGCCCACTTGTGAGTTAATGATGCATTTTGGTTTTTAATACTCTGGTGACTGAAGCAACTGTAATGAATCTCACTGAGCTTCATTTCAGGGCATGAACCTGCTATTCAATGGTTTGGAAAAGTCACCTTCAAGGTTGTCAAAGTGCTACACTATTTTATTTCTTCTGATACAGTACATTGTCTTTTTTTACTTTAGCTCTTCAAGATGCTGTTTCATTTCAGGCTACATCACTGAAGTGTACAGTACTCTATCAAAAGCTAAACAACATACTGTAATTGTTTTCATGGGAATTATTAGTCTATTCCACTAGGTTCCAGTTCAGAATATTAATCTATAAATACCCTTCTAGAAGAGGGGCCTATAATAAACAATTCAGTGTTACCAATGGATTAGGCAATTTCGGTTATTACAGGTGTCATGTTTTCATTAGTTATATTCCAATTGTAATAGGATTTAGTGTGAGCCAGGAAATAAACCCAGTTCCCAGTGTCAATATTGCCACTCTCATTTCTGGTTCCAAGGGTTTAAGCTCATGGACTAAGTTTAGAAATAATGCTACAGTGAGACTGCATGGGGTTTTATTCCCTCTTTTAAACCACATAATGCAATTTCAGGATGTATTGGCACAAATATGTTTTTATTGGTTCTTGCAAGCTGTAATGTATCCAAGATGTGACTGCAGCAAACTGGAAAACAATTAGCATCCGTAAAGCAGGCTGCGATTATGAGATCTTTGTAGAGAATGAAGATTTAACATATATTTTGTATAGAAACTGATCATTTTTGAACCAAATTTTTATTTTCTTTATCCCAGCAGGCAGGTGGGAATTGCTGATGAGTTACCAAGTTTAAATTCGTGCAGTGTTGTTGTGAAAACCTACAAAGCTCTTAATGTCACCTGATTTAACAGTCAAAACAGATTGAGCTTGTTCTCATCACAGCTTCTGTTTGATTTTAGTATCTGGTTAAATAATTTCAGAAAGGTCTGAATTAGTCCCACAGCAATGACAGGCTGTTATACATGTGAAAAAGCTGATTTTTTCAGAGATGGCAAATTAAATGATAAAACTGTAAATATTTGTCTGTTTTGTAGTATCACTACCATAGCATATGTACTACAGGGGATATGGATTTATTCCAAAGGCAGAGTTATTTGTTATTTGTGAAAAGCTCAACAAGGCTTAATAAATTCTATGTGAAATATTTCATTACCTCCAAGTCAAGCTAATGGTGTATTTTCTAAGTTTCTGGAAGGCTGGTTTATGTGGGACATTAACCATCCATCCCATGAACTTGAAAACTGGTTAATTTTCTACGTACATCTATAATTGTAAAAACTGACAGAATATTAGCATGCAGGGGAATTGTGTAGGGTTTTTTATTTGCATGTGTTTGTGTTGAGGGGGGCGGTGTTTTTACATGCACATCTGCCAAGTATATCAGTTTGCTCCTCTAAGTAACAATAATAGAAATTTGGAAACCAAATAAAAAACACCAAGGGAAGCATAGTTGAAACCACTTGGACCTTCTTGGCTTTATAAGCCCTCTGCTTTCACATTTCCTAACAAAGTCATAACTTGTTCCAGATTTTTCTGAAAACTCAGCTTTTATAACATCAGCGTCACATTTCAGCTATGCAATAAAATCAGATTTGGGACAGTGGGAGGGGGGAATTTATTAATGTTGTAATACATGGGCACAATATATTGTACACATAGTCGGTTCAACTGAAGTCAGTGGAAGTTTTGTGCAATTCATTTTGTGTGTCAATACAAGGATGTTGGTGGAGTAACTCCAGTGATGATATTTGCCTTCTGATGGTAATTAAATCATACTTTTTTCTTTTCTTACACAGAAAACTGTGTTTTAAGAAGCTCACCATTTCTGTATTGTAGAGAGATTTTGTTTCCCCTATTAAATTAAATAAAGCACGCTGCATCAGCCAATCTCAAGTTTCCTGCCTGTCGGTACCAAGAGGAAGGTGTCATGTACAAAGTATACCATAGTTGTAGAAGTTTCACAGTGATCTAAATGTTTGGTTTTACCTTTATGAAGGATATTACTATTTTGCTGAGAAAGGACAGATACACTTGTACCCAAAGTACATTTTCTACAGAAAGTACTGTTTCAAAGGCATATACAATTTTGAATTCCTTACATATTTTGCTATCACTGGTATCTAATTTTACCTTTGTTCATAATCTTGTTGCTGAAGTTCTAAGAACATTATGGAAGCCCAAAGAGCATTTTGGCTAATGGAAGCTTAGAGTAATAGACTCTGAATAGGTATAGGAAAGTGCACAAAGACAAGTGTCAATGTTATCATAGAATCATAGAAGCAATGAGTCGGAAGGGACCTAGACAGATCATCTAGTTCAACCCCCTGCCATGGGCAGGAAGGAGCACTGGGGGTGGCAGGGGTCATAAGACCAGGTGCCTGTCCAGTCTCCTCTTGAAGATTTCCAGGGAAGGTGAGAGCACCACATTCCAGGCTCTGGCCACCCTTACAGTAAAGTAGTTCTTCCTAATATCTAGCTTAAACCTATCCTCCCTCAGCTTGTGGCCATTGTTCCTGGTGACTCCAAGGGGGGCCCTGGTGAACAGACTTTCCCCGAGTCCCTGCTGCTGGC
>NW_017728886.1:66015784-66018348 GCF_001723895.1 Crocodylus porosus | reverse complement strand
AACATGCCCTGGAAAGCAGCTCAGGGCTACCTGCCCTCAGGAACTTCTGAGGCTCCAGAACCTCCTCCTGAGGTTATGGTTGAATTTTACCTCCCACCTTTTTGTTCTTGGTCACCCCATCTGCAGCCCCACCAAGTCCCAGGACCTCCTGGTGAACCTCCTCCTGGCCCTAGCCAAGTGGGCCCTGTACTTGACCAGGAAGGAGGCTCTGGCCAAGAAGATGCCCGGAGACTGTGGGACCGCTTTCCTCTCACTTATCTGTGCACATTTCTGGGCAGAGCACTAGTGGGAGACATCCACCGGCTCCTTGGATGCCTTTGAGGACTGGAGGGTGCAGCTTGGAGGGGCGGGGCTCTGCTTGGTGTCCCCTTCAGGCACACTTCTTTTCACATTTTGACCCTCTGACCCACACAACACTCTCATCCTGTTTTTGCCTTAGTTGCCCCAAACATTTTGTTGTGTTATTTATTCATTGGCCCCACACTGTAGGGGCCACAAGATAGTCAGGTGGGCCTTAGGGCCCATGGGATTTGGGTAAACAAAACAGATAGGAGTTTCTGAGGAAGGAGCCTCTGGGAGGAAGTTGGCTACATCCCTTCCAATCCCAGGCTGTTGCTGTTGCTGCTGCTGTCATTGCCATGGATACAAGCTTGGTCTCAGGAGCTTCTGAGGAAAAGATGGCCAGGCCCCTTCCTGTCTCTGGCTACTGCTAGCTGCTGGCTTGTTCTCAGAGCTTTTGAGGGTAAGCTGGCTACATCCCTTCCTGCCTTGGGCTGCTGTTGCTGCCCCCCACCATGGTCCTCTGCTCCACACCACTTTTCCCCCTCAGGGAGGGGCCCTCTGCACTGCACCACACCCCAGCTTCTGAACCCCTGTTCTGGCCTGCTGCCCAGCCCATCATGAAGTTGCAGTCAGGCGACAGCCTAGGGAGGAAGCCTGTACTGCCTATGGGCCCCTCCCTCACCATCACTGCCAGAACCTAAAGGTGCCTTGCCTTTCCCAGCTGCTTTGGCAGACCACCCCCAGCCTTCACCTCCACTTTCACCTGGAGCACACTCGCAGGGCTCATATGCCCCCCACAGGGCCCAGAGTTTACTCATAGCAGTTGCTCAAGCTGTCACCTGGGGCCCCGTGCTGCTTGCAAGGACTCCATGTCACACTAAGCCAGGTCCTGCCTACACAGAATTAGCCCAGCCCAACACTACATGGAGGGCCCTAAGCCCTGATGGCTTCTGCTGCTGTGCGGGGGGGTAGGGGGGAGACTATGGGTCATGAGGGGAGTAGGCAGGAGACCCACACCTCCTGAGCAGTCTCCCTCCCCCCCCCACAGTCCTCCTGCCCCCTCCAGACATACAGTGCGAGGAATGTTTTTTTGTTCCCAGCATGCCTCTTGCTGTGTCTCAAACAGCTTGAGATGTGGGAAGAGACACGTGCGGGTTCATCTGGATGCACCTCCTGGGTGCAGAAAGCAGTACCTTTTCCTTAAAGTATCGTATAACTTTTATCTTGCCTTATAGTGTTATAAATCAAACTCAGTGTTTGCCATTAACTTCAATGGCAGCCAGATCAACATTTTGTGATGAGATTTGTCGTTAAATGCGAACCCTATCACAGGGGGAAAGTACGTTCTCATCCTTTGATTGTTGAAAATCTATACTTTATTTCATGATTGTCTTTTAACAAAATCACTCTCCTTGCTGTGGTGCATGTATATTTCTAATATTATTAAGAACTTGAAAGGGCAGGTAAATTGGCAGGGTTTCCCCACAACAACTTCCATTTCAATCTAAAACCTGGCTGCATTTTATAGTATAATAGATAGTATAAGCTGACATAGAAAAAGATATCAGTTGTATAACAGAATAGATTTTTACTCTATACAGGATATACTATAGAAAAAATAAAATAGAAACCCAAGATGAACATGCAGGAATCTTGCTGAAAAGATAGCAACTTTGCATGTCTTTTCAGCATTTCCAGAATTTTAATGCAATGTTCTATCAAAGTCATTTTAACAGACTATCTCAAATAGATTTTTGAACTAAAGAAAAGAGAAAAATAGTTTTGTAACATACATAAGTGCAATTCCTAGTTTGGCATACACTAGAAATCATAAGTGTTTTTCAGCAATAGATTCATGTTTACACAACCTATAATTGATGAATGATAGAAGCTGAGAGGTTAAGATAGAAAGTCACCATATCAAAAATAAACCAATATTGTTGATATTTCTTATCATCGAGGTTGTCCTTTATGTTCTATCAGGAAATCACTGCAATATAATTCTAAGTTCAAATGGAAAATGTATGTATTTACTACTGAGCCAGTTGCTGAAATGTATTTGAAGTAAGGTTTTTTTCAGCAAGAAGCATATTTTGCACTCTTAAGGCACATCCAGATGAGCACTCATGTGCCTTATGCGGCATCTCAAAACAGTTTGAGATACTGCAAGAGGCACACTGAGAACAAAAAATGTTCCCTGCACTGCATATTTGCAGCGCAGGCTCAAAATTTGGCACATGGATTTCCAGGTACCAAATAAAATACTGGGGATAAAAATGGCA
>NW_017728886.1:66012435-66015684 GCF_001723895.1 Crocodylus porosus | reverse complement strand
TGCGGGTTCATCTGGATGCACCTCCTGGGTGCAGAAAGCAGTACCTTTTCCTTAAAGTATCGTATAACTTTTATCTTGCCTTATAGTGTTATAAATCAAACTCAGTGTTTGCCATTAACTTCAATGGCAGCCAGATCAACATTTTGTGATGAGATTTGTCGTTAAATGCGAACCCTATCACAGGGGGAAAGTACGTTCTCATCCTTTGATTGTTGAAAATCTATACTTTATTTCATGATTGTCTTTTAACAAAATCACTCTCCTTGCTGTGGTGCATGTATATTTCTAATATTATTAAGAACTTGAAAGGGCAGGTAAATTGGCAGGGTTTCCCCACAACAACTTCCATTTCAATCTAAAACCTGGCTGCATTTTATAGTATAATAGATAGTATAAGCTGACATAGAAAAAGATATCAGTTGTATAACAGAATAGATTTTTACTCTATACAGGATATACTATAGAAAAAATAAAATAGAAACCCAAGATGAACATGCAGGAATCTTGCTGAAAAGATAGCAACTTTGCATGTCTTTTCAGCATTTCCAGAATTTTAATGCAATGTTCTATCAAAGTCATTTTAACAGACTATCTCAAATAGATTTTTGAACTAAAGAAAAGAGAAAAATAGTTTTGTAACATACATAAGTGCAATTCCTAGTTTGGCATACACTAGAAATCATAAGTGTTTTTCAGCAATAGATTCATGTTTACACAACCTATAATTGATGAATGATAGAAGCTGAGAGGTTAAGATAGAAAGTCACCATATCAAAAATAAACCAATATTGTTGATATTTCTTATCATCGAGGTTGTCCTTTATGTTCTATCAGGAAATCACTGCAATATAATTCTAAGTTCAAATGGAAAATGTATGTATTTACTACTGAGCCAGTTGCTGAAATGTATTTGAAGTAAGGTTTTTTTCAGCAAGAAGCATATTTTGCACTCTTAAGGCACATCCAGATGAGCACTCATGTGCCTTATGCGGCATCTCAAAACAGTTTGAGATACTGCAAGAGGCACACTGAGAACAAAAAATGTTCCCTGCACTGCATATTTGCAGCGCAGGCTCAAAATTTGGCACATGGATTTCCAGGTACCAAATAAAATACTGGGGATAAAAATGGCACAGATGTAAAAGATGGCTGGAGTAGTGGAAGAGCTTTGTTTGTTGCAGATCAGTCCAGAAGCCCCTGAGGCCTCCAGCCAGGCACTTAGCAGCAGAGCAATAGGCAGGAAAACAAAGCAGGATCAGATGCAGTAAGGCAACTCTGGGGGAGAGCAGAAGTAATCAGTCAATTAGGGAGTAATCCAGTGCAGGTGTGGTGTTGAGTGGTGCAAGGTGGTGCAGCAGGGAATCTCCCTCTCTCACAAGAGGGGGAAACAGCAAAACAGATAGCAGTGGTGGCGGTGGCAGCAGCAACA
Organism: Crocodylus porosus; assembly: GCF_001723895.1. Lineage (NCBI taxonomy): Eukaryota > Metazoa > Chordata > Crocodylia > Crocodylidae > Crocodylus > Crocodylus porosus. Next base: position 66,014,255 of record NW_017728886.1, on the reverse strand, counting down.
GCAGCAGCAGTGGTAGCAGCCATCCAGTTCAGCCACTCAGCGTGTGCTTCAGGTGAAAGTGGAGGTGAACGTGGGAGGTGGCCTGCCAATGCAGCTGGGGCAGGCAAGGCACCTTTAGGCTCTAGCAGTGATGGTGGGGGGGACCCACAGGAAGTGCAGGCTCCCTCCCCAAGCTGTCCCCCAACTGCAGCTTCATGGTGGGCAGCAGACTGGAATAGGGGTACAGAAGCTGGGGTGCAGAGCAGTGCAGTATGCCCCTCCCCAAGGGGGAGGCAGCAGCATGCAGCACAGGACCTCAGGGTGGGGCAGCAACAGCAGCCCAGGGCAGGAAGGGGTGTGGCCAGCTTACACCCAAAAGCTCTGAGAACAAGCCGGAGGCAGGAAGGTGCCTGCCCATCTTCTCCCCAGAAGTTCCTGAGACCAAGCTTGCAGCAGCAGCTGCCTGGGACTGGAAGGGGCATGGCCAACTTCCTCCCAGGCTCCTCCCCACAGAAGCTTCTAAAGGCAAGTAGCCCTGAGCTGTTTGCCAGGGCAGGTTTTAATGCTGCTGAGGCCACCACAGGTATTGGCCCCAGGCTCTAGCTCCCCCTGGCTGCAGATCTGGGAGGAGCTGGGCAGGGTTATTTTGCCCTAAGTGGCACAACTAGCCCCATACCAAAGTGCATGTCCAGGCACGTGCACTGAGGCAAATATCCCTGGCTCATATTTGTGCTGCTCCTATTTGAGCTGCTGCAAGCATACATGCCTGCATGTGTGCACATGCCCAGAGGGTGCACCTACATAAGATGCTTTACTGCACATTAGACTAAGCTAATGTGCAGTAAAGCATCACCATCTACACATGTGCATCAATTACTGTGCATTATATTAGTATAATAGGCTGTTTTCTAGTACCAGTAAATAGAGGTAGCAGAACAGCACATTAACTAATGCACCTAGGTGCACATATAGACCCTGACTTGGAGTAATTTGCTCCCCTCAGCTTAGGCAGGGGGCCACAACTGCTGCCTGGCTAAGCCCCAATCTCCACAGGGTTGGGGGGACCTGTACCAGCTCCAGGGAAACTCCCTCCCAGCTGTGCAGAGATCAGGGCTGACCTCAATCTCTGGATCTCAGACCTCCCAGAGCCCAGGCCTGACCACCGTGGCCCATGCCAGCCCAGAACTGGTACCCAGGGGATCCTGGAACTCCCCCTGGATGCTGCAGTGGGGCAAGACAGAGCAAGAGCAGCCCGGGACTGAACTGCTCCTTTCAGAAACAAATTTGCTCCCAACAGGTGCATGTTCCTATGCATGCCTGGTTTCAGCTTAATGGGCCTGATTTTTTTTGCACAGAAAATTAAGGCACATTAATTGCACATGTAGACACACACAGAAACTATAATAATTATGTACTATATAGGGACTTAATTACTTGATAATCTTATGAGATTTTATACTTGACATGGGCTTGAACCTCTCAGTTCATAATCTATATCATAATTTCTCTCTTCATAATTTATGAAGCTTTTTACTTCAGATCCATCCCACCCTTATGCACAAGACAGAGTAATTTTCCATCTATCTACTGTCATGTCTGAGTTTTACCTGTCGGTTAGAGTGCCGATGCCAGCAAAACAAAAGACCATAATGACTTAGTAAGGACATAAAGACCCCTCAGCACTAGTAGCCTTTATTTCTTTGCTAAAAGAAGCATTGCAGTTGGAGTTTGTTAAAAGTTTGTTCTCCACACTTAAGGAGCTTGTTGTCTGCAATGATAAGTATTGCAGGTGCCAATCACAAGTTGACCTTTTGAACCCACTGAGGGCAGCCAGATGAATA
>NW_017728886.1:66001823-66012335 GCF_001723895.1 Crocodylus porosus | reverse complement strand
ATACAGCCTACATATTTTATCAGAGGATTAGCTGAGAAAAAAAGCTACTGAATTACAGACCAACCTGAACTTCTTTTTAGAAATCAGAAGCTTGTGAGTGCTTCACAAGGGGTAGTGTAGCTGACAGGGGTAAAAACAAATGTCAAATTTGGAGCAGGATCACTATACTGGGATGTGTCCCAGCACAGCTGATCTGCTTCATTAGCATCTACAAACATTGCTATTGGCCTGCAAGGTTGGGAACCTACCATTCCCACATCTTCAGAGGTCCAACCCTGCAGAGCTACAGCCCCAGGTGCCATGCCCTGACCCAGTGCTTGTGTCTGCAAGAAAGAGAGACCCCAAATTGGGTTGTGACAGCCTGACATGCATGCAACAGGAATCTCTGGCAAGGGGATTCCTGGGGTATGTGATGATCAAACAGATGTCCTCCCATTTAAAGCAACAAAAATTGTGATGATTTTTGGTTCTGGCAACTTTTTTGAGCTGGGAGTGCAACAAGGGGTTAGTATGTCTGTTTGCTTACAACTTGTGCTGGCATAAAAATGTTGTAGTGGCACAAGGGCAATGTCTCTTTGTACGCTAGGTCTACTCTTCAAATTGCAATATAGTGTAGGGATACATAAATTACTTTTAAATAAGCTATTTTGAGTACCAATGGTAGTCTAACCCTGGTAGCACCAAGTTCAGCAGGGTTTAATTTATATTGCTTCTCAGCACTGTAAATTGAGTGCCACTGAAGCCCATGTTGCTTTGGCTAGAAAGCTTCTAGTTTCTATGCCAGGTCATTTAAAAACTAGCTTAGGTATTTAAACTCTGTACTGCAACCTGTAGTGTAGATACACTCTGATGATTAGATCAATGATTGTGCCGAAATGGGGACTGAGATATTCAAGTGACATTAACTGTACTCATAAAAAATTATAAGTGCAAAGCTATACCCAGAATGGTTGTGCCTATTCTTAGCTATTGAAAAAAACAGCTTTAAAAAAAAATTCCAATTGATCCCAAGTTACAAAGCAAGTCAGTACCAGTAGTTCATTAACTAATTCAGACATCCTTTTGGGAAAAATATATTATCCACCTGAATTACTTCCTTTTACCTTAACATTAGCTTGCGGTTAACCAGAAACAATTATGAAAAACAAACAAATCAACCTCATAAAAAGGTAAGCACTAATTTTCTATTCTGAGCAAATTCTTCAGAGTAGTAAATTATGATGGGGTACAAAATGAATTGTATCTGGTCCTGAAAAGGCTACTTAAGGTATTATTCTTGTTATCAATATTGGCTAGGAAAAAGTTGCTATTGATTTAAAACTTATAAACTGTCTATTGCCCTGCAGTATTCTAACAAACCTAAGCCAGACCTCCCATGTAAGTTTATTTACTGGGGACTAAAGAATGACTGATTCTTGGCCATGTCCAGGGCCAGATTAACACATAGGCGAATTAGGCACTGCTTACAGCCCTAAGTGAAGAAGGGACCCAGTTGTGCTTATTTTACATATTATAATTATTGAGTGAAAAAAGTAATAAAAATATACAGTATTAAGTAGGGATCCACAATTTTGTTTGCCTAGGGCCCGCTAAAGGGTTAATCTGGCCCTGGCCAGGCCTCAGTTGGGCAAAACTAAAAACAGAAATTTTTTAGATCCAAGTTGAATTTTATCTGCACTGCCACAGGCCTAAAAAAGGAGTAATCTGATAAACTGTAAAGGTTTTAGCTGATCTTCACTCAGTCAAAAATTACCCAGAACTCCTAGAATTAACAAAGTTTAATGTAACAGAGTTATGCAAAATTTTCAGTCAAAAAATACTTATGGTAAATTCTATTTACTCAAAAGTAAAAAGTCCATTAACAAGGATACCAACACATTCTTCTGACAACAAAGGAATTAATACAAAGATCACTGCAGCCTCAAAAAAGAAAACAGCCTTAAGACTGATGTGTGAAAAATAGGAGAAGTGAACAGTTTTTACTTTGAAAAATTGTATATGCGCAAATCACATATTTCTATAAGTTATGTGTTCATGAATATGTTCCAGGCTTGAGTTTCATTTTTTTCCCACCAAAATATATATATTGATAAACAGCAAAAATGTCTCCATCAAGGGAATAAAACCATAGTCATGTGGTTTTGTTTGATATTTTAAATTTACTACTTCATTAGAACATTATTATTTGCACAGGAGCGTATTAAAATTTTCTCAAAAGCATCTACTGCAAAAAAATGATATCTTTCTCATTTTGCCACAAGTCGATGAGAATGTGATTCTTCTGTCAATGCAAATGTGTTCACAGGGTTCTAGAAACACTAAGCACTTAAAAAAATTAGCTCTTTGTATCTTCAAAGGGCTGTACAGAAAACAAGGGCTATATTGAGCCTGATCCCAATGTGACTGTGCAGGTAATTGATAAAGGAGTTAGTGTTTTCCACATGATGAATCAGTTACAATGGAGATGAGCAGGTATTCCATCCTGGACAGTCTTCTCCAAGCAGGAGAGCCCAGAAGAACTGAAACTTGGCTCAGTATCAGCTCACTGGTTGGCAGAAAAGACAAGATGCAGAGAGGTAAGCTAAATTATTTTCAGGGCTGCAGTAAGTTCCTCCTTTTGGGAGTAAGGAAGGAAACAGACAACAAAGAGCCATGGTTTAAAGTTGCAGCAAGGGAAGTTAGGTTGGATATTGGAAGAACCTCTCACTAGGAGGGTGGTGAAGTGCTGAAATGGATTATCTAGAAAGGTGGTGGAACCTCCATCCTCGGAGATTTCTAAGGCCTGGACTGACAAAGGCTTGGCTGGGATGATCTAGTTGGGAATGGTCTTGCTTTGAGCAGGGGGTTGGACTAGATGACCTCCTGAGGTCCCTTCCAACCTTAATTTTCTATGATTCTGTGATTATTCCGAGTCATGATTCTTTCCTCATGGTTCTCCTGGGGTCAAGTAGCTACATGCCATCCTGCACACAGAAACTGAAGGCTTGAACTAAATTTGTTTGCAGTCTTTCCACTGATTTTTGGATCAGGTCCTTAAGATATAAGTATGTTCCAAGCACTAACTATTTAATTCTCAGTACAGCCCTGAGTGTATTTTTTTTTCTGATATCCATATTGTAAGAAAACTGGAAAAACAAACTGAAATGAATTCAAGCAATTAAACATGTATCTGAATGCCTGCCAGAAGCTGCCCTTTCATCGCCTTTGTGAGATTCTGAGAAATGCAGTCACAAAAAGCTTTTATTTAACACAGTTAAGGATGCCCAATGGTCTCTTGTACCCCCTCCAGCACATAAAGCTCAGAAAGATCCAAACTTTTTGAAAACAAAAAATGAAGAATTAAGCTATTTCTTAACTCTGTTGTTTTTTTAATATTTTTCTGTAGAAGTTAATGATTGTTTTGGAAATTGTAGTTACCCTATAGGCCTGCAGCTAAGGCTGAGGTAGAGATAAAGGCTGACAGTTGATTCCTAAATGTTCCCACCTCTCTTATGCCCTTTATTTTGGCAGAATGAGGATTAATAGCCCACCCTTGGCCCACCTAGTTAGCCCTCCTCCAAGCTGGGGCCCTTTCTCCTACTTTCAGGCTCGTCCTCCACTACTTGCAGTGGGTTCAAGTACCTTAATTTAGCTGTCAGACATTTAAACTTCAATTACCTTCAAGCCATCCTTCAGATGGCCCTCAGCTCCTAACTTTCAGAAGAAGTTAAAGAGGCCAGGGCCTCCTTATAACCTGGTTCTCACACAGAGTCCAGGGAAGGGCTTTATTATTATGAAATATCATGTTAAATATTGCTTCCCCAAAAGGGTTAGTGAATGTCATATTCTACCTGAGGTAAGTGTTAAGTGACTGTGACCATTTGAGGTATAATCATAGCAGTGGTTTTGAATCTCTAGATATCTGCAAATAAAAGCTAACAGAATCTGTCAACATCAAGATGTGATGTTTGGGGGACCCCGTGTCTTAGGAACCCGTGGCTCAAATGACCCCAAATTTGGTTCCAGCACTCTCATATGCCACAACCAATCCCAAGCAATCCCACGCAATCCCGTGGATTTTACGGTATCAAAACAGTCAATCTTCAAACCAAATGGAGTCTTCAGAGAAATGAGGAATGGGTCATTCATTTCACTATGTCATTCAGCTGAATTAAAACATCCCATGAAGAGGAACAATTCCAACACTGTAATGCAGAGATGAGGACTGCTTCTTTTCTTTTCAGTGGAGGTTCTCATCCATAGCCTTTAGTGCCAGTGCTTAAAAGTCTGAACTATGAACCAAACATATCCATTCTCAGGTTCTCATGCCATTCTCAGCCCAGAATGCCCAGTGCATTCCAGTAAGGTTGTTCTTAGCTCACTACCTGGAGGGCAGGGCTTCCCCAGATGCTGGTTCATAACCCAGCATTTGCAGATTCCTTCTCTGCTCCTCCATGAATAGTTCATCCCTGAACATATCTCCTAGAGGGGCAGGAAACCCCAGATTCTGGCACACACTGGAGAGGCAAGAGCAAGTAGACATCCTAGAGAGTCCCCTATGCTGTTCCCAGCACAGTGCTGGAAGAGGAGCACATGGGTCCAACAGGAATTCCTGTCCCAACCTATCCCCATTCACCCAGTCATTCACCCCATATCACCCCTCCCAGTGCCCTTCTCCCAAATTCACTCCGTCACCACAGTCTCCATTACCAGCCACCCCAATTTCTTCTTTCTTCTCTTTGCCATGCTTCACATCTCTCAACTACTACACCCCACTCCTCCCTCCCTTACCTTCTCTCCCTTTTCAAACAGCTATCACATGTAAATTATTTTCTATGCTGAACACCTTCTGAATTGTCAATTGCACCTTGATTATACACTTCTTTAAGGAAGAAAAAAACCTTTCCAGAGACGCAAATTGTAGCAAGAGAATTTTGTTAAGTGTTGGATTCAAACTGATACTGGGTACACATAGGGCATGTCTACACATGCACATTTCATGTGCATTAGCCCAATTTAAGGTGCATTAATGGCATGTGTCTACATTGCACACCCTTAAATTGACATTTTTAAGACACATTAAGGCTATGTGAGCCTAAATTTGATACCTGCATAAAGCATTAATGCGGTGTGTATTCATTGATGCACACCGCATTGATGCGCATTAGTGTGTCTATATGTACGCTAATGTGACTAGCTATTTACACCTAAATTTGATACCTACATGAAGCATCAATGGCTACACATCACGTTAATGCACATTAATGTGTCTGCATGTGCACTAATACGACTTAACTATTCACATATTAATTTAATGTGTATTAGCACGTCCACATGTAGACACTCACCTAAATCACCTTAAGCAAAGGTTCATTAAGTCTAGGCACATATAAATACATGTGTATACGCACCCATAGGGTAGTTTCACTGATTGCCACACATCCCCTCAAGCTAATCCCCCTCGTGTAGAAATGAGCAGGCTACCAAGCTTTTGGCAACTCAGTATGCTAATGCATAGCATATTCTCCTTGACTCATGTTTGTTTTAAGGGAAATCTTTCTTAATTTTGCTTCCCCAAATGGTTGGTAATACCATGTCTTCAGGTTATGAATCTATTTGGGACATAGATTTTGATTCCTAGGTTTGCACAAAATAGTTGGTGGAAATTGTGTTAACATCAAAAAAGGCTGGGAGATTAGGGGAGGGTGGATAGGTGGTATCTACCAATCACTTGCTCAGCTGTCCCCAAATTTGACACATTCTACCCAGAACCATCATGAGATGCATCACATTTTAGGATAGTCTCAGTAAGAATGTGGATTTTAAAGCTCTTCGAAGTATTGATTTTTAAATAGAAATGGGTTCTCAACCTTAACAACAACTGAGCCAGCACTCCACTTTAATAAGAAGAAAGTTAGAATTAGGACTGATGTCAGCTGAGCCATTAGTGGAAAAGCAGAGCTTTTTTCTTTTAAACATTAGTGTGATGCCTCCTAACTGTTACTCACTAAAAAGGGTGAATGGACCCCCTGGAAGTCCCACATAAAAATTATTGTGCTATGGAGATTTATCACTGTTAACAATTTCTGGTGCTGTTGTTCTTCCTGATCCCCCTCATTTTGAGTCTTTAGCCCAAGGTGCATCTGCTATTTGGTTCATGGCTTGTTGGAAGGTTTTGTTGAAACCATATTTTAAAACAGACTAAAGCTGATTGAACATGAGTGAAAGAGGCAATGTTAGAACAATGGAACCATCCTTTTGGGAACTTTCGGTACTAAATGTGATGTAACAGACATATTTTGGATAAGAATCAGACAGGTAATTTATTTGGATGAATCTCTTAATGTGTTAGCTACAAGCTAGTTATTCATATGCAATCAATCATATAAATACTGTATATTACTGTACAATATATAATGTCTAAATCAATGTCTTCTGATATCCCATTTCATTACAAGCCTTTTTTCATGGCACACTAATGCATAGTATGCATTTGATGCTTCCAGTGTCTTCCTCAGCCATGCGGCAAAGCTATTACTTCAGTTATTGATACCCAAGGCACTAACACTACAGTACCTCTGAGAGAACATTAGAATACTATAACCTGAAATAAATCTAGAGCCAAACATTTTATAGACTTCCATACATTTCAGAATTCTCAGAAAAGTTATATTCATTTGAAAAAAGGAGGTTCCTGAAAGTCTGTATTACTTCCCAGTCCTTTGCAGTATTGAGCATGTTAACTAAAATCAGTAGGACCTCAACTTAAGGCGCTTATTAACTCTCAGGCACAGGATCTAGTGATGAGTAAATTTCAGCAGTTCAGTTCCGATCAGTCTGGAACAAGAGGTCCATTACTTTAAAGGCTCATGTGGGCCACACTGAAACATGTCAAACTAAATGTTGGGCATTTTATTTTGTGGGGGAGGTAAGGCAGTAACCAGTGTTGTTAGACCTGTGATAAAGCAGAGGGCAATTTATGTTTCTGAATTAAACTAACTTTTTTAGCTCTCAAATACTTGATTCCATTCAAGCTTGGGTGATCGTTTGACATGGTTCTCATTTCAATTGAACCAGATTTTCCATCTCTCCAGGTTATAAATCCTTCATCCAGTAAAATTGATTTGTAATAAGAAGAAAGTGAGATAGAGAAATTCAGCAAATTTCCTGATCAACAAAAGTTCACCTTTGCTAGGAAGAGACATAAAATGAAGTCTTAAGAGGGGCACTTCATACCATTTCTAAAAACAGAACCTGTCTGCCTCTCATTGCAATTTGCCTCCAGCAGGAGATGTGCCAGTGGAAGCATTACAGTGGAATCTACAAGTCATTCGTACAGCTGACAGAAAACCCCTGAACTATGGACACGGAGCTTGCCTGCAGAGCAAATACTTAAGCAATAACACAGACATTTCCTACGTCCAGCTGATTTCCAGAAAGTCACAGCACATGTTTACTGCTTCAAACAGTATGCAAGTATGAAGCATATGCCAAAGAATGATCTGAGTTTGCTCAGCAATGACTCTTATTTTGACATGCATGTTTCATCTGCCTTGGTTAAATTACTGGACTCATTACAAGGAATTTTCTTTCCATGGCCCTTATGTCTGTTGGCATAAAAGCTTCCATAAGAGCTTGTGTGATCCATCCAGATCAGCTCATGCTGGTATTTGCCTGGTGTGACTTTTCATGTGCAAGCCCTTTAGTTTACAAGCCCTCTTACTCTGTGTCTTGGATCCTACGGTTTGCTTCATTGCTGGTTTGGGGAATGGCCCAAAGTAACGTGGTACAGACCACAAGAAAATTAGAAACAAATGAAGAAAATAGGAATCACACTTATAAAATGACAGTTTCGTAATGTAAATTTTTACATCTGACCTGTATAAAATATGTCATCTCTGGTAATGGTGTCCAGAGCCCAAATTTAATTTTTAAAATATACCACTTCATTGTCAAAAACTGAACACAGGGCTTCTTACATTTGTAGGGTCATTAAAACAATCCAACAAACTCTGATTTATACTCTCTGCAATCTCTTGGAGGGCTACAAAAATAATAACTCATGGGAAAGTTTGATCTAAGGTCTTCTGTTATATGCTCAGCTGCAAGTGATATAGAAATTGTATTCCAACTGTGTTGAAATCATTAATGATACCATCAGCACTGATGCACAAACAATTTTTTTCAAAATCTTGAATAACTTAGTGTCCAAGGAAGATGCAAAATTGAACAAGATGGTCTTTCACTAAACACCTCTAATCTTCCTTCTACTGGTCACTCCATGGGAGAGATACTTCTAAAGACAATTATTCTGTCTCAGGAAATGGGGTGGGTATGATATTTCATGGTGTCCTTCCTTCTAAGTCTATGATGAGACATCAAACCCTTGCAAGATTTTCTGGTACTGCCATCTCAGTTCCCTCATGCAATGAGATAGTGATCTTTTGGCTCACTGGGGTGTTTGTGAACAACCACCCAGCTCTTTGGTGACTACTGCCTTGGTCCAGAGCAGCAATTATAGAGCACAATAGCACCTCAGCATTAAGGCAATAGTGTTTGACGGGATCTCCATTATGCTACTGCTTCATTGACTAGGGGACCAAAGTAGTAGCATAAGGGAAATCATGTAAAGGTCTGTACCTTAGCACGGGAGAACTGGGCTTCTTCTCATGTCAGACCTCCATCATTTCCATATAGGCTTAGTCTCTCAGATCACACTGCATACAAATTCTAATATAATCTCCTTTCTCCTCAAAAACATGCTAGTTCACCAGTAGCCAACATGATACTTACTTAACATAAGACTAGAACAGAATGGGAGTATTGTGTCCTCAGGTCCAGCTTTCTGTAATTTTGGCAACCATTTAGTAGCATTTTTACAAAGTCTTTAAAGAATACCCTTATTCTATCCCTTCCCACACACCACAGTCACAAAGTACTCCGGAAGATACCTCTCCAGATCCCATCTGTCATATCCACTACTGCCCATTCAGGCTCCCTAAGAGCATGTACATTGCATAGAAAGTGATATAGGAAGACTACAGCAAAACACCAAAAATGTTGCTTATGGATACAAGCCATTTCAAAAGCAACTGCAGTAAGATTATTTGAAAAGGAAAATAACTCTTCTTGGCTAAGATTTTTGAAAAATGGGATTCCAAATATATATAGCATTTGGAATTGTAATAATAATACTTTATGTACAATGATCTCACATGTTGAGGAAGACAGATGTAAAATAACTCACAACATGCAGAAGTTAGGAAACCAACATAGCATTTTTATAGGAATCAGCTCACATCCAAAGCTGGTTGGAAAAAACATGCTGCAACCATGCTTATTTTCTACTTCAATAAACTTTATTGAACAGTGATATTGTTCTACATGAAGAACCTTATTTTATTTCCAGGGCTATACAATATTTCTGCCCAGATTCAGTGTGTACCTGGCCTTATGTACACTTGCGTTACATCTGTTTATAGATGGCTCAAGGGATTATGAACTGCAAAGGAACATTGAGCATGATGATAATATTTGGTGTTCTTTTGTAATGCAAAAGAAATACTCCAGGTCCATTTCCTAATGCTTATAACTGATATTTTTTCTTTAACTGAGGAGACAGAACATTATGTAAAATAATTGCCTTTTGTATAGAAGATGTACAACATTACATCTCAAAATCATGGCTTAGCCACTGATTAATGACAATGAACATTTTCTGCAAAACTTGAATTAGCATGTGTTTTCTTTAAACTGCCCTAAAGACATTTGGACAATTGGCATCCTATCAATCATAGATATCTCCTCAGAGCTTCTTAGGAACATAATTTAGACTGCCACACCTTCAGCAGAATAGAGATGTATCTGCAGCAAATAGAGCAAAGTGCAAGATATGTCTAATGAGGTTGCCTCTGAATTTCCAAACAACTCCATTCTTTAGTGAAATATGATTTAACACAAGCATCCAGTGGCCAAACCAAAAATAAAAGAAATAATCAATTTTTTTTATCACAGGGATTTCTTATAGGGGTGTGTGTGTAATTTCAATTATCTATAGTATTTTTAGCATGCATCATTAGGTCAGCTGAAAAGCAGGACATTTGTAACCTAAAGTATAAAATCTGAATGCAAACTCTGCTGGCTTAACTTAGCTCTTTTGACAAACCTTTTGAAAATAGAATTGAATCCAGCCCTCCAGGGAAGAAACCCTAATAAACTGGAGGATGATTTGTCTATTAGAACTTTGATTTTTGCCTTCATAGTTTCATAGTTTCTAGGGTCGGAAGGGACCTGAGTAGATCATCTAGTCTGACCCCCTGCTATGGCAGGAAGGAGTACTGGGGTCAAACGACCCCAGTAAGGTGTACATCTAACCTCCTCTTAAACACCCCCAGGGTAGGAGCCTGCACCACTTCTCTTGGAAGCTGGTTCCAGATCCTAGCCACCCTGACCGTGAAGTAGCGCGTCCTGATATCTAGCCAAAATCTGCCCTCTGCCAGCTTGTGACCATTATTCCTGGTCACTCCTGGCAGT
>NW_017728886.1:65986565-66001463 GCF_001723895.1 Crocodylus porosus | reverse complement strand
TTTGTACTTGTCGGTGTTGAATCCCATCCTATTCTCATCCGCCCACCCCTGTAACCTGTCTAGGTCAGATTGCAGCCTATTCCTCCCTCCTAGCATGCCAACATCCCCCCACATCTTAGTGTCATCAGCAAATTTGAACAGGGTGCTTTTTACCCCCTCAGTGTTCAACTCTTTGTATGATTTCAGAACAAAGCTCCACTTAGTGCAACAATTACTCTACTATATTACTAATTATTATATCAGTCGAGGCAAGGATCTGTTTTCTACCCCCCCAGCAGCTAGCTGCTCTCAAAGAAAATGGAGTCTTTATATAAAAATGGTGGCCACCACCTTTGTGGGCACAACTTACACCTGGAAAATGTCCTCTTGAATCTTTGTTCTCTTAAAAATAGAAATCTCATTACCTTCACTTTCAGTTACGTAGTTACAGCGTAAGCAGAAATTAGATAGAAATGTAAACTCTAAGTGTCTACTGCTTCTGCAGAGAGGGTGGTCTGGCCTCATCCCAAGTGAATTTGTACTATCAAATATCAAATAGGACAGAACTGTAATGCTATGAACTCTGCTATGAGAAGTTTCTAAAAGAACAAATGGGCACGGTTTGCTTCTTCCACCTATGCACATTTACAAAAACTCTCAAAATCATTAGATGCAAAAAGAGTCAGTCCCCAGCTGGTGGCTGGCTGCACCACTGCCAGCATGGCAACTGGCACTGCCCCTTGCCCTGCTGCAGCTCAAGGTCCACAGCTGCCCTGTTGCATCTTTGGATTTGAGTCAATGATTGGTGTAACATGCCCCAACCCTGAATGTGGGCATATATACATCTGAGACATGCTCCCAAAGTGTTCTCACATTGGGGGTGCCCTTCAGTTCCAAATCCTCTCTTCTCATCTGCTGATTGACCACTGAGAACAGACTGAGATGCTCCAAAGGTCACCTCCCCAACCCATGGCACCTCAGCTGTCTCACCCAGGCCTAGCCAGTTTTTTGCAGAGGGGATTCTGCCAGTTAAAAAATCATATCTTTGTCCAGTCATATGCTGAGGAGATACATTCCACTTCTGGAAAAGATATCTGCTTGTATGGTCTGCTTGAGATTCCCAATTAACATTGACATTACATGAGTTTAAAAGATAGAAAAAAGATTTACCATAAAAACTACAACAAGCATAGGAATCAGTAGCCATATGTTGAGATCCAGACAGTGAGAAAAGAATAAACAATTTTTTAAAATGTCAGAACAATAACCCATTCTTCCCTACATCTTATGCCCAAGAATGCCGTTCTGACTCGGCCTTCTAGTTGAGAAATTCCAATGTCTCCCTTTGCCCCAGGACTACTGAGAACACCACCATGCTCACCAGGCAAAGTGTAGATACAATTTCTTATTTGGACATATACAATGTTACGCACTGGATTTTCAGAGAGCTGGCATTATGCATATAACTTCCTGGCCCTCCTCAAAGGTTCTTGTATTTACCAAACTAGATTTTTTTCCTGATGTTATTAAGACCAGGAGAATATGTGCATCCTTTCAGACAGGTGTAATACTAATCTAAGATGCTGTCTTTCACTTGACCCCTTCCACAGTGAGAAATGTCCTTCCCCCTAAGAGTCGGGTGTTATTCTTATATGCTTTTTTTAAAATGTAAATTCATCATTGCTTGGAAGGGCATGGTTCCTTACACAAAATGGTAATTCTTAACAATTACTGCTCTTCAACCATTTAGGTTTTGAACCTCTCCTAGGTGTCAAAGGAATTCATCATTTATCACTTTAAAATCTCTATGTTGCAAAATCCCAGACCTATTATAACATATCAGGAATATATTTTAAATCAAATGCCACAATGTATATAAACATAAGGACAATAAGGCTAAATACAGCTTGATGCTATGCATCTGTAGAGACTACACATGCAATATCAGTAAAGCAAGCTCAGTGGCCCTTGTGATACCCCGTGACCCCTCCAGGTTTATGACAGTTATCAGGGTAGCTGTCCCAGTACAAACCAAATAAAATATGGTCAGCTATGACTTGAACTAGTGAAGCAACACAATTCCCCCCCACCCACGCTTAGTATGGCTCTGCCTTTTAAACAAGGAGGTTATACTAGTACAACTCCACTTCTGTGTAGTCACCAATAGCTGTAAATGAGGACACACCTCCAGGGTTTGGATTCAGTACCTGAGAGGAGAATCTGTCCTTATTTCAGAATCTGTTTACACTATTAATTTAAACACAAGCAATAAACCCAACCTCCCAGCCAGCCCCTGGGAAGCTAAATGTCGAAACCAGATTCCAGGCCGTCAGCAGGTGCAAGTGATGGCAACGATGGAGAAAAATCACATTGTAAAGCGCCTGACTTTTAGATGATGTACATAGCAAGCTTGTTCTTCTTGAGACTTGTATGATAGTCATGAAAAAGATGCTGGACTATCCACAGCCCAAGATTGCAAAAAAGTATTATTTTACTCAGTTGAAGAAGCTCAGCATTAACAAGAACGTCCATGCCACACATCTGAGTCACCTAACAAGTTGTAGTGGCAATAAGAGTTGACTTCTGGTTTACAGCATGAGGTGAGGTGACACATGTCTTGATTACTGACCATGTACCACTAGATGACTGTACTAGGGAACATTACAGTGAAGCACATGGCACCTGCACTGCACAGGCTGCAACCTAAAATAGATGTAATGGATGTAAACCTGGCTATACTGAAGTATCACTAGGCACATGCACGAGAGGCAGCATATTAACACAGGTCCAACACTGAATTAAGGCAGCAATGTTACATTCCTTATGTGGTATTGCACACATGGAATGAACAAGACATATTTCATTGCATCACCCCCCAACCTAGTCCTTCAGCAGTGTAGGCACAACCCTAGACATTATCTTACTGGATTTCCCATCAAAAATCACTAAGAACCAGATGCTTGGGTCTGGCATAACTCTGTTTGACACAGGTGTAGGGTTGGAAAAAATGGGAAATTTAACTCTGTAATCCTGAAGGCAGCTCCAGGACTGTTCGGCTCTTAGAGTGACTGATTCTGTGAATTAATGTAGGTAAACAAGTGTAGAATAACTAAAGTGAGATTTGAATCAGACCTGCTTATGTTATACCATAGTCTTTGTATTTCCCAGCCTAAAAACATTAATCTCTTAACTTGGGTAATCTTCTTTTTTGTTGTTGTTGTTAGCATTCAAGTCCCTTCCAATTGCCTAATTTGGTTCACGTAGATTCATGAAAAAAACTATTCCAAGTTCATCCCATTCTTGTGGGGATTTTTTTCCAAGTGTCTTTTTGTCTTTCATTTGTCCCAATTAAGATAATGACTTTGAATATTCTATCACTAAAAAAAAGACACTTCTGAAGAATTTTCAGACAGCCTGGGATATGTCCCCAGAGGTACTTTTAGATGCCACAGATCTGATTTCACAGTTTCCTACCTTGGTGCAGTACTAGGTAAAAATAACTCCCGCAGATGGTGTAGACAATGTTCTTGTTGAACTGAAATTCACTCTGTACATTTCCAGCTCATGTCATGGCTGCATCTGAAGATGATTACTATTGGCAAATTTGAAATGACTTTACATGCAGTTACTTTACAAAAGGGAAAATCAGGTTTGTACTTCTATGTTGTTTACATACCAAATGAGGTCACAACCCTATGCATGCCATTGATTTGATTCTTATTCAATCCATTTTCTCTCACATCAGCTTCACATGGTTTATTAAGGCCACTAAATAGTACCAGTCTCTGTGCATTGATCATATTTAACTTGTGAAATCACACCTTACATAAGGAAGAACAAGAAATAGTAGTGGAACTGCTGAACCATTAGTATAAGCACAGTCATTCACAACAGAAAGTTAAAAGGAGAGAATTTAACTGGCTACTTCACCTGGAAAAAAAATAGCAAGTCCTGCTAACAATCAGACTTCTGCAAACATGCAATCTTTGTTGCATAAGTTTGTCTGCAATTCCACAAACCTCCTTGTTCCATTTGATAATGTTATAGCCATTATCTGAAAGATGCAATGGCTGGGACATATATGAACAACGGCCAATGAACTGTCAGGTATCATCATGAAGGGAATGACAAGAAGACAAGAAAATGAAGGTAGTAACAGGAACACTAGATAAATAATGTCAGGGTAGAATAGGAAGGAGCTAGAAATGAACAAAGAACATGAACCAACAAAGTACAAATCTAAGTTGAAGATTTGTTTCAGCATTATTGTCCTATTAGGTTAATTCAGTTGCCTGCCCAAAATAAAGCAAGCCACGAGAGAAATTGTGGGTGTGCTTCTCTTAATCCTGCAGAACTCCCAGAAACTAAAATATACTGAAAGACATAGGCAAGGTACAGAAGTTACATTTATTGCATGGTAGGCATACATAAAATCCTCTACAGCCATAACCGAACAGACGGTCAGGGGATGTAGAGAACTGTAAAAATAGCAGATCCTGCTTTAAGATAACCCTGGATGGTGTGACATCAGACTTCAGCACTGTAGGTTGGGATGCCATAAGGAACATCTGTACCACATCCCATCTTGACACACAATAGGTCACACTCCACCAACATCCCATGCAGCACTGTCCATCACATGGCAAAGGAGGAAAGAAAAGACAGCATATTCAGGGTTGAATGAAGCCAACAAGGTTTATCAAATGAAGCTACTGAGCTCTATATGCCTGTAAAGAAAATAAAAATAAGAGCCAGTTATGCATGTGGATACAAATTAGGAAGCAAAATCTTTCCTGAAATATTTTAATAGCTTTCCACTTTCATCACTGGAAGGCTTTTATGGGGGGAAAAAAAATAACAAAGGAAGTAAACCGTATATCTTGTTTCAGGTACCTACAATCCATAATATCTACTCTCTCCATCTTGCATTCTCCAAAGAGATTTCATATGCATCTATCTGATACAGTACACAGCTGCTTATGCTCAGAAGTATTTTGTAATGTCCTGATGCAAACAGGCCGCATCTACATGAGACTCTTTTTGTGCAGTAGCTTGTTACTACTACACAGTAGAATCGTGGGGCATGAACCATGATGCAATGCTACTGCGCAATAGTAACAAACTTACTGCGCAGAAGGCATCACCAGGCAACTGTGCAGGGAAGCTACTGCACAGTGACGCCAATTACTGTGCAGTCATTTAGTACTTCATTATACAACTGCACAGTCAGCGTTTCATGTAGACACACCCACAGTGTCTTGTTCAAACCAAGTTTGTGTTTGCCTGAAATCTAAGTTTGTTCTCAAGTCTGAACCAAAAACTCTCTAGACTTGCCTAGTTCATTCAAAATCACTTTCACATACAGAAGGGATAGAGCCTTAAACATGCCTTAAAATTTCAGTTTAGGTGCATGGGGAAATGTCTGCATTAGTCTTGGATCTGAACTTGGCACATGGTTTTGGTTCCAACACTACAATAGTTCTGTTTATGGTTCTTCTTGAAGGGCTACAGCTCCAAAGGATGGAAGGTAATGAAAGGAGATGATTTCTCCTTATCTCCATCTCAGACCTCCTCCATAATTTTCTTGCTTTTAAAAATCACATCTTTCAATACTGCATCTGCCACCACGAGTCATCCCTACTTTCTGCCTTGCTCAAATTTATAAACTACATATTCTAGGTATTTCATTCTTTTTTAAATACCAAAATAAATTCATAATAACACAAAACAGCCACTTGCCACTGTGGTGCCTTATGCCATGTGGTGCCATGAATGTTCTGCAAGAGTCACCTGCAGAGACCTTGCTAGAGGAAAAGGCAGAGGGAGGCCCTGCAATAACATTTCTCACACAAGGGTCATGACTGTTCCAGACCAAGTCTTCTTACACATCTCTGTGCCCCTACTAGATTCATGAAGCTTGTTTCAGATGCCTTAGTACCAGCACAGCAGCCACTGTGCTGGCACAACCCACAGGACCCATGGCCTGCTCCCCTGATACTTCCTGATGAGTCAGGCCATGTTCACGGATGCCATGTAACCCGTGATCATGTGGTTCACCCCATCTCCACTAGACCATGATGGGAAATCAGGTTCTGGGGAGAAATATGGAGCCCCTAGGGGTGGGGAGAAGCAGCAGCAGGGGGAACTGAGTCAACAATACCCCCTGCCCCTTGCAGTCACACCTCTCCCTCAGGCCATTACGGCTGAGAAATGGGAGAAGACTGGGAATGGTGGATTGTAGGGAACAGTGAATCCCCAGCTTTCCCCAACTCCCACTGTCCCCTGCTGAAGCCTGGAGCCCAGCCAAGATGCCAGTTGCTTCCCCCCATCCCAACTCTTGGGCACTTAAAGAGAGCATGCCCCATTCAATAGGATCATAAATCTGTGCAATTGCAATGCCCTTGCCATTTCTGTCAGGGCCATGCTGCACTCCCTGGGAGATTTGAGCCTAAGCACAGATGCCCTGAACACTTATGTGTAAACAGCTCCCCCGTTCCCCAAGGCACACACGGAAAGGCATTGATAGCATTTACTGAGCACAGTAAGCAAAAGGTAAACATCAGTTTTTGCAGAGAGCACCCCAAGGTCAGGGACAGGAGATACCATGCAGGTATGTCTGACAACTACTACAGGAGTGAGAAAAAAATTCTCCTTGTCAAAAAACTCCCAGACCTCCCTCTCTCCCTGCCACTCCTGGAAAGAGACTTATGTGATAGAAGGATTCCCACGTAGGAACCATTATCTGCTTGGCTCTCACTAGCAGGGTAACTCCTTGGTTCTGCACCTGGCGAGGCTGGCAAGCTGCCTAACAGCTCTTCCTCCCCCCGCCTCCCCACCCCAATCCAACCCAATCCATGAGTGATGTCCAATAGGCCCCAGCTGATTCCAGTTCTCATGGCACAGACTGTATCAGCCCCTCAGGGCAACCCCCAAACCCCACTCCCATGATTGCAGGTCCATCCCATCCCCATACCTGCCTCGCAACCCCTCCTTCCATTCCTGCAAGCTAAGCAACCCCTCCCTCTTGTATGCAGGCTCCACATCTGTGCATGGAGGCCAGCTCATGGCAGCAGACATAGTGAGTCCAAGACAGGCAGCTGAACACCTGCTGAGTGAATGAAAAATGCACATACAAGGCACCAATTAAATGAAGAGGAGACATTTCAAGCTGCGGTCACAGACTCTAAACTCAGGATGTGCATCATGGATTCCTGTCACCAGGTGCTGTGAGACCAGCAGGGGAATGAATCAGGCCATGTATAGGGAAAAGGGACAGGCCGGGGGATACTTAAATCGGGACTGCCGAGTTGCATAACTGAGGACTTCAGATAGCCACCCGCTGTTTGGAGGAGACACCGCACAGTGCAGCACACCTAAGAGAGCTGCAGCACCAGGATATGGAGTTAATGCACACAGTCCTGGACTGCTATTAGTTGCTACATAAGCACAGTCCAACCCGTCCCCACCAAGCGGGTCCAGGCCAGTCCTGAAGGGGTGCAGGGGACTCAGAATGGGCAGGAGAGTGCACCCCAGTGTGCTGAGCCAAGCAGTTTCTGGAGAAGCTTTTGGAAGTAGAGCCCAGTGGCCTCATCTTGTCCACAAGCTCTTCCACTTCCCATGGCCCCACTCCAGGCCTGGATCCTGTTTGCACCAGTTGCCTAACATGAGCTCCAGGCATTGGCAAAAGGCACAGATCCATGATCCAGGAAGGGGAGACACAGCCATGGAGACCAAGAGGCTGGAGGTCCAGCAGTCTTTGGCACCCTCCGTTGTGATGCCTCCTGGCCCTTGGCTCTCTCAGAGACACATTGTCTGGGATCACACAGCTCCTACATAGAGAAGTCCCTGTTCTCGACTCCAGAACCCTGAAAGTAAGGTATCAGGTCCCTTCCCCTGCGTGCCGTCCCTCCAATTTTTCATGTTTGTTGAGTTCAGACCCTGGGGAATTCCCCTGACTGCAAACCCCCTTCCAAGTTGTCACCCCATTCTCAAACCTAGCCCCTCCCCACCCAGCTACCGCCAGAGGTTTGCTTTTTTGTGATAATTGGGAGGAGGAACCAGGATAAAACAGGTTCAACAGGTTGTCTTTATAAAACATTGGAAAAGTTTGGCAGCCACATTTTTAACTGAGGCACCTCTCTTCCTAGCTTCACATTCCCCTGCAACCAGTGTGTGCCCACTGGGGGCTGAAGGAGAACAGAAGAGGGGTGGTGCCTGGGTTGCAGGCAGCAGTGCTCATGGTGTAAGGCCACAGGAGCTGATAGCAGGAGACCCATGGCCCAGTGCCAGGATATGAGTACCTGAAGATCTCCAGCCCTACAGTCTTGGAGAGTGCTCCTGGTCCACATGGGTGAGGAGGCAATCAGCCAGGGTTTTACAGATCTGAACAGTTTGCCATGGTGCAGGGTCAGGGCTGCACACATTGGCAGGGGGCTCACCCTCTCCCTCATCCCTGTGTCACATGTGCTCACAGTACCAGTCCCAGTCCATGATTGAAGTGCTCCTTCTGGCAGTCCAACTGCCCCATAGGGCCTCAACACAGAGCAGGAAGGGGTAAGCTTGGCCCCCAACAAGGATGTGGGTGGCGATTACAAATCACCAATGATGAAATCAGGGAGCCTGGGAAGGGGAGCACCCACTCTCCATGACCCCAGGGAACAGGGAGTTTGGCAAGAGTCAGGCATCATCCCCGTGTGTGTGTGTGTGTGTGTGTGTGTGTGTGTGTGTGTGAGAGAGAGAGAGTCCAGAATGCCTGGGTTCTGTATGGGTAGGTGTGAGGCACACACAAACACATTCTCCACACAGAACTCAGGTGTCCAGGACATGTACGTGTACACACACACACACACACACACACACACACAGTTGCAAGTAGACATGTGGGTGACTTGAGACCATGAGGATGCATGCCATGACAAGCTGCTGCCAGGTAAGCAGTCATGATGTCCTGCCAGCCAATCAGGGGCAGCTTTGCTGTTCAGCTTCACCTTCAGCAGCCCAGGGAGCCCATGGGACATGCTAGGAGGTATGCACCAACTGAGCTGGAGCCATGTAGGCAGGCTCCATGCCTCCTCCCAATAGAAGCTAATATGTGTTCTGCTTCCTCCCAACCTAAACAGGGGAACTTAGAGTAAAACTCAGAAGTTAGAGTGTTTTCACTGCAGTTTTCTTGAACTCTTGTACTTAGCCATAGGCTGCCTATACACATGCTCGGGGGTGGCAGGGGGTTCCCAGTGACCCACTCTAATTAAAATGCCTCACTATCACATGTATTATTAAGCCCTCCATGGGTTTAAAAATGGCTGTAGGACACTTTAGATAAACCTCACGCAATGAGGTTTAGCTAAAGCACCCCAGCGGACATTTTTAAATGCATGGGGGTTTATACATATGATGGTGCAGACACGCTGTAGCATTCTAATTAGAATGCAAACCAGTGTGTGTATAGGCAGCCATAGTGACCATGATCTACAGTTAGTTTGGAGTCAGAGGGCCAAGTGAGGCAAGTCACTGTGGCTCTAAGCCAGCTGAGCTACACAAAAGTCAAAGGAGTTCTGCAGGTGTAAACTGGCAGAAGAACTGGGTCTTATACTCCATTCATCTCGAAACTGAAAAATAACTATACCTCAAAGCAAAACATTTGTTGAATAAAGTGTATTCAGTGAACATTATTGATCCCCATCTGTGATTACCATTCAATTGCCCGTGCAACAGGCCTAATGCCAAAATATGTATACTTTGGACAAATTATTCAATAAAAATGTCAATATTCACCAAATAATTTATTTGTTGTAAACAACTCTACAAACAGTGTTTATAAGAGCATTAAGAAACTGAACTGAATGTTGATTATGATTCTCTAGTAGGATTCAGAGCCTGCCATTTGTGGCTGGTTTTGATAATCAGTGTCAGATGCCCATCTAAGCCTATCAAATTATCCAAACTTACTCCATCTGTGAAATTGGGCTGGAAGTCTCATGAGATTTTGTTACTTCTTGTTGTAGTCTCTTTTTCATACAATATTTTAGTATTACTTCAGTCTAATGAAATCTGAAATCCATGCAGTTTGAGGTTCTCACAAACCCAAAACATGGGTCAAGTGTAATGAAATTATTGAGTCCCACTGGATTTATAACTCCAAGTAGAAACATTGACTCAGCCATTTTCTATGCTTTCAGAAACACCACATTGAAGGTTGGACTCGAGTTTGCTTTGGGTGACAAAGGGTATGTCTACACATGCAAATGCTGCAGGGGAGATTTACTCTAAAGTAAGTTACTCTAGAATAAGCCCATCATGGGCAGGCATCTACAAGTACAGGGATGCAGAAGCAGATCTGCTGCTCCTGGCAGCAGTCTGCTCCCACCCCCTCTGGCCCCACACCAGCACCCTGCAACAGCCAGGGGATCTCTAGGCTTCCCCTGGGTGCACGCCCAAGGGCTGGCAGGGAGCACAGGGCCAGGATAGCTGTCTCCTGGAGGAGGCTGGGAGATCGCTCCCTGCCCCTGGGGGGCTACCTGGTGCTGGGGTGGGCTGGCTGCTAGCTGCCCCACCAGTAGATTGGTGCAAGGGGCTGGGGCCTGCCCCTGACTGAGACAGTTCCAAGCCCCCACTCTACAATTACAGGGTGGGGGTTTCGGAGCCTGTTCCCTGCCCATGAAGCTGGGCAGGTTGCGGGCTGGTGAGCCTGTTCCATACCCAGCTCCATGACCATAGATTGCAATCACAATCAAGCAGTGGGGGGCGGGGAGTTCCCTGCTGCCGGGGCACGGTCCCTACCTGGGCTCCAATGCCTCAGCAGCAGGCAGGTCTTGGGGTTAGGGAACAATTTCCCAGCCTGTGCTGCCTGGGAGCAAGTTTGCTCCTGGTTGGCCATCTACACATGCCATACGGTACAATAAATATTTGGGATTAAATTTGCTGCTTATATTTAGAGGTAGCAAATTTTCTCATGATTAGAATCAATTACTGTGCAGTAAGTGTCTGCACATATATTGCTTCACAATAATTTGCTGTAATATCAAATAAAGCATCTTGTGTAGACAAAACCAGTGAATTGGGCAAAGCCAGAACACAATGCTCTAGAATTCCTGCTTCCTAGCATTTATTTAGATGTACTCTATTGCAGATATCAAATTGACTAGATAAGTTGCAGGAAGTACAAGCAAAAATTGCCTACTAAAACACTACAAAAAGAGAAATCTGTAACATAATCAACCCCTGCTTTAATTCACTTTTCCACTGACAAACTCTTTTCATAAGCAAAAGTCCAAAGAGTATTTGACAGCATCTCCTGAACATTGTCAAAGACAGTACTATGTGCATCCAAAAGTCAAGGGGTAGTGGGGAATGAAGTAAAAAGTGGGTTTCTTTAGGCAACATCCTACTAGGAATGTGCATGTTTCAGGTTTAGAGTGCTATTGTTTTTCAGTGATAATTCAACACTTCAAACTTTCTTTCACAAGAATCCTATTCCTAACTGAACTATTAGAAACAGCTTTGGTACAAATGATTCAGGAACAATAGTATGTGCAGCTGATCAAAAATAAGTGAAGGTATACAATCAGGGTTTTATTTTGTTTTTAATAACTTTATGCGCTTAAGAATTCAGTACATATAAGTCATTTTTTCTTGAATTTCTCCTCAATGTGGAATTCTCTACAGTGAAATCTTTGTCAGTGGCAATCTTTTTCATATAATATTATTTTTCCCTGGAGGCATGTTTCAGCATATAATATTAATTCACTACTAGGTAATGTGCTCATTTTAGCTATCTCCTGTGAGCTCATTAATTAGCATCCTGGAACAAGTAGTTGTAATTTTTACCACTATGCTCTGCTTTCTTTTTACATTTTTTTTTAAACATTATTTTCAGAATATGTCAGTTATTAAGAGAAACTATGAGTATCTGTCCCACATTCAATATCCACAATATTCTCTTGGTTCAGTAGCTGCAGACAATATGACTCTTTTTGATACAGACATGTACCAGGATAGAATTATAATACTTCATTCTGCCTAGCTCACTCTTCAGTCTAGGATTTTTCATACCCAGAAGGCTGAAATTCCATTTTCCCTCAAAACTTCACAAAGTTTCTTTAAAACTTATCCCTTGAAATACTCAAACACACTGCAAATTGTCTCTCTCACCAATACTAACTGGGAACATCAGATGTCCTGCGTTACTTGACCCTCAAAAGAAGAACTTGGTTTAGGGAATTACATAGCATTCTGCATGGCAGGATCATCCTTCAGCTGTTAGTTTTCATCCTACAATGAGTGGGCACTGAAAATGCTAATGGAAGTCCCCAAGAAAAAATAGTAAATGAACAAAGACCTAAAATCTGTATCAATTTTCTAGGATTACAAACTACAGTGAGACTAGATAGCTGCTGCTATCTAGTTTACAGTTGGCAGTAAACCACAAAGTATTTGGATTGTACTGAAAGAACTCAAGATTTTCATAGATTTCATAAACATTTGGGCTGGAAGGGACCCCAGAGGATCATTCAGTCCAGCCCCCTGCCCCAGGGGCACAAAGTCACCAGGGAGCATAGGATCCCAGCAAGATAAGCATCCAAATGTCTCTTGAAGGCATTCAAAGTGGGTGCTCGAACCGCCTCCAGTGGCAGTCTGTTCCAAACCTTGGGGGCTTGGACAGTGAAGAAGTTCTTTCTTATGTCCAACCTGAATCGGTCACAGTGGAATTTGTGACCGTTCGATCTTGTCATCCCTTGGGGGGCTCTGGTGAACAGATGTTCCCCCAGATCCTGATGAGCACCCCGATAAACTTATAAGTGGCCACCAGATCACCCCTAACCCTGCGTTTTTCCAGGCTGAATAGCCCCATTGCTCTCAGCCTCTCATCATAAAGTCTGTTTTCCTGACCTCTGATCATGCGCATGGCTCTCCTCTGCACCCTCTCAAGCTTCTCCACATCCTTTTTGAATTGAAGAGCCCAAAACTGGTTGCAGTACTCCAGCTGCTGCCTCACCAAGGCCGAGTACATTGGGAGAATGACATCCCGGCATCTGCTTGAGAAACATCTATTCATGCAAGCCAGTATTTTGCTCACTTTACTAGCCACAGCATCACACTGAAGGCTCATGTTCATGTTGTGGTCAACCGTGACCCCCAAGTCCCTTTCATCTGTAGTGCTAACCAGCATAGCACTGCCGAGCCTAAGGATGCTGCAGGTTTTTCCTCCCAAGGTGGAGAACCTTGCATTTTTCGGGGTTGAACGCCATCAGGTTCTTGTCCGCCCATTTCATGAGTCTGTTCAGATCCGCCTGGATCACCCTCCTGTCCTCAGTTGTGGATGCTTTACCCCAGAGTTTGGTGTCATCAGCAAACTTGGCCAGTCCACTTCTGAGACCAATGTCCACATCATTGATAAAACTGTTAAACAGTATAGGCCCTAGGAAAGAGCCTTGTGAAACCCCACTAGTCACAGCGCATCAAGACAATTGGCTCCCATCAACCACCACCCTCTGGGTCCTACCATGGAGATGATCTGGAGCATATTACTAAGTGCCTTCAATTTAGAAGTTTTTACCATAAATTAAGTTAAAAAGTATATTGTTTTTCATGCAAAATAGAATAATTGTCCTGAATGTTTTGTTGCAGGTTGTTTTTGTTTTTAAAAAATTACTGTAAAAGACAATTTAGTTGCCCTGGTATGTTTACATATGAATTCTAACGGCCTTCCATAAGAAAGATTACTGCTGAATCCAGATAATGGGCATTGCATATAGAAAAGGGTGTTTCCATTTAAGAACTGAAGAAAAGTAGAGTTTACACACAAATCAACTGCAAGTACCTTGATGTTCTGGAGGATGTGTAACGTAACTGAAGTTATTAAGAAGATTAAAAAAAACCCATAAAATAAGTAGACTGATTTATTATTCAAAAGATAGTAAAGCGAGAGTCCAGATAAAACATTGAAAAATGAAGGATGATTAAGGAATGTGACATTAAGTATTCTAAGAGACAGGTAAGTATAGTACCGTCTTCTGATGAATTGGAAGGAGAAAAGCAATGCCAATAATTTTAAGAATCATTAGAAATGAGTAGGGGAAGAGACCTACAAAAATTAAATTTTATTTGGAAAAATGCTAATTAGTATATTTTAGGGAAGAGCATGCAAAACACGAATGTTCACTAGTAGTCTAAAGCCTGGAGAAGACAAGTATGAAAAAATACTTGAGAGAAATTGTGGGCTTGAATTTGCAATATGATATGACACGGAGAAAAATAAAGCCCAAGTAACAAAAGAGGTACCAAATCATGGAGCAACTTGAAAAAGTCCTAATCTGTACAGCTTTACCACAACTGTATCTGGAATATAGGCATCTTATGGCCAGAAAGAGATCCTCAAACTGAAAAGGAAACCATGGAATAACAACAAGAAATGATCACAGGGATCATTCCAACTCTGACTGGGTCCAGGCCCATAACATCAGCCATGTTCACTGTAACAGGGTGGCCTCTTCACCAGGTCTCCGCCAGCCACCCGCCTGTCTCTGGGGTAACCTCTCGCCTCACTCACCTGCCCCACCTTGATAGATAAAATATGGAAGTTATTACTAAGGCAGGAGGCTTCCCATTTTCTCACCCTCCTGATCACCAGGGCCTTAGTACATGCTCTAACTTTCCCTTTACACGTCCCATACCTTACAGACTTTTCTTCAGCAGTTGGCACTGGGACCCAAGCTCCAGAGTCTCACATGGGACTCTCACCCTCCACCGGAGCTCATGGTCTCAGCACCCTCACACTAGGTTCTCTCATTTCTCCCTCTTAGCCCCCTCACCAGGGCCAGTACACTCACTGTCAGGGCCACTACTCTTGGAAGCTTCTCTCTGGCTCCCCTCTGCAGCCACAGGACTGTACAGTGAGCCTGGGTGCCGCTCAGGGTCCCT
>NW_017728886.1:65979501-65986465 GCF_001723895.1 Crocodylus porosus | reverse complement strand
ACAAAAATTAAATTTTATTTGGAAAAATGCTAATTAGTATATTTTAGGGAAGAGCATGCAAAACACGAATGTTCACTAGTAGTCTAAAGCCTGGAGAAGACAAGTATGAAAAAATACTTGAGAGAAATTGTGGGCTTGAATTTGCAATATGATATGACACGGAGAAAAATAAAGCCCAAGTAACAAAAGAGGTACCAAATCATGGAGCAACTTGAAAAAGTCCTAATCTGTACAGCTTTACCACAACTGTATCTGGAATATAGGCATCTTATGGCCAGAAAGAGATCCTCAAACTGAAAAGGAAACCATGGAATAACAACAAGAAATGATCACAGGGATCATTCCAACTCTGACTGGGTCCAGGCCCATAACATCAGCCATGTTCACTGTAACAGGGTGGCCTCTTCACCAGGTCTCCGCCAGCCACCCGCCTGTCTCTGGGGTAACCTCTCGCCTCACTCACCTGCCCCACCTTGATAGATAAAATATGGAAGTTATTACTAAGGCAGGAGGCTTCCCATTTTCTCACCCTCCTGATCACCAGGGCCTTAGTACATGCTCTAACTTTCCCTTTACACGTCCCATACCTTACAGACTTTTCTTCAGCAGTTGGCACTGGGACCCAAGCTCCAGAGTCTCACATGGGACTCTCACCCTCCACCGGAGCTCATGGTCTCAGCACCCTCACACTAGGTTCTCTCATTTCTCCCTCTTAGCCCCCTCACCAGGGCCAGTACACTCACTGTCAGGGCCACTACTCTTGGGAGCTTCTCTCTGGCTCCCCTCTGCAGCCACAGGACTGTACAGTGAGCCTGGGTGCCGCTCAGGGTCCCTCCTCCTGACCTGGGCCCTGCCTCATAGCTCATCAGGAGTCTGGGCTTCCTCTGCCTGATCTTAGTTCCCCCAGGAACGTGGGGTTGGAGTTAGGAGGCACTCCATAGTTGCCTTTCATCAGAGAGGTAACTGTCCTGGCATTTCCTGGGGGCTCTCATGCCCCCAGGAGCCCCACCAGGCCACCCTTCCCCAGCAGAGTGCAGTTTTAGGTCTTACCCAGGACCAGGAGTCTCCAAGCCGTCCCCCTTACCTCCAGGGTGTATCCTTTCCACAAGGGACCTGGATACTGCTGCTCCCTTAGTTGCAAGCAGTTAACTGTCTGGCCTGTGTTTGAAAATGGCCACCCTCATCAGACACCTGACAGCTGCCTACTCCAGCCCTTAAAGTGGCAGACACCCAAAAGGTACCCTGCCACACCCACCTCTGCTGACCCTACTTTAGAGTTTTCTATAGCACTACTTCTGGTTCAAGCCTCCATCCTCCTCCTTCAGGCTACAGGATTATCAGATAGAATACACAAAAAATAAAATTCTCCCCTCATGAGTTTCTCTGTGTCCAAGCTTCAATAATTAGTTTATTTCTTGTCTGGTCATGGTGACCTCCCACCTGTCACATATATAGCTCAGCTTCTACAGTCATTCATGATAGATAAAGAATAATTTCTTAGTTTCACACACACACACACACGCACACAGATTGAGAACTATTGGTTTAGAAAGTTGGAACTCACAGCTTTCTCTGTTAGTAGAAAAGGGAAAAACCAACTCTGGCTACCTTTATTTACATGTTGTTACCCATAATTCTATTATGTGCCCTTTTGTTGTGTTGTTGAATATTTAACTCATATATATATTATATTATATATATACATACACACACACACACACACACACACACACATATACATACATTCATGTATTCACACACACACACACACACACACACATATATTTCTCAATCTTTTTAGACTTCAGGCACCCTTCATTAGATTCAAGGCACATCTTATTAGACGCAAGGCACCCTTTCACCAGCTCTTAGGTTTCACTTATTTTTTGGCCACAGAAAATTAATACAGCAATTCTTCTGCTGTAAAAAACTCAGAAAGACCACACCAGGTCAGAATGTTTTTAACACTATGAATTTCTATTTGAAATCTCTAGGTTTATCTTGTGAATCATGTTTGTACACCTAACTACCCTACGGCACCCTTGAAAGATTTTCAAGGTACCCATGGGTGCCTTAGCACCCTGGTGGAGAATCACTGTTCTAAATCCTATGGTTATAGGGCATAAATTGAGATAATTGGAGGAAGATTTTCTAGGAATAAAAGGAAATTCCAAACTCTATATCAGAAAGAGAGAGCAAGAAAGGCAGGCAGGCAGGCAGGAAGGAGACAATATCCTGCACTTCAGAACTTTTTCATCTTGGACAAGTATTCCAAGAGATGACAAGTAACAATCTTCAACCAGCCTCACCAACAAAATCCAAGCCTCTTTTTTCAGAGCTTGATCACCACTCCATTCTTACCCCGGAATCTAGCAGAGTAGGAACTTGGAACCTGGGTTCCATGAATCTGTTGAACCTACCTTGTCCACTGGACTATTGGCTACTTTTAGTGAGGTCATCCCTCTTTCGAAAAAATTCTGGTTTTGTCTCAAAGTGTAACTGGTTTTTTTTCAAATATTTTCATGGCATGAGGAAATTCCCCCTGCCCCCTTCCATGTTCCAGTGCACATCTTACTGAAGAAGTTTTGGTGCCAGTTTAATCTCATGCAATTTGAGAATGATTCAGTGGATTAAAATAAGGAACTAAAAGAGAAGCCATTACATGGAATAGAAAGACTGCTGCCAAGGAAAAGGGGTTTGTGGGTACTTGATGTAATCCTTGAGGCTGTTTTCTCTTTAAGGCTTCAGGCAGAGCAGCAGCATGGGGGTAGAGTGGTTGAAGCTTTAGAATCCTGTATTCAAGCCTTGCTCTAAGCCTGTCTCAAATGCTGCTCAAGCCAAGCCAGCTATAAATGTAGACCCTAGCAACTGTGGTTGGGGAACAAAAAATGCCTAGACATGATTCTACTTGTGTTGTTCCTTTTTGTGCCTCTGACAACATACTTTTCAGAAGCACAAAGTCATAAGCATGACTTAACCATACCAACCTGATGGGCCACAAAGCTCGGATGGACTCTTTGAACATTATCATCAGAATAGACTGCCTTGCGGTTGTAACATGCCAAGAAAGAGGGTTACTACCAGAACAGCTAGCCAGTACTTGCAAAGGCAACACCCCCCAAAAAACAAAAAACCACTAAAGAGATGACCATTTGGGGGAGTGTCACTGCCTGTTTCAGAGAAAATTGCGGAAAGAGCTCACTGGGAGTTTGTTTAGAAAGCTTATAGAAAGCTTATGTAATAGTCATATAACCTAGTGGAATCTGAAGACAACCCTAGAAAACGACACATTCATTATAAAGGATTTCAGAACCTATTGCTTGATTTAGTTAATAAAGAGAGTAAATAATGTATCAATCTCAGCCTAACCCTTATTCCCAAGCTTGGCTTCTCCTACATTTTACTAAATTTAAGAACTGTCCTCTGACGTGAGTGCTCCTAAGGCTCCCTTCTTTTATGAGCTGTGTGTTCTTTATTCTCTCACAAATAGTGTGCCCATCCATAGAGGTTGTCCTGCTGGTAAGAGGGCACTGTAAGTTGTTACCCATTTACTGATGGACAACAATGTGACTTCTATACTGCAGGTTACAGTGTACTGAAAAAAGAGATCTTATCTCTCTTTAAATAAGATAGCTCAGTTATCAGAAACAGCCTAGAAGTGACAGCAAAGAACTCAGAAAACATGGCAAATTAACCTCTGCTGGGTCAGTCCCAAGCACAGATTATGTGAAAGGGCCATCTGGGTAGAGGCATCCATGTTTCAAGGTTATGTTGGCTTGAGGATATGGTAAGTAAGGCCATCCCAGAAAGATTACATGTCTTAGGAATCTAAAGCTTTGGATGCTTATCTAAACCAAACCACAGCCTGTGAGTTAATCTGTCATTAATGCATTGCTTACCTCCACATTTTCAAGAGATTTCTTGGGATTTAGCCATGTATTTTGCATTGTCTTTAAATGCCCAGTTAAAATTTCATTTGACATCTGAGGGTCACAACCACTGAAAGCCCTTAGCAAGCTTGCTTTTCAGGGTTGAAAACAGTGCACAAATGTGAAGAAAGATTACTGTATATCAGAAGCTAAATAACTGCTCTGTGTATCATCAATATCATACCTCTGAGCAGTTGAGAAAGACTGACATATTTGGCATTATAGTAAAATTCTGACTGGAAGAGATTATAGGTGAGATATCTGGAAATCAAAAAATCTAAATAGTTACACAATATTCATGTGAGGCCCTGCTTCCATTTGCATTTCTGTCACACCTTGTTTATGTATTTTTAAGATGATTTCTACATTTAAAGTTAGCTCTGCTGAGCCCACTGCAATTTGGTTATTACCCATTCTTGGCTGATGCTATCAAGTTGACCCATGGCAAGGCAAAGATGTCAGTATAAGCGGATTCCAGTGTACGGTAGTTGAAATAATAAATGATAGAGGCTGTACACCGGAGAAAACTGTGATTATATCATCACTCCAGTACCCATTAAACTCAGCAATTTCAGTCATTTGAAAAACCGAGATGTCATTTCTGCAACATGTAAGTGTTTTATTGAATGTAATAAAATCCACCATTTTAGCAGTGATCGCTGTTAAGGGCTTGCTGACAGGACACTTATCTAAATAAACATTTCAAGGGGTTACTTACCTGTATCAAGCCCTTAATTCATAATGTAAGACTGCATTATTTATAGTTCCTCTTGTGTGGAAATGACAGCTACTCAGTTGCTCATTGTCTTCCCATGTCTGCTAGTGATCTATAGCACTAGGAGTTGTGCTAGAAGAATGGCAAAAGTTTCCACTAAGTGCCTATGTATCTGAGCCTCTTAACTCTGCTGGAAATCTTGCAAGAGCAGGTTCTGAGAGATTTCCATTATTACCCATTTCCTTGTAGGCTGGAATTATAGTATAGCAAGGAGGCTTCTTTCTCTCTGCACTTTGGCATTTCTACCTTCAGTTCTGGATAGAATCAACAAAGCACAGAGACATTATGAAAAGGAACAGCAATAAAAAGAAAAGGTAATAGAACTCACTGAACCTCAGAAGGGATTGAGACTGTTTCAAGTAGAGTTTTGGGAAGGTTTTTATCTCGCCCAGACTAATGCATCATCCATGCAGTCTTCTGACAGATGCTGTAATGTGGGCAAGACAGTGAATTTCATCTTCCCAGAGACGCTTGAAGTGTCAGACCATCACAATCAAAAAGGACAGGACTTCAAACTTGAAATCAATGTGAGTCTTCCCTCTGACTGAACTGCCTTTGTACTAAATACTTAAATGGTGCATCTGTATGAGACACTTACTGCACAGTAACCTAATAACACTGCACAATTGTGTGCCAGGCAAAACCCATACTAAGATGCTACTGTGCAGTGTTACTAGGCTACTCCACATTAAGCATCACTAAAAAACCTGTGTGCCAGTGCTACTACACAGTAGTATGAGTTATTGCGTGTTAACTTAGTACTTGGTTAACCAAGCACTAAATTTAATGTTCAGTAACTACAGCTGATTAATGAACATGTAGATGTGCTCAAAGTATCCTAGACCCCCTGTTCTGCTGAGTTGATCCCCATGAGAAGCTCTACATTGCCCAGCAACCACAATACAGGGCTCCTTCTGGAAGAAGTAATTCACGAACTGAACAAGCCACTGGACCAGGAGCTATGGAAGATATCTTAACGTATATTCTCAGAGGAATATATGGATGACTGTTTTATCCTTTACCTAGAGGTACTCAAAGAAATGAGATGGAAAACATCCAAACTTTTATAATGGGTGAACTGTGCTCTAAGGGCCTTATTACACATTGAATTCTGAGTTGCTCAAACTTTGACCATTGTTAGTGCCAGCTCCAGTTTGGAGCAGTCATACCATAAGGCTAAAAAGCTTCTGATGGTCCCTGACCTGCACAGCTGTGAGTTGCCTCACAGCTAGGTACAGACAACCAAACAGCCCAAGGCTGAATCGGTTCAGTCTTTACAGGTTAGCCTAAGCTGCACTGATTAAATTGAAACAGAAGAGAACAGACATTTATCCTTGATTCAGGAAATGCAGCCACATGCCTGCAGTGGCTCAGGCCAGAAGCCAGGGGATGCTAGAGAACAGCTCTCTGGCTGTGTGTTCCTCTTCCTGCTGCTCCTGAGGTCTCTGGGATTTGCAATTACAGCAGCAGGACTCTGCAGAGTTGTTCATCACTTCCTCTTACTGATTCTAGGTGCCTCTGGGATTTGTAGTACACAGTTGCAGCCAACAGTAAATTTGAGCAGGGGAAAAGGTGTTTAATCCTGGGGTTTGCTGGTGGGGGGCAGTTCTGTCCCCCACACACCCCCTGTAGACTGGGCTTCATCCCCAGCCAGGCTTGTCCCCGTCCCCCCCAAATCCCTTTGTCAGCCAGCCTTCACTAACCCAGCTAGGGAGCAGCCACAGGGCCAGCCCTGCTCTCTGGAGCAGACAACTCAGCCCAAACCAGGGCTGGAAAGTATGCTGGGGAACTGTGATTTAACTTGAACCAGGAAGGGGTCTGAGACAGAAGTTTCAGAAACCAGTTTGACCAAATCAGTTAAGTCAGATACTATACTCAATCAGGTTTATCTTAAATCCATTTCAGCCATTTTGAAACTGGTTTATGTGCACTGAGCTTCTGTTCTGTTGCAGGTTTAAGCCAGTTTCTGATCACTTAAACCAGTGTATGTGTAACTTCTGTCCCTAGCCTAGAGGGATGGCAAGCAGGGGCTGGATGAGGAGCTATAGCTGTGAGTTACTATTAGATGGCTGATGAGCCAGGATAGGCTTCTATCCTTGCTCTAGGTGGGAGAGAAGATCCTCAAGGAGCACACCTGTGATGGGCCAGCTTCAGGGATGATGCTCAAGAGCAACCAGCACGGTTTCATTAGGGGCAGGTCATGTCAGACCAACCTGATTGCCTTTTATGATCAGGTCACAAAGGCAATGGATGCAGGTGT
>NW_017728886.1:65977766-65979386 GCF_001723895.1 Crocodylus porosus | reverse complement strand
GGAAGTAGGCAGCAGAGTCCCCCAGGGCTCAGTCCTGGGGCCTGCGCTGTTCAATTTCTTCATCAGTGATTTGGACGACGGGGTGAAAAGCAACCTGTTTAAATTCGCTGATGATACCAAAATTTGGGGTGAGGTGAGCACGCTAGTAGGGAGGGAAAGATTACAGGAAGATCTGGATAGGTTACAGGGGTGGGCTAACATAAACAGGATGCATTTCAATACTGACAAGTGCAGGGTGCTGCAATAGAAATCAGCAGCACACTTATAGAATGGGAAACTCCCTTCTTAAGAGCACGGAGGCAGAAAGGGATCTTGGAGTCATTATTGACTCCCCCACCAGCAAACCCCAGGATTAAACACCTTTTCCCCTGCTCCAACTTACTGCTGGCTGCAACTGCGGACTACAAATCCCAGAGGCACCTAGAATCAGCAAGAGGAAGTGATGAACAACCCTGCAGAGTCCTGCTGCTGTAATTGCAAGATGAACATGGGACAACAATGCGAGGTCACAGTTGGCACGGCTAACCGGACCTTGTCGTGCATCCACAGGTGCATCTCAAGTAGAGCCAAGGAGGTGATCCTCCCCCTCTATGCAACACCGGTCAGGCCACAGCTGGAGTATGTCAGGGAATAAAGGCCTCAAGGTCACGGTGGGCCGAGGGTTCGTATACGGAACAGGCGGGATTAGCGGCGAGGAGTCTGAGCGGTACGCAGAATCGCACGGTTTCAAAAATAGTTGAATTTTTTTTACTTACACTTCTGTAGTGTAGGTAGGAAGTTTTCTTCAGTTACAGTGCTACCAAAACGAACAACAGAGGGGTCTGTTGGCCCACGGGGTTCCCGAGTAAGCCCTTGCTTTCTACCCTGAAGGATAGGTGCAGCTGCCCATTCGCTAGTCCCAGGGCTGGTCAACAGCTCATTAAAGGGGTATGAACAACAGAACTGTAACACATTGTGACGCCAGTCCAAAGTGGAATCAATGCCGGAGCTGATGGAGATCAGTGCCGGGTATGATGAGGTAAAGCCGTGATCTTAGTAAGTCGGGTTGATTGAAATTGTGGTCAGGATCAGTGCCAGAATCAGTCTGGTAGCCAAAAGATCAAGACAGGAAACGAAGAGGAATCGAATAGCCAAAATTGCAGCAAGGAAGAGACCAGTGGGCTAGAAGCCCTCCTTAGGAGTAGCCCCTGCAGCCGCAGCCCCTGCTCTAAGGATTGTTCTCTCTCTGTAAAACAGTCCCCTAGCCTCTGCTCACAGGTCGAGCACAGTCTCTCCTCCAAAACACACACACACCTCCTCACCTCCCCTGGGGAGCGGGGGTTCACAAGCCTTTTATATGAATTTAGTGGCCAATCAGGCTGCTCGCTTCATAGAAATTTCTAGTCCAATTACATAATGCAGTCAGTGAACTGAGCATGTGCATTAGATCAGATTACCTCATGCTCTGAGTAGACTGAGCATGTGTGTCATGGCAGTCTCGATTGACAAGCCTTGGGGTCGAGCAGGGGGCACATGCTGGGCATGCAGTGGAATTTTCCGCTTGCTAGGTTTGTCTGCGCATGTTCAGATCTAACTCTCTGTGTTATCAGCATACATACAAAATTTTGCTCTGATAGTACT
>NW_017728886.1:65966685-65977345 GCF_001723895.1 Crocodylus porosus | reverse complement strand
ACTTGAAGATCTACAAGGTCCCTTCCGACCCAACTTCTATGATTCTATGGGTTGGGGGGTGTGAACAGGAACCTGGGAGACAGAAAGTTAATGGGACTGTAATGTGTAGTGAAATGGGAGCTGGCAAGGAAATGGGGTGGGGGAAGAGTGGTGAAATGAAGGACGTCAGCCACTAAATGATAAAATAAAAAGAAGTTACAAAAATAACTTAGAAATAAAGAGCAAGTAAATTCACGAAAGTCTCATGTTTTTATCATTTGGATTTGGAAGTGAGGCATGGGGGTGCTGATCATGCTTCTGGGGTGGCAGACAGCTGGAAGCAGTGAAGAAAGGTATTTTGGGAGGAACTTTGCACCTGTCCTGGGAAGGAAGCCCCAGCTTATGGGGACCCAATCTGGCTCCCTACTATGTTCTCCTTCCTCACTTCCCCTAGACCCCATTCCAAGACCCACCCATGCCCTGTAACCTGGCTAGCTGGCATGAACTCTGTAGGCTGTTTGTACAGAGCTGCACTCCTGGAGGTGGGGAGCAGGCCCCACCCAGGCAGTAAAGTTCAAGGGTTGGAAAGTTTGTCCACGCAGAATAGGAGGGTGGGCTAGGGGACACTGCATCCTGGGATGCTAGAGACTGCAACTTAGGTGGTTCATCTGTGGGGTATGGCCACACATTAATGGAACACAAGCTGGGTAACATGGATCGGAGATAAACATGCTGTGGACTTTAAGTTGCCTAAAGAGTAAAACTAGTGTCACGTGTTAATGTGTGGACAATCCAGGGATTAAGAGCTCCAGGAGCCACCTAAAAGTAATGTGTAACAAGGCCCTACAACTATGTGAATGTTAACAAAGTAACTGGGTATCTGACTCAGCAAAAAAAAAGCAGGAAACATGGCAACCAGTACTAAAAAGAGAAAGATGATATAGGACTTATACAACAGAATGATACAATAAGAAACAGACTGCAGGCAAAAAATAGATTTACATCTTATAAAGGCCAATAAATAAACAAGAGACATAATTCAATCAATGCCTACATATTACAAGAGTGAGTGGATGCACAAATTCGAGAGCATGTCTATGTAGCAGCATGTGTTTACTCATCTGAAAATGAGGACTGCACGACCAAGTATGAGTAATACTGACTATGAGTCAGGAGTTAGGGGAAAAGTGGGTGTATTTGCTCCATTACCCAGGTGACATTACAACTCAATGCACCTACACTTTTAGAAACTGCAGGATAACCAATAAAATATTAATCTCTTGGTGATCAGCTAAATAGAAAGGAATCACAAAACCTGACATTTTATATGAATTAGTGGGCCTAATTTTCATCTCAAATCATTGTAATTCCATTGACTTCAGTGGATTTACTCCTGATTTACTATAAAGTTATTAAGATAAGAAACAGGTCAACTGTGACCAGTGCACAAAAACTTATTTTTCACTTAAGGAAAGATTCTCATTCACACACACTTTAAAAGCAACTTTATCCTAGCCAGTTGAAATAGTTGAAATTTCCTAGGCTTGTTGAAATTGTTTTTTTCATTGATTATGTACCTCTTTATTTACCATAAATGACAATGAACCCCATTTTAGTGGCCATGTTCTAAGAAATGGACTGTTAGTGATCAAATAGCACATGCTGTTCAGTTTTCTTTGAGGTACCCTGATACAAATAAGACACGTCTACACTTTCAAAGGATTGTGTTAGGGAGCTGTGAAAAAAAACTATGTCTGCTCCATATGGTTCAAATGACAAAAACTCTTGGATGAATCTATAGTTGTATACCTGCTGCTGCACTAAAGTGGTAACCTGCCTCCCACTTTAATACTGGATGGGTTAGACATATTCCAGTGAAGTGTGCTGAGGCCCAAGCTTAGCTCATAACTATTAAAATGACTTGGCTCATCCCGGCTGCCTCTGTCTGGCTGCCAACCTGGTTTCAAGCCTCCCCCTACCAGTGCCTTCTGGAAACCCACTATCCTCCATTATCCAGATCATGAAAGGGGGGAGTAGCTGAGCCTGTGACCCCAGCTCCTACTTGGCTACTGCCCAAGGAAGTCCCATTAGGAAATTCACCTTACCTCCATTGCACTTGCTTCTGGCTCTCCACCTGGTGTATGGAGGACATCCAGAAAACTCCAGTGCTCTTGGACTAGGTGGTGTTCTTTAAGGGTTAAACCTACCCCTGGGTGCCATTTGAGAAGTGGAGTGAATCCCCTTTTCACACCTTTCATATTTGAATCTGGTCAGGATTTTTAATTTCTGTTAACATGAAACTTCCATAACCCACTAGTCAGTACGTGTTACATTCTCTTATGTTCTTTTTCTTCAGAAAATGAGTCCATAACAGCCTGTGATAGGAGCAAAATCTAGTTCTTTAACTCATGCTATCAACACTCCTGATTTCAGCAGAGAAAATGCCCTGTACTATTCCCTATGAAGATTTCAAAATGGTAGCCACCACTCATGAGTTAAGTATATGCCATACTGCAAACGGTACAAAGCTCACAGTGTACGCCTTAGCATTGGCTTTACCTTACCTACTATATACTGTGCCATTTACTGCTTGCCCTGTTAAAGAAGATTGTGAAAGCTTCTCAGTTTACACTGCACATGAGCCTTTATCAGATTTCCTACCTTACTTAAACACTGCTAATCTTCCAGCTATATACCTTCCAAATACCTACATATTCTTAAGCATTAGAATGCTTTTTCTGTAAATTATAAAGTCAGACATACCACTCCTGATCTATCTTATGAGAATTCAAGATAGGCAGCACATACTGTTAGTTCAGCAGAGTATGGCCCTAATGGTATAATAAAGTTAGTTGCCAATGTAACGAGGCCTGGAAAGTGGGGAATAAGAAAGGATAAACCCCTCAATGTTGATGAAACTTGCAGTGACTCATTCCTTTGGTAGAAATCATGTTCTCTACAAGCCCAATTGCACATAAACCTGCATTTTCGATGTAAACAATTTCCAATACTATAAAATGAAGGATGTGACTCATCATATATACCAGTTATGAATTAAGCTTCCATTTCAACTTCACCTCATTCCATTCTAATACTTTCTATTCCCTGTTGGTCTAGCTGGTAACCACTATCTTCCCTCTCAATAGACATCAGCCCAGTTTGAAAATTAAAATGATAAAAAGAAAAGGCCAAATGCATATTAACATGTGTAAATGCTTTTCTGTTCAGTGGGGGTACTGTAAGTGATGACTCATGCTATGTAAACCATTATACTCTATTCTAGTCTGCTGCATACACAATCCCAGGGCCCTCATTAAGTTCCCTCTACTGCAGGCGTAGGCAGCCTCTGGCATGGGTGCCAGAGTGTGGCACATGAAGGCATTTTGCTTGGCATGCATGCCTTGTGGTAGATGACAGAGAAGGGGCCAGGGTTGCACTGCCACAACAAAGATCGGGCCCCTTGCATCTCTCCTCTGTCTGTCCCTGGCACACCAACATCTTACAAATTGAGGTTGCAGGTGTTTTTGGCAGTCTGCCCAAAAACATTGCCAGCTCCTGCTCTACTGGATGTTCACCACACTGTTCTGCTGGGTCCCACAATACTCTTTGCACATGTTCTCAACTTCTCAGATACCACACTGGACCCATAATCTGTAATGTGCTGCAGGATTCAGCAGTTTCTGACCTTGGCATCTCTGGTTCCATCTCCTCATAGACTCATAGACATTAGGGCTGGAAGGGACCTCGGAAGATCATTGAGTCCAGCCCCCTGCCCCAGGGGCAGGAAGTCAGCAGGGGTCATAGGAACCCAGCAAGATAAACTTCCAAATTTCTCTTGAAGGCATTCAAAGTAGGTGCTTGAACCACCTTTGGCAGCAGTCTGTTCCAGTCCTTGGGGGCTCAAACAGTAAAGAAGTTCTTCCTTACATCCAGCCTGACATAGTCATGGAGGTGTTTGTGACCATTTGATCTTGTTACTCCTTGGGGCACTCTGGTGAACAGACATTCCCCCAGATCTTGGTGAGCACCCCTGATAAACTTATAGGTGGCCACAGGATCACCCCTGAGCCTGTGCTTTTCCAGGCTGAAGAGTCCCATAGCTCTCAGCCTCTCATCATAAGGTCTGTTTTTCTGATCTCTGATCATGTGTGTGGCTCTTCTTTGGACTCTCTCGAGCTTCTCCACATCCTTTTTGAATTGTGGCGCCCAAAACTGGATGCAGTACTCCAGCTGTGGCCTCACCAATTCCGAGTACAACAGGAGAATGATATCCTGCGATTTGCTTGAGAGGCATCTATGGATGCAAGCCAGCATTTTGCTCACTTTGCTAGCGGCAGCATCACATTGAAGACTCATTTTCATCTTGTGGTCAATCTTGACACCCAAGT
Source organism: Crocodylus porosus (assembly GCF_001723895.1). NCBI lineage: Eukaryota > Metazoa > Chordata > Crocodylia > Crocodylidae > Crocodylus > Crocodylus porosus. Next base: position 65,972,978 of record NW_017728886.1, on the reverse strand, counting down.
CCTTTCCGTCTGTGGTGCTAGCCAGCGTAGCACTGCCGAGCCTATAAGTATACTGTGGGTTTTTCTTCCTGAGGTGAAGAACCTTGCATTTTGTGGTGTTAAACATCATCAAGTTCTCAACCACCCATTTCCTGAGACTGTTGAGGTGAGCCTAGATTGCCCTTCTGTCCTCAGATGTGGATGCTTTACCCCAAAGTTTGGTGTCATCAGTGAACTTGGTCAGTCCGCTTCTCACACCAATGTCCACATCATTAATGAAGATGTTGAATAATATAGGTCCAAGGACAGAGCCTTGGGGGACCCCACTGGTCACAGAGCACCATGACAATTGACTTCCATCAACCACCACCCTCTGGGTCTGATCATGGAGCCAATTCCCCAGCCAGCAGATCATGGTGAAGCCAGGCTGCAATTGGCCAGTTTTGCCAAGAGGTGATCACGGGATACCAGATCAAAGGGTTTTTTAAACACTTTAAATAACACTTTACTTGGATGGCATAAGAAATACAGACTTGCATGCATTTCATCCTCAGGTTCCTGAACACTTTGAAGAGATCTTGGGTTTGGGGCAGAATTCTCTGAGGAGTCAAAGATCCTACTTTCCTGTACCTCTTGTCCTCTGAATCATAGCATCTCTCTCTCTGTGTTATACATCAGTTTTCCTGACCCTGTTATAAAAAGCATGATCTTCTCTCCAGCCCAAAGCTTCCTTTTTATGCTCCATGACTTCCATCAATTTTATATGCTCTACTACTGACACCTGATTCCTTTTCTCTGCTGCTGAGAATTTTCCACTGTTCTTAACCCCATCTTCCTGCAGAGGTTGGGAAAAAATTGGTTTTCTATAGGAGACAGTCATTCTTTGGTTCTCTCCCAGTAAGATCTATCAAGGTCCTGATAGTCCTTAGTGGTCAGCCTATTTGTGGAGGGACATATTGAACACATATATTTCTTCTTATCATGGGGAACATGAGATACTGCACAGTACATAGAATGAAACTGGAACTCATAAATTGCACCTTGATTTTCCAAATAATCATATGAGGGCTTTTGGTTTTATTTCTTCTGAATGAACAAATAAGAAATGGATATGGCTTTAACAAGAATTTCCATAACTCAGACATTTTTGTTCACATACCAGCACCTTTTTTATGTCCGGATAGCTCTATAAATATTGTTCTTTATTCAATTTCTATGCCAAAAGTGAGAGAATGAACAAAGAATGGAAAAAGAGATCCTCAAGTGATATAAACTGCAGTATGTCCAATGAAGTGCATGGTACTGTATTGATTTATATAATCTGAAAGTGTAATAGTTTCTTAACCAGAGACAAAGCACTAGATGTTAGAGAGGTTTATACAGAAATTAATTTTACTGAAATTGAAGGCTATCCCCATTTCATTTTATATATTTTTAAGCATGCTATTTAAATGCAACACTTAAATCTATGCTAAGTGGATTTTCCACATGTGCTCCACCCCACAAGCTACCACATGATATCTAGAACTAGAGATACATATATATTGCAAATATGAATGAACTTTCTTCTAAAACCAGTCTTTTGAGACTGATCCTGTTTCCACGCTGGTATACATCTTAAGCAATTTCATTAACATCAATGGAATTATACTGCAAAATAAACACATCAATGTAGAATGATACCCCTAAAATAATGTAAATCAAGTTCAATTATATATTAGTTCCATGTTGTCCAGCTTAAAGATTTCAATATATTAATGACCTAGATCCTAATGTAGATCATGTGAAATATTGGTTAAAAGATTTATGAATGTGCCAGACAGGCGAAGTAAAAAAAAACTGAGTGAAATTCAGAGATAGGGTGTGCAGACTACAGATTTTATTTCTGTGTTAACTGTGTTCACATTGTTATAATATTGTGTAATTCAGGGTGGTGACAGACATGCAGATCCCCTCTCTAAGTCATGGAACATCACATAAAGTGCCATGAGTTAGAGTGACCCTCCCCACCTCATCCTGACCCAAAAGATATTTGCCTGTGGTGTTCCAGGGGAAATTGAGCTCCACTTTGAAGCAGATCCAGAGGATAAGCCTGCCTGCAGCCTCTCTCCCATAGCTCCATCCTTCCCTCCCACATCCAGTGCTGTCTGCAGGAAAGGAACGGGGAGAAGAGAGGGGGAGGGAGCTGGGGGATGGGGTTTATCTAACCTGAGCTAGAGGAGGAGGAGGATGGGGGGAAGTCGGCGGGAGCAAAGGGTGCAAGAGGGCGCAAAAGACCCCATGGCTCACCAAAAGCATACAGGAATGTCTCCTAGCTAAAAAGGAGGTGTATACCCAATGGAAGGGAGGGGCCATCACCAGGGAGGACTATACGTCAGTTGCTCGGGTCTGTAGGGGGGCGGTCAGGAAGGCAAAGGCAGAGATGGAACTGGGACTAGCTACCCGGATCAAGGACAATAAGTCCTTTTTTAAATATATAGGGGGTAAAAAGAAGGTACTGGGTAATGTGGGGCCTCTGTAAGACACGCTAGGAAATCTGGTCATCACACCAGACAGCAAAGCTAACCTATTTAACAATTTCTTTGCCTTCACTTTTCTGAGCAGGAACTGGGTCATCCCCCCCCACCGGGACCCCCATAGGACCCAGGGGAGGCGCACCCAGGCCTAGGGTCAGTGAGGACCTAGTCAGAAAACTTCTGGAGGAACTGGACTTATTTAAATCAGCTGGTTCTGATGATGTCCACCCCAGAGTGCTGAGGGAATTAGCAGAGGTTGCACCCAAAAAGTGGTGGTGGACAGCTCTTTTTTGACCTGGAGGGATGTGGGAAATGGGGTTCTGCAGGGCTCGGTCCTCGGGTCTGCACTATTCAACATCTTCATCAGCAACTTGGACAAGGGGGTAAAAAGCACCCTGTTCAAATTCACAGACAACATTAAGATGTGGGGAGAAGTGGGCATGCTAGAAGGGAGGAATGGGCTGCAATCAGACCTAGACAGATTACAGGGGTGGGTGGATGAGAATAGGATGGGTTTCAACACTGACAAGTGCAAGGTGCTGCACCTGGGGAGGAAGAACCAGCAGCTTACCTACAGGCTGGGGAACTCCCTTCTCATCGGTGCAGAGGCAGAAAAGGATCTCGGAGTCATTATTGATGCCAAAATGAACATGGTCCAGCAGTGTGGGGATGCAGTCAGGAAAGCCAACCATACCTTGTCATGCATCCACAGATGCATCTCAAGCAAGTCCATGGAGGTGATCCTCCCCCTCTATGTGACACTGGTCAGGCCGCAGTTGGAGTACTGCATCCAGTTCTGGGCACTGCACTTCAGGAGGGATGTGGACAACATCAAGAGGGTCCAGAGAAGGGCCACCCACATGATAAGGGGTCAGCGTGGCAGGTCCTACGAGGAGAGGATAAGGGACCTGAACCTGTTCAGCCTCCCCAAGAGAAGGCTGAGGAAGGATCTAGTGGCCTGCTACAAACTAGTCAGGGGGGACCAGCAGGCATTGAGGGAGTCCCTGTTCCCCCGAGCGCTACCAGGAGTGACTAGAAATAATGGTCACAAGCTGGCAGAGGGTAAATTCAAGCTAGACATCAGGAGGTGCTACTTCAGTGTCAGGGCAGCTAGGATCTGGAACCAGCTTCTAAGAGAAGTGGTGCTTGCTCCTACTCTGGGGGTCTAAGTGGAGGCTAAATAAACAACTTGACCCCAGTACTCTTTTCTGCCATGGTAGGGGGTCAGACTTGATGATCTGCTCAGGTCCCTTCCGACCTACCAATTATGAAACTATGAGCAAGGCAAGGGGGTGCTCCAATCCACCACCACCCCTCTCCAGCTCAGGCCAGGCAAACCTCAGCCCACAGTTCTCTTCCCCTCCCTTCTCCTTGCTTTTTCCCTGCAGACAGCGTTGGGAGTGGGACTGGGCTGCACCAGCCCAGACTTGATCATAATGACAGACTGACCCTAGGGAACAAAAGTTCCCTAAGGCACTCTACTTTGGAGTGCCTTCATCTGATCCCTCATTAGATGTGGGTTAATTTGTCACACAATCAGCCACTTTTAAAGCACTCTGCAGCCATGTACATGTGTCACAGCACAGTGGTATAGTGCTTTCAGGGGGCCTATCATGAAACAAACGTCATTTCTGTTGGCACCTTTAGTTTACGTTTTTAGCCCGTGTACAGAAAAGGATACATCATCCTGCATGTAGCCTGTTCTGGCTACATGCAGGATGAGACAAGATGAACCTTTATTACCAATACAGTCTTGAATGGCTTTACTGACATTTGAACAAAGGTGAGATGCTCAACACCCAGGAGGTACCTAGAGGAGATATACATTACAATGGGAGAGAGGGCTAGAAATAAGCAGCTTGATAGCTCCTGGGCAGAGGATCTTAGGGACTCTGAGACGTGGCATTGGAGAGACTGGAAAGGGAAGAGCTGGGTATCTTTGGGGATGCTCGGGGCAGTGAGGGCTGGATTGGGAATGGAGGGACTGCTTAACCACTTTGCAGGGGACAGAGAACCTCTGGCTTGCTGACCTTTGCCCAAATAAATGCCTTTACTAAAGTGATTGTCTGCTGTGCTGCTTAGAACTGTGGGTTGCACTTGGTTGCCCCAAGAGGAGGCAAAGTCTCTCTGTCAGGCAGATATAACCTGATCATGGTATGGGGCCCAGGGCAAATCAGCCTGTGTGGGGCCTCACCCCTGGATGCACTGGACATGAAGCTGGCTGCAATGCAGAATCATTGTGCTGCTCCACCCAGCTTTGCGGGACCCCCAAAAGGATGGGGCCTGGGGTGGTCACACCGATTCACACCCCCTACGGATGGCCCTGCTGTCAGGAGAGAAACTAGATGAGTCAGGAGAGGAACTAGATGAGGAACTCCTTGAGCTGGAGGCACAGAGGCCCAGGGAGGGTGAGGGGCTGAAAGGTCAGAGTTGGACGTGGCTGGACAAGCTTCAAGTACAGAGACCAGATGAGGCTGCAGAGGTCCCCCGCAAACACTCCCCTGGAGTGCACTCCATGATATAGGCCTTCTTTATCCAAAGGGAATGTAGCCTTTAAAGGTTTTGACATAGTCCTATTTGACATTCTCTTAAATAAACTGTAGAAATGTGGGCTACATAGAATTACCACTAGGTAGATCCATAATTGGTTAAATAACCACAAGCAAGGAGTAACTACACATGGATCAATATCAGAGTGGCAGGAGATCTCAAGTGAAGTTTCACAGGGTTCTGCTCTGGGACTAATGCTGTTTAGCATTTTTATTAATGACTAGGTCATAGGAGTAGAGAGCTTACTGATTACAGTTGCAATGAGACAAAACCAGGAGAGGTTGAAAGCATTTTGGAGAACAGAAGTACAATTCAAAAAGAGCTTAATACATTAGAAAATTGTGTGAGTGTTGATTGCTGGTTGTGATTGCTGTGGGATAGCTGCCAGCTGGTTGTGATTGCTGTGGGATAGTCAGCCCAGCCCAGGCCAGGCCCAGGAGGGTATAAAAGAGGACTCCCCAGGTGACCAGGGAGCCTGTGACCAGGGAGACAGTCAACAGGGATTGCCAACAGGAGCAGTTTCCAGGCAGTTCACAGGCCAGTTCATGGGCAGGAGTACACGGGAATTTCTGCTACAGATTATTAGGGTCATAGGATAAGGTAAGTGGGACAGAGGGAGCCGGCACAGCACGCCGGTGTTTGCTCAGGCAGAAAAGCAGGAAGGGCCTGGAGGAAGTCTTTTGCAAGGGTCAGGCAAAGGCACCACACACACACACACGCACATGCACACACACAAATGGTGTTGATGCGGAGTGCTGCTAGGGCCCCTGTACCTGGGGCAGCACCTTCCCAGGTTCCTCTGAGGCCTCCACCCAGTTGGAGCACATGGGGGAGCTGGCATCACCCTGCCCCCGGCCTGTAGGGGATGCCCAGTGGGGCCAGGAGGGGCAGGGAACGGGGGGCCCCACACCTGTCCTGTAGGTGCCTGTCTTAGGACTTTGGAGGCACAGGTAAGGGAGCTCCAGGACGAGGTTAGTAAACTGAGGGGGATCAGAGAAGCGGAGGATGAAATTGATAGGTATTTCCTTTCCCTGCAGGAACAAGCACCAAAGGGAGAAGCACCCCGGGAGATGCCCTCCACAGCAGAATGGCAGAAGGTTCCCTCCAGAACCAGGACTGCTTGCAGCAGTGCACTACCAGTTCCCCCAGTCCAGCTGGAGAACACCTCAGCCTATTCACCTCCTCCTGGAGCACCCCCACCTGTTCCTCCAAAGCCCTAAGACTCCATCCTGACAGGTACAGAGGGTC
>NW_017728886.1:65954252-65964582 GCF_001723895.1 Crocodylus porosus | reverse complement strand
TGTGGCGCTCTATGTCAAACAACAATTCACATCCTCAACCAGTAGCACTGAGTCAGAGGAGGGGCAGACTGAAGTGCTCTGGGTCAGAATACAATGGGGTCAGGGGAAAAGGGACTTAACAGTGGGGATCTACTACAGACCACCCAGCCAGGGAGAAGATCTAGACTGGGAATTCTCATTTCAGCTCACAGAGGCAGTTAAGTCAAAGGATGTGGTCATCATGGGTGACCTAAACTATCCGGACATCTGCTGGGAAAAGCAGTCAGCCAGGTCTGACCGCTCACGGAGGTTCCTAGCTGTGTTACAGGATCTCCTTCTAACCCACAAGGTACACAGTCCCACCAGGGAAAATGCCTTGTTAGACCTGGTCCTAGCCACAAGCAACAACCTGGTGAGGGACTGTGGGTGCTCGATCACCTAGGCAATAGCGATCATTGCCTATTGGAATTCACTATCCAGTACAGGATGGCAAAGGCCTGCAGCAAGACAGCAGCCCTGGACTTCAGGAGAACAGATTTCATTGAACTAAGGAAAGGGAGGCACTGAGGTCCCAGAGGGGTGGGGAGTTGGGAGTCCAAGAAGAGTGGTTGTTCCTGAAGAAGACGATCCTCCAAGCTCAAAAGTTGGCAACCCCAACATGGATCAAAGGGGACAAGAGTGCTCAAAAGCCCCCATGGCTAACCAAAAGCATCCAGGAATGTATCAAAGCTATAAAGGAAGCATACGCCCAATGGAAGGGAGGGGCCATCACCAGGGAGGATTATACCTCTGTTGCTTGGGATTGTAGGGGGGCTGTTAGGAAGGCCGAGATGGAGATGGAACTGGGACTAGCGATCCAGATCAAGGATAACAAGAAATCCTTTTTTAAATACACAGGGAATAAAAAGAGGTTCCAGGTAACATGTGGCCTCTGCAGGACACACTAGGAAATCTGGTGGTCCCACCAGACAACACAGCTAACCTATTTAACAATTTCTTTGCCTCTATTTTTCTGAGCAGGGACCAGGTCATCCACCCCACCAGGATCCCCGATGGTACCGGGGAGGTACAGCCAGGCCCAGGGTCAGAGAGGACCTAGTCAGGGAACTTCTGGTGGGACTGGATTTCTTCAAATTAGCAGGTCCTGATGATCTCCACCTCAAAGTGCTGAGGGAATTAGTAGAGGTCATTGCAGGACCCCTAGCACAGCTTTACGAGCACTCATGATGTTCTGGCAAGGTGCCAGAGGATGGGAAAAGGGCCAATGCAGTCCCCATTTTCAAAAAAGGGAGGAAGGAGGACCCAGGAAATTATAGGCCTGTTAGTCTTACCTCAGTCCTGGGGAAGCTCTTTGAGAAAATTATCCAGGTGCACATCTGCGAGGGGCAAGCAGGGGAGAGTATGCTTAGGGGCAACCAACATGCGTTCATTAGAGGCAGGTCCTGTCACACCAACCTGGTGGCCTTCTATGACCAGGTCACAAAATCCTTGGACACAGGTGTCACTGTGGATGTAGTCTTTCTGGACTTAAGGAAGGCCTTCGACACTGTCTCTCACCCCATTCTCATTAAAAAATTAGGAGATTGTGGTGTCGATGCCTACACAGGCAGACGGGTTGCCAATTGGCTGGCAGGCCACAGCCAGAGAGTGGTGGTGGATGGGTCATTTTTGACCTGGAGGGATGTGGGTAGTGGGTCCTCCAGGGCTTAGTCCTTGGGCCCGCACTGTTCGACATCTTCATTGGTGACTTAGATAAGGGGGTGAAAAGCCCCTTCCTCAAATTTGCAGATGACACTAAGATGTGGGGAGAAGTGGGCACGCTAGAAGGGAGGGACAGGCTGCAATTGGATCTGGACAGGTTACAGGGGTGGGTGGATGAGAATAAGATGGGATTCAATACTGACGAGTGCAGGGTCCTGCACCTAGGGAGAAAGAACCAGCAGCACACCTACAGGCTGGGGAGCTCCCTTCTCATCAGCACAGAGACAGAAAGGGATCTTGAAGTCATTATAGACTCCAAGATGAACATGGGTCGCCAATGTGAGGACACGGTCAGGAAGGCTAACCGCACCTTGTCATGCATCCACAGATGCATCACGAGCCGGTCCGAGGAGGTGATCTTCCCCCTCTATATGACATTGGTCAGTTGGAGTACTGTGTCCAGTTCTGGGTGCCACACTTCAGGAGGGATGTGGACAACATTGAGAGGGTCCAGAGCAGGCCCTATGAGGACAGGCTACAAGACCTGAACCTGTTCAACCTCCACAAGAGAAGGCTGATAGGGGATCTGGTGGCCATCTATAAACTGGCCAAGGGAGACCAGCAGGCAATGGGAGAGTCCCTGTTCCCCTGAGCACTACTGGGAGTAACAAGGAATAACAGCCATAAATTGACAGAGAGTAGATTCAGGCTAGATATCAGGAGGCACTACATCACATTCAGGGCGGCTAGGATCTGGAACCAACTTCCAAGGGAAGTGGTGCTCACTCCTACCCTGGGGTCTTTAAAAGGAGGCTAGATAGACACCTCACCAGGGTCATTTGACCTCAGCATTCTTTCCTGCCCATGGCAGGGGGTCAGACTTGATGATCTGCTCAGGTCCCTTCTGACCCTACCAACTATGAAACTATGAAAACTGGGCAATACACAGTAAAATGAAATTCAAAGATACTACAACTAAGGAAAACAAACCAAATGTACAAAGAAGCAAGGAAGTTTGTTGTTGTTTTGTGATATCTTTTATTGGATCAACTGTATATCTGAAAAAGAAACTAGGCAGGCTTTTGGCACAAGATACCCTTTCTCAGGTACCCTGGGAAATAAGGAAGAGTATCTTGTGTCCATAACCTGGTCAACCTTCTCTTACAATGCTACAGTTAGGCCAATAAAAGATATCACAAGAAATCTTGCCCCTTGTACAATTTCTGGAACGTCACAACTACTACAATACTCCAACCCAACTAGAAATAAATAAATACAGCATATGGGTCACAGGTTACACCATGGATCATCAACCAACAGCCAGCTTGAGAGATATTTGATTATGTCTGTGGAAATGAGGCTTTCTGGGTGCATCTACACATGCTATTTATGCAACTTAATTTTCTACACAGAATATTATGGCATATTAAATACATTAAACAGGATCCAGGCACATGTCTGAATGTGCACCTGCATTGGGAGTGAATTTGCTCCTGACAGGAGCACAGTTCCAGACTGCTCCTGTTCCACTGTCCTGCTCTGCCCCCCTGCAGCAGCCAGGTGGCCAGGCTTTGTGCATAGCTAGGTTTTGCACATCTGGCTGGAACAGGCAGAGGCAGATTAAGGTGTACTGGTACCCTAGGCAAACACAAAATTGGAGGTCCCCTCCAGTGGGAGCTGGGCTGCAGGAGGGGAGGGCTTCACCCCCTGGTGCTGGTGAGGGAAGTCTGGGGGACACTGCCAGGCTGGGGTTGGGGGACACATGCCCCCCTCTGCTCCCTGCTTTCTGCCCCCCTCCCCTGCTATGGACAAACATACACACACACACACAGAGGCATGCACACACACAGGCATGCACTCTACTCTCAGTCACACATGCACGGGGCCAGGCCAGCTCAAGCCAGGAGTGCTGCACTGTGCTGTGCCTCTGCAGGTGGGTAGCGACACTGGGAGGGGTGGCTCTGGGGGGCTAGGGTGAATTTGGGGGGGCTACAGACTCCAAGCCCCTGCCCCAGTGCTGCCGCCCACTGGCAGAGTATTAGCAAATGGCACATTAGACTAATCTAATGCACAGAAAGTGCCGTACACATGTACATAGTGATGCTTTACTACACATTAATCTAATGCTCAGTAAAGTGTTTCTTGTAGACATGCCCAGTGGCATTCAGCAAAAGGGGACTTCAGCAGAAGTCACTTTCCCCTGCCCCTGGAGGAAAAGAGCCAGCTTTGAACTCTCTCTCCATGCCATTGCTGGGAAAAGCAGTGGTCGCAGCCGGATCCCATTATGGTCAATCACAAACTCAACGTGTGTCAGCAATGTGATACTTTTGTAAGAAAAGCACATCTAATTTTGCATTAATAGAAGTATTTTGCATGACACTGGAGGTAATACACAGGAATTCACTTGGTCCTGATTAGGCCTTACCTGGAGTATTGCGTTAAGCTCTTGACACCACCGTTTAAGACAACTTGAGGAGGATTCAAAGGTGATTGAAGGTTTGGAATGCAAGGTATATGACAAAAGTTGAGAAACCTAGGTATGTTTAGTTTGGGGAAAAGGAGATTAATAAGGGACATGATACAAGTTTTCAAATAGTTGAAAGACTGCCATGACTACAGCTGTTTTCCTTTGCCACAGAGGGCAGGGCACAAGGACAAAGGTTTAAGCTTCACTGAAGCAGATTTAAATTAAATCTCATTAAACAACTTCCTAATTTTAAGAACAGTAGGAAAATATGAAAACAGGGAACATTACCTAAGAAAGTTGCAAATTTTCTTCGCTGGAGGTGTTTGAGAACAGACTGGATATGCATCTGTGCACGATGTTTAGAAACTGCACATCCTGCATGTGTGTAGAAAGTTGAATTACAAGGAGATGATTCTTGAGGTCCTTCCCAAAACTTTGATTACATGAGGTTTATATAATAGTCATTGTTCTGTGGGTGCATCTACATGAGACACTAACTGAACAGTAGCTGAAAAATACTGTACAGCAGTGCATCCCAGCACAGACAGTGCTAATGCACTACTGTGCAATATTATTATGTTACTGCGCAGTAGCATCACCTAAAAGATGTTTGCCAGGGTACGTCTACATGAGACACTACTGCACAGTTATTACGGTGCATTTATTTGTACTTGTATGACAAAGTATTAAATAAACTGTTAAATTGGCAGTAACCAGAGTTACCATGCAATAGCACAGTCTTTCCTTATATGACTTGCTTTCCAAGCCCTACCTCTAGACCCTCTCTAACTTCTCTGCATCATTTTTAAAATGTAGAGCCCCAAAACTGCACACAATACTCTAGATGAAACCTAACCAATGTCAAGTGACTGGTCATAGTTGCTCTAGGCACAGTTATGCCTATGTTCTTCTATGGGTTTCTCCCATGCTTCTGGGCTTTGCTTTTTGGCACATGACACTGGGAGGGAATTTCAGCTCTGGCCCCCTTTCCCCCTGAGCCCTACTGCTGCATGTGTTTAAGCCATCTTCAGAGGCACTGGGTGCTGGCTGCAGCCAAGCCTGGGGATTTTAACTGGGGTGTGCCGATGTTCCTTCTGGGACTTATAGCCAGAGGTTCCCGGCTAGAGAGTCTTGCCCCTCCACCCAGACCAATCACCAGATTTGGGGTCAGGAAGGAATTTGTAAGAATTTTTTTTTTTTTTTTGGAGATTTGATCAGCATCAGGTACAGTATTTTTCTGAAAAGTGCTCTAAAAACCACAGAAAAACTGTAAAATCAGACAATGCAGTGTCAATACATATAAGACTCAATATATTTTAAGACTAAAAGAACCTCAATTGTGCATCAAGCATCACACACTGCCAAGAATTCAGATAAGTAATGGACTTGTATGTCTGTCATGTCAAAAAGGGAAATTCTGTTTGATATGAGTCACTTCCTCTTCTGATATTAGCAGTCGCTCGTTTCCTTATAATTGTCTATAAGATTTATAGTGAAGATTTGGTCTGTTCCCAGTCTCATTATTTTAATTTAGGGCTTAGATAGGCAAATGCATCTCACTTCTGGAAAGCACTCTTGATGGTATGAACGTGACATTTTCCATTTATTCTGCATATGGAAGAGCAGTTTCTTAATTTTTGGAAGATGATGAAAGAATTGTAGGAATTAATTTGTCAGTTCTCATGAACAATATTCTAAGCTAAATGCTGGTTCAACTGAAGTCAGGGGTAAAATTTCTACTAATTTAAATGGGGTCAAAAACAGATAGCATTTTGGCAGTTTCCTGCATCAGCTTGTATCTGTAAGAAGCTGAACTAATAGCAGCTTCCTTTGTTCCTCCTATTCTCCCCCCAGGATTGCTTATATGATTTCCAAAGCATACTGGGGATTGAACTGATTGAGAATTTTTCAACAAAATGTCTAAAAGCTATGCCAATTAATGAAAAAATTAACTTTTCTGGGGAAAGAGTTGGTTTTAATTAATTATAACTTTTTAATTTAATTCACTTTTTAAAAATGTTTAGAAAGTGTCAAGCTGTTTTGCAACAACATTTCTGGATTTAGCATTTGAAATTAGTTTGTTTCAACTAATACTAATAAAATATGATATATAAAATGACAAAGTAATTAAATAATCATAACATATAAATAATAATAAAATAATAACATCATTCCCTGAGCTCCCTGTAGAATGGGATGAATTCTACCAACCCAAATGCAAACCTGTGCCTATATACAGGCACCCCCACTTAGCGCTCTTAATTGGTACAGGAAAAACCAGGAGCTAAGCGAAACAGCGTTAAGTAAAACCAATTTTCCCATAGGAATGAATGTAAGTAGAGATAATTTGTTTTCAAAGCTCCCCACTCATACTATAAAATCACTGAAATCCCCGACTAGTATTATAAAATCAATGAATTCAGACATCTAAATGTATGTAAATACTTTAACGCTTTGAACTTTGAAATTATGTATAAAATTACAAAATAAAGTAATGAACTGTATGCACAGATACACTTTCGCTTTCACTATTTGCTCTTTTGGCTTCCTTCAGCACTCAGAAGCAGAGCTGTCAGGGTTAGTGTCATGGTGCAATTCAAAAAATGAAGCAAGACAGTGACACAAGCACAAAAGAGCACGGAAGAGCACAGAGCATGAAAGAGCACACGGCACGAAAGTTTTTGATGAAGCAAGATGGCAACAAGGCTGTGCACCACGGATGTTCCCTGCTTGATACCCATGAGCATTATAGTGAAACCCATGAATGCTAAGTGAAACCAGGTATCAAAGTGAAATGAGCACCATAGCGAGATAGCGCTAAGGGAAACAGCATTAAGCCAGGGATGCCCGTAGTACAGTTTGGACCAGTGATTTCTGACCAAGGGTGCCTTGAGATCTTTTTAAAGGTGTTGTGGGGTGCTACTCAATGTTAGCACTATTAGGTGCGCAAAAACAATTCAGAAGATAAACCCAGAGATTTAAAATGGGAATTCACAGTGTTAAAAATATTCTGACCTTTATGGTCTGAGTTCTTTGCAACAGAAATTTAATGTAAATGTAATGCATGTAACAGCAGGAGGAACCCAGGGGCAGTCTGCAGAGCTGTGCTGACTGTTAATTTGGATTGCAACTCCCAGAAACCCCCAGGGGCTGGGAAGCAAGGGAAAAAGGGAAAGGGAGCTGGAAGGGGAAGAGGAAGAGAGTAGTATGCACATGAACCCTAGTCAAACCAATACATAGGAGTGCGCAGTGGAGCTGGCAATCTCACTGGCTTGGTCAAGCCAAGACTGTGGCCTGAAGGAGCTGGACTCAGACTTGGGGCAGCTGCAGTCTGCTCTAGGGATAAAGGATTGTGGACACCTCTGGAGGTGCATGTGTCGGGGGAAGGTATTAAGGTGCTGAGTATATGTTACCACAGTGTTGATGTTTCTTTACCTTTTACTTGTTCCCTCTCTTTGCTCCATTGGCTTGTGACCCTAAGCCCTATGATTTTCTATGTAAAAGGGGGAACTTCCCTTTGTTTCCTGTGCTGGGGCTGCAGGGCAGGCACAGAAGACTTATTCTATAATTTTTCTGTAGTCAAAAATGAGTGAAAATTAAGAAATGGCTTTTTCTGTAGCCAAAAAATGTTGAGACCCACTGGTTTAGACTAAGGAAATCTAGATTCCATATTTTCAAAGCTCACCAAGAGATTCAGTTACACAGCTCTCATGGGAATTAGCGTGCATGTAAGTTATTTTGGCGTAACATTCAGTCATATTCTGTACTACGACCAGTTCTGGGCACCACACTTTAACAAGGATGTAGATAAGATTGAGTGAGTCCAGAGAAGGGCCACCCATATGATTAGAGACTTGCATGGCAAGCCATACGAGGAAAGGCTGAGGAATCTGGGACTCTTCAGCCTGAGGAAACGAAGGCTGAGAGGGGACCTGGTAGCAGCTTACTGCTACACTAGGGGAGTACATCAAGGGCTCAGTGAGCAACTGTTCACCAGGGCACCCAACGAGAAAACCAGGAGTAATGGCCACTCCTTGAAGGCTGACTCAGGCTCAACATTATGAAAAACTTGTTCACATTCAAGGTGTCCAGACTGTGGAATAAGCTCCCTCCAGAGATGGTGCAATCACCTACCCTGGAAATCTTCAAGAGGAGACTAGACAGTCACCTTGCTGGGGTCACCTGACTCCAGTTGTTTTTCCTGCCTAGTGCAGGAGGGCTGGACCCGATGATCTTCCAAGGTACCTTCTGGCCTTACAATCTATGAATCTATGAGAGTTGTGTGGCCAAAACCCCCAATTTTAAAAAAAAAACAAACTCAATCTTGGTTTCCTGATATACTTTGCTTTTTCTTGTTAGCAACAGAAATATGTATGTTCACTTGAATTATTTTATTTGATACTTTTAACTAAATATAGCCTATCAAATATTCAGTAAATATAAAGTAGAACATTAATGCCATATACGTGAAGAAGGAAATCTTAACATTCAAGATATAAACCATGTCAGAGACTGGCTAAATGGAATATAACTTTATAAACACATTACTTACGGGGGGAGGGGGCTTCCATCCAGAGATCTCAAAGTTCTTTGCAAAGATTAGTATAATTTTATCCACTTTAGAAGTGGGGAAAACAAGGTATGTTACATTCCATGTATTACAGAC
This sequence comes from Crocodylus porosus, assembly GCF_001723895.1. Lineage (NCBI taxonomy): Eukaryota > Metazoa > Chordata > Crocodylia > Crocodylidae > Crocodylus > Crocodylus porosus. The sequence continues at coordinate 65,955,769 of NW_017728886.1, read as the reverse complement.
ATCGTATGAAGTAATGCTAGAAACAGATGATTGATAAAATACTAGTGATAAAAACAAAAGTTGCAAATAAAAGATTAGCTTTTTTAATACTAGACTAGATATTCAAACAGTTGGTTGAAGATGAGCATGCAGTAATTGAAAAATAAAAGGTAAATGTTTTATAGACTGTTAAAATATATTATTTTCTGATCTTGAATGAATTTTTAAATGTAACTCCTTTTTAAATCTACCTATTGAAACATATATATCAAAATGTCAGGTATCATAGCTTCTATTTTTGTAAAAAACAAACCCATCTTCCTCCTTTCTTGCAACCTTACCACCACACTTAAAAATAATTGAAGCAAAAACTTCTGTCAAAAATAATCTTCTACATCTAATGCAGACCTCAATAAAATATTTACAAAAACATTGCATGAAATGATAGTCTTGGTTCTCATCTTCTGTGTATCTATGGTCAACACTTCAAGCTCTATACTTTAAAAGGGAGCACAGTAACCTTCATTAATTCTCAAGATCTATAGCAAAAGAAGTATATATATATTTTGATAAAATATAAAAGTAGTGGAAATGATGTTGCTGCTCTTTGATTTCCAGTTTCGTAACTTTTGGTGTTGCAAGCCGTAGTGTTTCATTCAACAATTTCAGAACAGATACAATTGGTAAGAATAAACATTCCTTGGAAAGAATATTGTGTTACGTGGCTGCTTGTCCCAAATGACTGACACGAGACAACTGCTAGATTTAGCATGTCTTTGAACAACTGATCTAGCATAACAACACTTCAGCAGGCTGCCAGTCCTTTTTATATCTCCACTCTCTTTACTTATAGCATCATGTACAGTTTAGCAGTCAAAACCTGAGGCCTTTATGGTTCCAACCATACCACAGGCAGTCAGCTAAAACAATATAAGCAGCTGTTTGTTATTATTAGCTAGCAAAGTTTTGAAACATTGGCATCTTGTGGCAGTTTAGAAATATAACAAGAGAAATAGTAACTTTCCCCATGCTATTATTATAGCCCCCATTTACAAACATGTAATGAATTAAGACACACATCTGCCCTGTGAAATATTATTGGTAAGTATCATTATTACCATAACACAGATGGAAAAACTGAGATGAAATAAGTTCTTTAGTGTCACATGGGAATTGTGTAGTACAGTCATGACTAAAACAATTACAACTATTAATGCTCTGTCTTAACTAGAACTTCCTAGTGCAGAGACTCCATCACAGCATGCTGCAAAAAATAGCAGTTCTCATGGGTAGGGACCTATTTAAATTGTGGCCAGACAAAGGGTTTTTTGCGGCCTGCTTGCAGTGCACAGACCCAATTTTTCAGACATTTCTCGATGGCCCCACCACTCAGTGCTGATTGGCAAAGAGGTTACAGGAGGAAGGAGGGACAAGGGGGAAGCTGCCATTTTGTCCATTGCCCTTCATTCTGTCCCATCAACTGCTGCCTTCCCCTCTTGGCAGTGAGGACTGCTAGCTCCCACTGGGGAGTAAGCATT
>NW_017728886.1:65940736-65954241 GCF_001723895.1 Crocodylus porosus | reverse complement strand
TTTTCTTGTTAGCAACAGAAATATGTATGTTCACTTGAATTATTTTATTTGATACTTTTAACTAAATATAGCCTATCAAATATTCAGTAAATATAAAGTAGAACATTAATGCCATATACGTGAAGAAGGAAATCTTAACATTCAAGATATAAACCATGTCAGAGACTGGCTAAATGGAATATAACTTTATAAACACATTACTTACGGGGGGAGGGGGCTTCCATCCAGAGATCTCAAAGTTCTTTGCAAAGATTAGTATAATTTTATCCACTTTAGAAGTGGGGAAAACAAGGTATGTTACATTCCATGTATTACAGACATCGTATGAAGTAATGCTAGAAACAGATGATTGATAAAATACTAGTGATAAAAACAAAAGTTGCAAATAAAAGATTAGCTTTTTTAATACTAGACTAGATATTCAAACAGTTGGTTGAAGATGAGCATGCAGTAATTGAAAAATAAAAGGTAAATGTTTTATAGACTGTTAAAATATATTATTTTCTGATCTTGAATGAATTTTTAAATGTAACTCCTTTTTAAATCTACCTATTGAAACATATATATCAAAATGTCAGGTATCATAGCTTCTATTTTTGTAAAAAACAAACCCATCTTCCTCCTTTCTTGCAACCTTACCACCACACTTAAAAATAATTGAAGCAAAAACTTCTGTCAAAAATAATCTTCTACATCTAATGCAGACCTCAATAAAATATTTACAAAAACATTGCATGAAATGATAGTCTTGGTTCTCATCTTCTGTGTATCTATGGTCAACACTTCAAGCTCTATACTTTAAAAGGGAGCACAGTAACCTTCATTAATTCTCAAGATCTATAGCAAAAGAAGTATATATATATTTTGATAAAATATAAAAGTAGTGGAAATGATGTTGCTGCTCTTTGATTTCCAGTTTCGTAACTTTTGGTGTTGCAAGCCGTAGTGTTTCATTCAACAATTTCAGAACAGATACAATTGGTAAGAATAAACATTCCTTGGAAAGAATATTGTGTTACGTGGCTGCTTGTCCCAAATGACTGACACGAGACAACTGCTAGATTTAGCATGTCTTTGAACAACTGATCTAGCATAACAACACTTCAGCAGGCTGCCAGTCCTTTTTATATCTCCACTCTCTTTACTTATAGCATCATGTACAGTTTAGCAGTCAAAACCTGAGGCCTTTATGGTTCCAACCATACCACAGGCAGTCAGCTAAAACAATATAAGCAGCTGTTTGTTATTATTAGCTAGCAAAGTTTTGAAACATTGGCATCTTGTGGCAGTTTAGAAATATAACAAGAGAAATAGTAACTTTCCCCATGCTATTATTATAGCCCCCATTTACAAACATGTAATGAATTAAGACACACATCTGCCCTGTGAAATATTATTGGTAAGTATCATTATTACCATAACACAGATGGAAAAACTGAGATGAAATAAGTTCTTTAGTGTCACATGGGAATTGTGTAGTACAGTCATGACTAAAACAATTACAACTATTAATGCTCTGTCTTAACTAGAACTTCCTAGTGCAGAGACTCCATCACAGCATGCTGCAAAAAATAGCAGTTCTCATGGGTAGGGACCTATTTAAATTGTGGCCAGACAAAGGGTTTTTTGCGGCCTGCTTGCAGTGCACAGACCCAATTTTTCAGACATTTCACGATGGCCCCACCACTCAGTGCTGATTGGCAAAGAGGTTACAGGAGGAAGGAGGGACAAGGGGGAAGCTGCCATTTTGTCCATTGCCCTTCATTCTGTCCCATCAACTGCTGCCTTCCCCTCTTGGCAGTGAGGACTGCTAGCTCCCACTGGGGAGTAAGCATTTTATTTTTATTAAGATTTTTTGTTGTTGATTTTGTGACAGGCTAGCTGGCAGTGACCTAGCCCAGGGGTTTTGAAAGGGCAAACAATGACTGGGGGACTTGGGATTCCCTTTCCGCACCAATCAGGCCCCAGAGACTCCCCCCCCCCGTGTCCCGATTGGCCCCTTGGGTCACCTGGAGGGAGATAAAAGGGGCAGCGTGGGCTGACTCAGGAAAGAGACCAGCGAGGGACAACAAGGAAGGAGCTTCACAGAGCTGAGCTAGTAGGGCAGGAGCAGTGCCCCAGAAGAGCCTGAAAGAGCAGGACCTGCAGGCAGCAGTGGGACCCTCAGCAGTGCAGTGTGTGGCCAGCAGGAGAGGCTCCCCACTGGGCTCCAGGATCCCCTACAAGAGGCTGCAGCCAGCAGGAGAGCCAACCCCCGCCCCTGCACCAGAAAGGATCTGAGCAATGACCTGAGGGGTTCCCAGCTCTGCTTCCAGCTCCTCCAATCAGAGGCCAGGCAGCTTGACATGAGGCCGGAGCTCCAGGAAGGTCAAGACCCCTAGCAGACTGGAACAGTACCACCAGTGGTGGCTGTGTGGCAGTGCTCCTACCTACTACATGGGAGGTCTGGGTTCAAGTCTCAATTGAGGTGACTTGGGGGTGAGTGAGATAACAAGAAGCAAATCTTCTGGCAGTGGAAAGGAGCCACTGTGGTTTTTTCCCCTACAGGTACCAAGGCCCTATACTTCCTTGTCATTTGACACTGCATTTTGTGCCTTTTTATATTTCACTAACGCGTATTGTTTGTTTTGCTGTTTGTGTTTTATATTTTGTTAACCCTGTTTTTTGTCAATGACTGTGTCTATCCTTTGTTGAATCCTACCCCCTTGGGATGTTGTAGTGTCCACTATACCCTCTGATTTATGCCTGTTATGTTCCCAGTATTAAAAGGTATGTGGTTAAGTCCCCATTGGTGGTCTGGCTCTGCTCTATAGGGGGAGGAGAGTCCCTACACCTCCCACAGCGCTTGTGCACCTGCTTTGATCCCTTCAATTGGAGAGGGGGTACCTCTTGGAGTACCACCCAGGTTACAATTTCATGGACAAACCCAGATTTTGCAGTTTCCACAAAATCTGCAAAACCACAAATTAAGTAGGTCTCCAATCATGTGATACAAAAGACAGCTCTTTGTTCATTTCACTTATCTGACCAAATATCAAAATTTTGCCAATTTCTGTCTGCATAGTCACTTACCTTTTCTCTGAGCTGCTGAAGGACATGCTAAACTCAGCACTTTCTCTCCAGGGATTATGTTGCATGCATATATTTTCCAAAAGAACAGTGTGTCACTTTATCTTGAGTCATACATGAATCACAGTGTTCCCTCAGTAAAGGCTTCAGGATTGGGATACTTAGCTTTCTACCTGAGATAAGCAGACATGCTAATGAAAGAACCTGAAAAGGTTTACAAGTTCAGTTTGGACAAGAATCTGCAAACACTTCCAAATTTAGGACTTTTTGGTGCTGGCCCATATTGGGAATAGTTAGAACCTTCAAACAACCCAGGATACAAAGAGGAGAGTGCACAGGCAGTCTGTGGGCTTATGTGTGTGCATATGGGTAGTCACCATGACCACCCATACTTCTTGGCTTCATCCCCATCCTTTGGTAACTTGCACACTGACAAGAGTATACCAGGATACTTCCTGTACTTTCCCTCCATTCTTGTACATAAAACCAAGCCAGGTACCTCCTCTAGAAATTCTCTGGAAGCATCACATTACAGATAAGACAGAAAATTTAGAAGGTCACTTTTGCCTGGAGAACAAAGCTCAAAGCCGTTTGATTCCCTCTTTACTCTAGCTGAAAGTGGAAGTTCTCAGTTTCAATAATTAACACTATAATATATAAACTGAGGTTGGTGATTATGTGAAACTCAGTTAAAGCTGATGATAATGTCCCTTCATGAAGGATGAAATGTAAGAAGTAGGTAAGCTCCCTCCCAGAGGAGAGAGCTGAAATCACAGGGGCCGCAGTCCAAAACAGGCTAAATACAAGTATAGCGAAAACCTGAGCTTCATGGAAGCTACAAACACAAACGAATGAATGTTGTTTCAGTGGAGAAACAACACAGATCCAGACAGAGCAACATGAACTTAGAGACACCCAACAGAGAAAGTCAAAGACAGCTTGTAGTTTTACTCTAACCTAATAGAAAGGTTTTTGGACAGAGTGGGCTAGAAAAGGAGGCTGGGAATATTCCAAAAGGAAGATGCTCCTTAATTTCTATTGTTCTCAGCTGAATGGGACTTTGTACAAAAAATGCACACATCAACATAATTGCATCAAAAATATTCTAGAAAGAAATGACCTACTTCTTTTCCCAGTGGAAGCTAGCTTCAAGTCCCCAAATATTCCTTAAAAGCCAGATTCCAAAGAAGACTTAGCTATCACAATGCTGAGGACTGCAAAATCTAACTTTTAGAAGCTTAGCAACCTAGAGGCATGCACAATATCCATATTATACAATGAGGGTGCATACAAATGTTTGCATACCCAGTCTACAATCACGTAGTTTACACTGCGTAGACTGGGAGCACCGTACTAGTGTTCGCCAGTGTCAGGAGCCACACAGGGATCCCAATGTAAGTAACTCAGCATGGGGAAGGGGAGAGCTGGATCACAGGGGGCTGCCAGGTCCATGATTAAGTTTGGCAGGTTGGGGGGGGCAGTTGGCAGGATCAGAGCCTCCTCTGATCTATGGTCTATGGAGGGGAGTGTCTGTCCCTGAGGTGGAGAGGTGGGGGCTAAAAATGGCCTGGTCAGGGTTGGAAGGGGTAGGAAAAGCATAGCCTTTGGGCTGGAGTGAGCAGTTGGACTTTCCTAGCCCTTGGGTGCCACTCCAAAGCTGTACAGACATTTAGTGGATTGGATTAACCCATTCCCAATCTAATTTAGTTTACATACTCAAGAGAACTAACTTAGATTGGGGCCACCATTTTTGGCCCAATTTACACTCCCTGGACATCTGCACAGATTGGCATTTAGACCAAGCTGCCCCTAGTTAGGTCCCTCTAAATGTAATATCTGCACATACTCATAGGCTCTCCAAATAGCACAGAGAGTTATGCACATAAGAAATGGCTACACACTGAATGGAGATCTAGCTAAGTACTTAGAAAATGTTGAAGAGAAAATGTAACTTAAACTCCATTTGTCTCTGGAACTTCAGTAGATTACTGTAGAGTAACAAGAAATAGTAAAACAATTAGAACAGGAAATAAACCAGGGTCTTTCTCTCCCAAGCAAGTTTTCTAACTGTTAGGCTAGAAGTTCAGCTGGGCCCTATAGGCAAGTCAGTTTTTCAGCCTCCACAGGGCTTAGGTGGAGTAAGTGTCAGGCTGCCAATGGGATAACTAGGAGTGCTTGAGTAGGTCACTAGCCATGGGCACTGATTTAGAAGAGGTGAAAAAATGGCAGCTGCCTTCACTTCTGGCCCATCTGCTGCCACTGCCTGGATGCTTCCACGACCCAGGTCACACAAATTGCTTGTGATGCCTCTCCACGATGTTAAGACTGAGGTGCTGATAGGCAGGCTGTTAGGTACCCTGGAAACTTTACTCTAAAAAACATATGTATCTATATACAATAGGCTATTGGTAGATAGCAGCTAAATAGTGTTCTTAAGAATCTAGATTTCTGATTTAGGTGCCTAAATTAGGACAGTTAGGCCACATCTACACAAGACGCTGACTATGCAGTAACTTGTGACTACTGCAAAGTAGTGCTGTGTGGCAAGAAGCATGACAAGACGCTACTACACAGTAGCCACAAGCAATTGCATAGGCAGCATCATCAAATATTGCCTATTATGCCCTATGTATTTTGATAAGAGCTGGCAGATATCTTATAAGCTAGGAATAGACATATCACTTAAACTTGTTTAAGTGATCAGAAACTGGTTTAAACCTGTAACAGAACATAAGTTCAGTGCACATAAGCCAGTTTCAAAATGGCTGAAAGTGGTTTAAGATAAACCTGGTTGAATGCAGTATCAGACTTAACTGATTTGGGTCAAACTGTCTGTCCCAGACCCCCTTCCGGGCTTAAGTTAAACCAGAGTCCCCCAGCATCCCAGGTGCTTTGCAGCCCTGGGCTAGGCTGCCTGCTCCAGAGAACAAAGCTGGCTCCACCCCACTTCTCCCTAGCCAGAGCTCTAGCAGAGACTACAAGCACAACAGGGTCTGCTTGGCTTCCCTGTGGCCCCTCACCCCACTTCTCTGCTCACTGATCAAGCAGGGATCCCCCCCTCCCTCCATCCCATCTCCCACAGCATGGACCTGAGCCCCACAGACTCTAGGCATGTGCTATCTAGCTAATGCTGAGAGGTGTCTGTGTATGTGTGTCTCCAGTTTCACTGGGACAGGCAGACAGGACAGTGTCTGCTTAGGGCTTTTTGGAGCTAATCAGTAGGTCAGCTAGCAAAGTCCTTCCATTCCTTCCTTGGAAAAAGCTGTTTAAGAAGGGCGTGAACTAATGAGAGAGGCTTTTGTTTTGCTGATGGGCTGATAAATGCTGTGTTATCAGCCCCCTGCTGGCTCCCTCACTTGTCAGGTTTGTAGACAGTATGAAGAAGCAGGGAGAGGGAGACTGAAAAGCTTAGTATCATCAACAGATGCATGCACTGCACATACCCCTCTGCCTTAGAGTGCTAACCCAGGACTGGGGTCTGGCATCGTTCCCGCCTCTTGAGCAGTGAGTGGGGAAAAGCCTGGGATGGTGCAGGCAAAGTGGGAATTTATACCCTTCCCTAATCGGAGCATCCTGCCAGAGCCTGACCATGCCCCCTTTCAGCTCAGCACAATGGAAGGGAAGACTGGGCTGCTGTAGCACCTGCCCCCTGCCTCTAGCCTAAGCCACTGCAGGCATGTGCCTGCATTTCCTCAGTCCACAGGGAATGTCTGTATGGTTGCGTACCAGTTCAACCTAGGCAGGTTAGACTAACCTGCAAAGATTGAATCACTGCAGGCTCAGGCTTTTTTAATGTCTGTCCGTAGCTGTAATATGTTATACTGATTCCAAGCACAAATAAAGGGTGTCAAGTTGAAAGAAGTTACAGCAGGGGTGAATATGACCTAATATAATCCAAGGGGTCTGAAGACTTAAAGGACAGTAGGTGTTTGCTGCTAAGATAGAAGGCAAGTATATTTTTCCAAAGGCATTAATTTTTGTACCCAAAAGTTTTGAACTTCTATAAATGCTGTCTCATAAGTTTTGAACTATAAAAGGTGACTGTCTTCCATTTAAGTGAATGGAAACAATGTTCCCTTCTAATCAGATTAAGAAAGGAGATCACTAATCAGCAATTTGTGAATGAGAAACAGGAGCCAGCTAATCCATATCCTGTAATACCTTCACCTTCTCATTTATCTTTTTACTGCTGTTTTTCACGTGGTTATTTAGCAGATCAAATGCTGAAATATAGGGCTGGCATTTATTCAAGCTACATAAGCAGTTTTGTACAGACCCAGGGAAAAGAGCTAGACAACATCCAGAGTGAAGAGCAGATGTCTACAGTTTATTTCCCATGACTGGATTTTAATATAATTTACATGAGGTCTTATTTATGTTCAAGTTATCACATTAGGGAGTTTGGACTAACTGCACAAATCGAGTGGCAGTGCTGTCTATCTTGATAGATGTGAGAGAAAACCAGTTCAATATCTGCAAAGGACAAATTTCTGCATCTGAGTAGAGAAAATAATGCAAAAATATTTGTGAATGACAATGCAGTTTATAGCCCTTGGTTTGACCAGCTTCTGAAAAAGCCTCTCTGATACTTAACCTTTTTTCAGTCTGTTTAAAACTGCATGTCAGCAACTGGATAGGTTCTTGAAGATGACCCTTGCTATAGGGAGAAGCAGCTTTGGCAGGCAATCTAAGAAGTAATCCTCCACCCCTCTCTCCTCCATATTAGTTCGTATTGCATTAGTTTCCAATGGCATAAAGTGGACATAATGCTAGCCAGTCTTTTGCTACTTTCACTGACTTGGGACCCCAGAGTGTCAAGGATGATGAGAAATAAGAATCCATGCAGCCATCATTTTGGAAAACCTCACTTACTCTACAGTAACCATTCTTTCTCTTTCAAGATATGTCTAAATTGATCCCTACTTCTGGCTGATCAGCAAACAGCAACACACACATTGAAGACAGTTGTCATCTTAGCTGATACACCATGAACTGATCTAGAGGAACTTCAGAGTTGAAAAAAAAACCCAGGAGGCACTACAATATGAGCTGAAGAGCAAGGCTGGCAATGCTGAGAATCAGGCAGAGACAGGAAAACAACATGCACTGACTGGTCTTCTCCATAGGCTTGCATGATATGTCTGTGCTTCTCTCTAAGAGTGTGGATTCAAATAGGCAGTTCCAGTTGAAGAAGGTAGTTGTTATAGTGAGTGAGGATCTTTTTGTCAAGCAGACAATTTCAAAAGGTGGACTATTCAAACACATGCTGCTTGAAGTATTTCCCCAGACCAGAGTATCTATCATTTATTTTCCTCTCAACTGTGTGCTGTCTGATGTTTGAAGTGCTGCCTGCATGATATACTAAAACAGCAACCCCAAATGAGTTGCTGCCCTTTGTACTATTATGGATGTGGGTATGAGAGGCAGGGTAGAAAGAGCAGTTCCTTTGAGTCCTGGGAAATACCTCAAGCAATATATGGCAATATACTGAGTTAATTCAAATGTCTGTTGCTATCAGTAATAGACAGTATCGGTACAGGAAACGGTTCCTGTTCAGTCCATTCAGAGCAACAAGCAACAGAGCAGCCCTTGTTTGTTTGTTTTTTTATCCTGAGCCTCCATGGTAACTCCCAGAATCGCCTTGGCACAGGGCTTGATTTCCCAAATTTGACACATTCAAAAAACTGCTATTGCTCTGGGTATTGCCTAAGGGTGCCTATACACACGCTGAACATCTGCTCTATGCATGCTAATTAGCATACATTAGATCAGACTCAATTAATCGAGTCTGCTGGAGCATGCGAATTAACACACTCCAACAGCCTCTGAGTTGCATCTATTCAGTGTCTCCATGCTTCAAAATGGCAGCGGGGTCACTTTAACTAAAGCTTGTTGAATAAGCTTGAGTTCAAGCATCCCCACTGCCATTTTGATGTGTGGGATGCTGAATGCACATGACACCCCCCCAAACACACACACACACACACACACACACACACACTCACACTGGAGCACATGCAGAGATGCCCTAAGGGTCTAGTGGTCTATAACCCTCCACTGAGCTCCTTCATGTATTCTGTTGTCTCATTCCCAAGAGATTTTAGAGGTTGTTGGGTGGCTGCTTTACAGCTTTTGCTAAGAGCTGTTACCCTCAAATCCACAGTGCTGTAGGACAGAACACACTTCTCTGTCTTTCCCTCTCTGCCTCTGACAAATATTCAAGCCACACAGACAGGAACGTGATCCTATTCCCATCACAGAGATTGCTTCACTGCACAACAATGTCATAAACATCTTCTACTTGAGGAACTCCAGTAGAAAGGACACAAATTGGGGCTAGAATAGGGAAAATAATGGAAGCATCTATTGACATACTTATTCGTGAAATCCCAACTCACCATTTAATCCAAAAATATTTCCATCTTTTTTCTTAAAATTTAAGAGATTTTATTCACATAAATATATGTATTTGCATGCATATGAATGAGGTCTGCCCAACTTCTTTGGTTCGTCACGTAAATGGATGCAATCTCCTGCTTTGCATCAATATTGGCCATTCTCACAATTTATAACTACATCCTGCACCATTAAAGAATGTTTATAATGTATTGGCACATCAGTGTCCTAGCATAATAGTAATTAGGGAATTCTCCATTGTTATTTAAAGTATCCTCAGTTATTTGATTAGTACATTTAAATTAGGTCCAATTGCATTAGTCATTGTGAATACACAAAGGCACTTTCCCTTTCTCAACATGCTTACAATCTAAATAGGCAAAACTGGCAATGAGCAGGAGAAATTTTGCAGATGGGGAGCAGAGATAGGAAGAGAATGGCTTGTCCAATATCACACAGGAAGTTGGGGACAGAGCTGATAATCCAACCCAAATGTCCTGTATCCCAGCAGCATCACCAAGCTATTCTCCATACAGTCCTGTCTTCAATCATTTCACAACGCTTGGGTACTGTGGTGATAGCTGCCTTACAAAGCCTATGGTGGATGGAAAGTAGGTGTCAAGAACCCCCTGGATGCCAAATTGAACAAAACTGGAGAGACATCCATGTTATTCTGAGTATGCTGTTTAACATTTCTGCTATCTTCATCGTAAGTACACCACTCTCCTGCTACAGTCTCTTCTGTCCCTTTTACATAGTTCATTCTTTCAGCAGCTAGCAGGAAAAATCAGTCTGCTGCTGAATCCTAGATTAATCCAAGGCTAAGCTTTCAGTCAGTTTGGATGTATGTATTATTAAAGGATCAAGTTCATTATCAAGGTAATTCTGCTTGTTTGATGCCAATAAAGATTAAAAATAAACTAGTCAAAGCAAAGCTCTCACTGTAAATTATACTCCCAGAAGAAATAGGTCACAATTGTCTTTACTGGACTACCCTGTCTTGTAAATATTGAGGGGGGGAGAATGTTATAAAACTTCCAGATTTGTGTACATTTTATGAAGCTTGATATTACCTGATATTTCCTTTAATGCTTTTAAGATATGGGAAAAATGTTAATATTCCCACGCTTTCAGCATTGGAGATTGTTTTTCTTAATAGCATTTTGAACCAGAGCCAAATGTTCAGTTAGGGTATGGGAAGGAAGCAAAAAATGTAACAAGATCCTGTGAAAAGCCTGAGGAGGAAGGTTAAGGAAGCCACATATGCCAGTGGTGGGTGGGTCAGCTCTCTCAGCAATATCTATTCAGGTCCACTAAGCTTTATTTGTGAGGCAATGTGGTTCAACGGACAAGTTTTCAACTTGATGAGAGGTGATTTGGGTTCTATTCCACTGACTTGCTATATGACATTTCAGAAGTTATTTCATGCCTCTCTTCCCCTTAGCTTTTTTAGGCCACAACTGCTGAGGTCAAGGAGAATATTTCTATGAGGCTTAGCACCACCTGTCCTCTAGTCACTACTATGATACAAATAAATACGCAACCTCCAGAATGGATGAAGATGGCAAGTAAGATTATTTATGTCACAGTCAAGGTTAATACCATTTAAAAATAAAGTTAGTCTGAAAGGAAAAAGCCACTGGGAAAGAATGGTTACTCACCATGTCTTAGGAAATGGAATTACAGCTGTGGCTTCAGGCCCTTTCTTCTAAAACAGTGGTGCTCAGCCTCTGACCTGTGGGTCATCACTCGGCCCATGGTGGTCTAACTCCGACCTGAGTGGTCATGTCATTCAGCCTGTGGGCCACCCCACAGGTCAGGAAATTTGGAAGTAGAAGAGCAGTGGCAGTGTTAATTGCTGTTCTCTTGTTGGCAAATTTCTGGATCCACAATGAGCCCCATGGTCTAGATAACATGGCCCTGCACAGATGGGACAGCATGTGGGTCAGGCTGGGGCACAACCAGATCCAAGTGTGTGGTGTCAGGCTGGAATGTAGCTGGATCTGGGCGTGCAGTTCAGGGCAGTGCACAGCTGCATCTGACACAGGGCCAGGACAGCACGTGGCAGCATCTGGTGTGCTGAGTTCACACATGCAGACTGACCCCCACATACCAACCCCATGCAGGATCCGGCCTGTAGACTGACCCCATACTACTCATCAGGCCCACAGGGCTGCAAGGTTAAGCACCACGGTTCTGAAAAATACTGATTTGTTTTATGGTAAATTGGACCTCTTTAAGCCAGTAATGTGCGAGACTGTATATTCTATAGGAGGATTACTGAAAAAAAGCCAATGGGTATTCTGTGAGTTACAAAAGACGAGGCAACAGATTTATTCAGCTCTCTTGGGCCTTTCCAAATGAACTGGTTAGTGTAGTAGTGCTGCCTGTAGGCGGCTTAAGTGTGAACACACGTACTGCAAAGATAAAATCACCCGGAGGTTCAAAAAAAGTAGAGCCAGAAACCCCATTAAACTAAAAAGAGTGTGGAAAAAATCTGAACAGTCATGACAAATTTAACATTATTAAAAGAGACTAGTGTCTTTAAAATAACATGAATTCAATAAAAAAAACCAGAGTCAAGGTAACAAGCCCTCAGGGCTTAAGTCTGTGATTTTTTACAGTGAGCCTGATCCCTTCAACAATTTTCTTTGCTATGTAAATATGTAGCATTACCACAGTATGTGAGGGTTCCCAGAGGCAGCTATTCACAGCCTACTTTCATTATTTGCACTATCTACTCACATCCCATTGGCCTGTATTAGTGTTTTTGTTTACATTTCTCCAGTATGGATTGTATCAGTTACTACACAGGTACCAAGAGTACTGTTTTAACAAAGGTCTATTTAAAACCTCTGGGCGCATCCACACATGCAGGCACATGTGCTTGCAGCAGCTCAAATAGGAGCGGCACAAATTTCTGCTGGGGATTTTTGCCTCAGCGCACATGCCCAGAAATGCACTTTAGTGTGGGGAAAGTTGTGCCACTTGGGGCAAAATGACCCTGCCCAGCTCCTCCCAGATCTGCTGCGGGACATCTTTGAGGACCGGTGGGTGCAGCCTGGAGGGCTGTGTGCGGTGTCCCCCTCAGGAGCACTCATTTTCACAGTTTGACCCTTTTACCCTCACATCACTCCTGTCCTGTTTTTCACCTTTGTTGCCACAAGAATTTTGTTGCGTCATTCATCCATTGGCCCCATACAATAGGGCTACTAGTTAGCCAGGTGGGCCCTAGGGTGCATGGTACGTGGATGACACAAATAGAGAGGAGCTTCTGGGGCCTGGCCAATTGGAATCTAGAGACACTACCTCTTGTGCCAGCTGGACTACTGAAGCAGCACTAACCTAGAGTGGACCCTGCACCCTCTACCCACTGCAGCAGTCTGACAGTTTGGGCTGCTGCCTGGGTATGACTTGCTGCCACCTGCAACAACATGTAACCCCAAGGCTGCATGCCTGCCAGACCCAGATGGGGACCACTCGGCCACAGCAGAGGAGTCTGCACTTCTAGACCAGTTGCCAGTGGGTGATGGCTGCAGGGTTGGCCTTTGTACAGCACTGTTGCTATGTGTGCCCCTACCCTGCCATCTGGGCAGCTATTGCCTGGAAGATGTTCTCAGTGTGGCAGCCTGCTTTGAATTATTAAAGCTTGTCCTCCAGGCCCCAAACCTCCAGAAGGCCAGCCACCTCATCTACCCTCCAGCTGGGTCCTGGGTGTCAGCCCTGAGCAGGCTCTTCTGCCTGGATCCTGCCACTTGCATCACTAGTAGGAATCCTGATGTTCCCTACCTAAAACCTGAAAATTCTCTGATAAAAAAAAATCCAAATTCACTCTTTAAAATACTCCAAAATCCATGTCATTGCACAATTAAAAGACCACTATAACCACTACATATATACATACATGCATTTATACACACACCCACACACACATAGATACGTAGATACATATATACACACACACATTTCCTTCACTTTATGCTGTTACATGTATTCCTGGAAAACAACACATAACTTGAATTCACATAAAGCAGGGGTGG
>NW_017728886.1:65937422-65940636 GCF_001723895.1 Crocodylus porosus | reverse complement strand
AAGTAGAGCCAGAAACCCCATTAAACTAAAAAGAGTGTGGAAAAAATCTGAACAGTCATGACAAATTTAACATTATTAAAAGAGACTAGTGTCTTTAAAATAACATGAATTCAATAAAAAAAACCAGAGTCAAGGTAACAAGCCCTCAGGGCTTAAGTCTGTGATTTTTTACAGTGAGCCTGATCCCTTCAACAATTTTCTTTGCTATGTAAATATGTAGCATTACCACAGTATGTGAGGGTTCCCAGAGGCAGCTATTCACAGCCTACTTTCATTATTTGCACTATCTACTCACATCCCATTGGCCTGTATTAGTGTTTTTGTTTACATTTCTCCAGTATGGATTGTATCAGTTACTACACAGGTACCAAGAGTACTGTTTTAACAAAGGTCTATTTAAAACCTCTGGGCGCATCCACACATGCAGGCACATGTGCTTGCAGCAGCTCAAATAGGAGCGGCACAAATTTCTGCTGGGGATTTTTGCCTCAGCGCACATGCCCAGAAATGCACTTTAGTGTGGGGAAAGTTGTGCCACTTGGGGCAAAATGACCCTGCCCAGCTCCTCCCAGATCTGCTGCGGGACATCTTTGAGGACCGGTGGGTGCAGCCTGGAGGGCTGTGTGCGGTGTCCCCCTCAGGAGCACTCATTTTCACAGTTTGACCCTTTTACCCTCACATCACTCCTGTCCTGTTTTTCACCTTTGTTGCCACAAGAATTTTGTTGCGTCATTCATCCATTGGCCCCATACAATAGGGCTACTAGTTAGCCAGGTGGGCCCTAGGGTGCATGGTACGTGGATGACACAAATAGAGAGGAGCTTCTGGGGCCTGGCCAATTGGAATCTAGAGACACTACCTCTTGTGCCAGCTGGACTACTGAAGCAGCACTAACCTAGAGTGGACCCTGCACCCTCTACCCACTGCAGCAGTCTGACAGTTTGGGCTGCTGCCTGGGTATGACTTGCTGCCACCTGCAACAACATGTAACCCCAAGGCTGCATGCCTGCCAGACCCAGATGGGGACCACTCGGCCACAGCAGAGGAGTCTGCACTTCTAGACCAGTTGCCAGTGGGTGATGGCTGCAGGGTTGGCCTTTGTACAGCACTGTTGCTATGTGTGCCCCTACCCTGCCATCTGGGCAGCTATTGCCTGGAAGATGTTCTCAGTGTGGCAGCCTGCTTTGAATTATTAAAGCTTGTCCTCCAGGCCCCAAACCTCCAGAAGGCCAGCCACCTCATCTACCCTCCAGCTGGGTCCTGGGTGTCAGCCCTGAGCAGGCTCTTCTGCCTGGATCCTGCCACTTGCATCACTAGTAGGAATCCTGATGTTCCCTACCTAAAACCTGAAAATTCTCTGATAAAAAAAAATCCAAATTCACTCTTTAAAATACTCCAAAATCCATGTCATTGCACAATTAAAAGACCACTATAACCACTACATATATACATACATGCATTTATACACACACCCACACACACATAGATACGTAGATACATATATACACACACACATTTCCTTCACTTTATGCTGTTACATGTATTCCTGGAAAACAACACATAACTTGAATTCACATAAAGCAGGGGTGGGCAAAATGCGGCCCATGGCATGGATGAGGCACACTAGGCCATTCTATCTGGCCCGTGGGGCTCCTAAAAAATTTAGAAAATTAATATTTATCTGCCCCTGGCTGCCTGTCATGCGGCCCTCGATGGCTTGCCAAAACTCAGTAAGCGGCCCTCCGCCCCAAAATATTGCCCACCCTTGGCATAAAGGGAACCCACTTTGCAATGTAAGAAATCGGGATATGTTCCAAGACCTGAACTGTACTGACCCCCAGACCCATTTCTACCACTTTTACAAGATAAGTTTGGTACACACCAACAGCAGACAGTGCTCACAAGCACAGGGTACTATCATAATGGGGATGGCAACTAGAAACACATGTGTCACAGACAACAAGTGAGGAGCACAAATCCACATAGGAAATTATATTTTGTTGTGTGTCATTCCCACAATACACTGCACAAAGCAGCTGCCTGTAGGCTTCCTCCATACCAATCACATAAGAGTGATTTTACCTTGCACATAACAAACTTTTGATATAAAAAGTGTCATCACATAAGAGCAAATTTGCACATATGGAATCCACATAAAGCAAGGGAAACCTGTATAAGAAAGAGACATAATTTGGACGATGTTTTATTGATATATTTACAATTTTAAAGCAATTTGGAAGCCTACCAGTGTCTCTATCATTATAATAAAATAAAATATAAATATTTATCTGTGTTGACATTTGTTTTTGGCTTTCTTATCATAGAAAAATAGAGCTCTCCCTGATCCCTTCACTAAAAAGGATGTGAAGACAGCTGCCTCTGCAGCCACAGCTCCTGCCAACAGGTCTCATTCTGTCTGAAAGCTGGGCGCACTGGCTGTGTGATGGGGGGGATATGAGATTTGCAGGAAGGGGTTGGGAAGAGGTATGAGGAAGTGTGTGGGTGTGGCGAAGGATGTGGGGTTTTCAGGAGGGGGCTGAGGGGATGATGTGGAGTGTGTGGGTGGGTGTGAGAGGGTGTAGGAGAGTGTGGGGTGTTTGGATGGTGTGATGTGTGTGTGTGGGTATGGGGTTTACAGGAGGAGGTGGAGGGCTGGGGGGGTGTCAGGGGAATGTCAGGTTTGTGGGAGAGACCACCGCACCCCCACCCCCTCACCCTCTGTGGCACCAGCCAGGCTGTGGCAGCGGCAGTGCTGCCAAACCTGCAGTCTGTTCCGGGAAAATGGGCCTGGAAGGATCTGACCCCACTCAACACGGCATGGCCTGCTAGCATGCCTTTGGACAGGAGCTGGAGGCGCAGCTCTGAGCTACGAGGCTCCTATGGAAAGACGCATGCTAGTGGGGTGGGTTTGGCCAGGTTGCATTGGTCCCATTCTTCATGAGGGTCAGGCAGTGATGTGTAGCCATGGCACTGTGCCTACAATGGGCTGTGGCACATTAACACCTAACTGTCATGGAGAACAGGCTCACCCTGTCCTGCCAGCATGCACCTTCAAATAGGAGCCACACCTCTGGTCCTGTCCAAAAGCATGCTAGTGGACTGTGCCAAGCTAGGTTGCATTGGATCCCGCCAGGCCCGTTCTTCACACACAGACTGGTTTGGTTGGCACTGCAGGGGGTGAAAGATGAGTGTGTGGTGCCCCCCCCAACCTGAT
>NW_017728886.1:65933194-65937250 GCF_001723895.1 Crocodylus porosus | reverse complement strand
GTGCATGCTGGGGCAACAGAAGCACTGTAGAGATGTCCTGGCTAGATACCAGAGTGTCTCTGGATGGCCTACCACCAGTTTGCCTCAGGACACAGTCCTGGACTGTGCCCTGTACTGCTTTTTTTCTGCAGGTTTTTTTTGATACCTGTATTTGCAGGTATCAAATTTAAAGTTGGTGCTGCGAATATCCAGCTCAGGGAATGATTTTTTTTGTTCCCAGTGTGCCTCTTGAGGTGTCTTAAACTGCTTTGAGATGCTACATGAGGCACGTGTGGGATCACCTGGACATGGCCTGTTTCCAATCGTAGATATTCATATGATGAAAATTGTCCCTCCTGGTTTAGGCACTAGAAATATAAAGTCAATCTTCCATTGCTTTTTACCTAGTGACTGGCTGTTCAGTGTATTTTCATTTACTTGGGAGCCCTGATTATATTTCCCTGTAAACACTGGGAGGTTCCATAAAAACAGGGCTTCTATTTACAACACAAGTTACACATGGGAAACAGCTTTCCCAAAATCTTCTGATCTGGGCTCAGGGTTTTTTCCAAATTGCTTTAGCAATGGAAGCCTACTACTACAAGATGTAGCCAGATCAAAAGCCAAACACTTTTCCAGAGAAGTAGTAGAAAGCTTAAGGAAAGCAACTCTGAGGGTTGAGAGGGTTGACTAGAAGCATCTAGCAAAAAGAAAGGCTCATCTAAATTTATTTTGCCATTGACACAAGAGATTGGAAACCCTGGCCACATCTACGCATTCATTAATGCACTTTAGGTAATACACATTAAATCTAGTACCTCCGGGCACTTTTCCATGTGCTCTGAGGGTGGGGGTGGGAATGGCTCCAAGAGCCACTCTAATTAAAGCACTACATCGTCTCATGTATTAGTGTCCCCATGCTTCAAAATGGTGGCAGGGGGCAACTTGAACTGAAGCTTGTTTGACAAGCTTCAGTTCAAGCACCCCCACTGCCATTTTGAAGCAAGGGCACACTAATACACAAGACACACAAAGCCTCTGGAGTGCGGTAATTTCCATGCTCCAGCGGACTCAATTAATTGAGTCTGCTCCGATGCACTGTAATTACCATGTCTACAGGCACCCTCCATTGTGAGGTACTAGAAAAATGTGTATTAGCCTATTTTATGCACAATAGCTAAAGAGCATAGTATTTGTGATGTTTTAATGTGCATTAAATAAAGGCTAATACACATTAAAGTGCACAGTTAGACGTGCCTCCTGTCTAGAGCTTTTAGGGTCAAATTTTTTTGCTAAAACTCTTCCCCCCCCCGCCCTTCAGAAAAATGCATATTTTTCTGGAAATCACCAAAGCATTTGAAATCATTTTCAAAACAAAATATTTTGTTTTTTTAATTTCAGAATGATGCTTGGCTTAAAAAATGAACTATTTAGCATTTTAAAACTATTAAAAATCTAACATTTTTTCAGAAAGAAAAAATAAAACAAAAGAAAAGCTTCCTCTTTGGGGCTGAATTAAATATTTCACTCAACTAAAAAAGAAATTATTTCAGCTTTTTATTTTGATAGGAAAACAAAAATACATTAATTTGGAGTCCATCAGGTCCTTCCTTCCTTTTTATTTTTCAGCTCAGCCAGTAAACTGAAAAATCAGTCATTTGCACAGCTCTAACTGTGAGCATTTCTTGGAAAATGTGAGTTATTAAACCAGAAGCCAAGAGACTCTTATCAGGATGCCTGATTCTGTCTTTCACTTTTCATTCTGGTACCAGACTTATCCTCCTGGAGAGCCCTCATTAGGTTCCAGCAGATTCAGATCTGTTTCTTAGGGTTAAAAAAAGCTGAGTTCTAATTCTCCAGCAAGCAGCTCAAAGGTATATAATGAGTTAGTTTTATCAGACGAGTCTATGAACTTTATTTTATAAACCTACTGAATACTAAAAATTATGGATTCAATATAGACATTGGATGGATGACACATTACAACCTGCCTGACATCTGATGCACCAGGTACCTGCCAGACCTGACCTCTTACTTTTTTCTCTCCACATTTTCTCTTCTCCCATACCCTACTTTTCTGCCTTTGTCTTCCTAATATCCAGCTATTTCCTTTGTCATAGACAGCCTATTTTCTAACTTGAATCAATACCACTCTAGTGTCTCCCTTACTCACAGTTGGCCTCTTGCCCTGCTTTTTTCCTTTCTCCCATCTGTGCTTTACCTTTTGTGTTTCTAATTTTTACCTATTTACATTCTCTCTGACATCCTGCCACACTTCTAGCTTCTCTCATTCCTTGGAGTCTCAGAACAGCAGAAACTCCCTATGCCTGAAAAAGGGTGATTGCGCCCAAAAGCTTGCTAAGAACTTTTTCCAAATACTCAGTTGGTCTAATAAAAGATATTGCATCTACTCAAAGAACCTTGCCTGCAGTTAAATAAGAAAGCATTTTGAAAGGTTCCTAACCTTCCCTCTAAACCTGTGTAAATGGGTTTGAAAGGTCATCAAAATTTGGTTTGTAAAAATTCATCCATAAATATTAAGGAGAGCTCACTCCCACACATCTATACATGGTACTGTCAGTGACACAGAAATGAACATTTCATTTTTCACTCAAAGTTTATTTCCATTCTCAGCTTATTCTCAAGTCAATATTTTATTCTCTAAATGCTACAATTTTATTCATACTTAAATAGTTCTTCAGACTCCAATTTCTTTTCCTCTTCATCTCATTTACCATAAATGAGCTAGGAAGCATTTAAAGAACCCAATGCCTTGCCTTGAGACACAGGGTAACTGATTGCTCACATCTCTATTGCTAGAAATACTGCAGCTTTATTAAACTGCATATTTTTCCAGCAGTTATAAAAATCAAATCTACTGCTTTATCAGTGAAAATTAACCAAAACATAGGTTTTAATAGTAATTGTATAAATTAGCTAGTTTTCCAGGTGTTTTTTCCCAGTGCAATACAAACAAAACTAATAATAATACCCTTTTTGAAGTTAGAATCAAATTTCTTATGCAGGGTTTCCTCATTTTTCAGGTACCTCTTATCTGCCCTACTAGGTTCTTATAATCAGAAAACTTTGATATTTATACTAAGCTTCCTATTTCTTAATTTCATCTACTGCCAGTCCTTCTAGCATTAGGTATCTTTTGTATCACCCTATATAATTCTTCCCCTGAAAACCTAGTGAGTTGTATTTGACCAGATCAGACCAGTCAGAGAAATAAATACAGCCTGTGGAACGTATCTAAGAGATGTGGGTCTATGGCAGTAGGACTTAAAGGTATTTAAATAAAGCTGTCTGAGTCTTTAAAATTGTCCCAAATTAATTGTATCATCATACAATGAAAGACCTGGTCTGCAACTACTTGAAGCTCTGCTTTCCCACCCTACTCTTGGCTACCATTAGCTCATTTATACCAAAATGTTGTAATGTGGATGCTTAAAAGCAGCATAAATTCATATTTAGGCACTTACTATATTCACTTGAATCCAAGAAGTTTTTCCCCCCTTATGAACATAGCAGTAAAGCCACTTGTCACAGATTTGAATACAAGGTGGCTGCTGTAGCTCTGGCCCTGGACCCAACCTGGGGTCTGAAGTCAGACTCACAACAGCTGCTTGCACTCCCCTACCCCTCCATCTGCCTCCCTCCCTTTCCCACCCTTCCTCTCCCCCTTCCTTTCCCACTGCTTACATTTGCTCCAGCATGGCTCTAGCCCTACTCCAACCCAGGGCATGGAACATGTTTTCTCTAGCCTCAGCAAAGTCCAGTAACAGAGAAGGCTGAGGGGGGACCTGGTGACTGTCTATAAACTCACTAGGGGGGACTAGAAGGGTTTAGGGGAGACCCTGTTTCCCTTAGGGCCCCCTGGCATGACAAGGAACAATGGACACAAATTATTAGAGAGTAGATTTAGATTAGACATCCGCAAGAACTACTTCACAGGGCGACTAGGAGCTGGAACCAACTTCCTAGGGAAGTGGTGCTGGCTCCTACCCTGGGGATCTTTAAGAAGAGGCTTGATGACTACCTGGCTGGACTCATTTGAGTCCAGTCTTTTCTCCC
>NW_017728886.1:65927787-65933094 GCF_001723895.1 Crocodylus porosus | reverse complement strand
GGCTCCTACCCTGGGGATCTTTAAGAAGAGGCTTGATGACTACCTGGCTGGACTCATTTGAGTCCAGTCTTTTCTCCCATCCAGGCAGGGGGTTGGACTTGAAGATCTACAAGGTCCCTTCTGACCCAACTTTTATGATTCTATGATTCTATGAACAGCTGATGCAGCAGTGGCAGCTTTGGCCAGATCCTGTAATCCAGGTCAGGGCTACTGCTATCACCACCACTGCTACCTGGTTGGGGCCAGATCAAACACATGCTTTGTGCCCTGCCCAGAGGCATATCAGAGCTGGACTGAGGGTAAGCAGAGGCTGCAGGTGGGGGAGAGACACTGGAGTTAAGGGATGTGGAAGTAGGCAGCAAGACAGGCACTAGTGGAAGGTGCCAGCATGGAAGGTGGGGAGTGGTGGGGGCGGGGAAAGTAGCAGGGAACAAAGTATAGTGAGGAAGGGGCAGGGGTCAAGTTTCTTAACTCTCCCACTGCCTGCATCACCACTGCCTTACCCACTACTTGCACCCTTTCTCCACTGCAAAGGATAGGGGGACAAGTTTTAGATGACCCTCCAATAATTAGATACTATTATAACATTTATTAATTTTCCTTATACGGAAACTAATTTTTGGGGTGTCATCTTAAATTCAGAGTTTTCTTGGATTTGGGTGAATATATAAAAGTGACCTGGTCTTCAAGTGAGAGAAGTGTATGGAGAATATATATTTAAAAAGTAGGTTAGGTTATTGGCTTTTTGGTGGGGCTGTACTTAGGTATGAATATATGTGCTATGTCCCAAGTTCATGGTACTACTTTCAAGACAGTTTAAAGGGGTTTAGTGACTAAATTATTATTGTTAATGAGCATCAAGAGCGTTTTTCCAGAAGAGAGAAAATGTCAACTGAAAAATCATGCTTCTGTATGAAATTATTTCACTTACTCCTCTTAGAAGTTGCTCCAAAGTTTATTATAATAAAGAAACTAAAACATAGAAGTCTGATTCTCTAATTGTCTCTGACTGATTCTTGGTTTGTTTATTTAGTGCTTTTGGCTGCCTTTCACAGATGATTTTCATTGTTTTCCCTGTTTCTTTGATTCTTTCACATAATAGCAGAGGAAAGAAATGAACAACAGAATCTACAGGAGAATCTGAGAGCTGCTGTTTTATGTAAAGCTACTTTTAACTTATTTTCTAAAATGAATATATTTCAAGTACAAGGTGTCCCATACTGATAATCTGTATTTTTTATTACTTTAAGCAGAAGTATTAGCATGAGATTTTCAAAGTAAAATCCTATTTCATTTTTTTACAAAAATTCATAATGTGCATGTTGTGGGTTTTCCCAAGGATACTGAAGTGAGAATTTTTATGACATTTCCAAACAATGTTAGTGATTTTAACTCTCTACTTCTAATATTTGCAATATATAATTTCTTTATAATGATTCTTCCTGAAGCCCCCAACTTGACAAAAGCAATTAATTCCAGTCTTATGTCCATACCAATTATAGAGAAGACATAAAAAACATACTTAAAAATCCAATTGTTGAATCATTTGATTCTACTAATTGGAAGCAATTTTCCTTTCAGTGGCTAACCACTCTGAAGCCCCTTTGTGTCTACATTGTTTGGTTTCAAGTATGGGACCAACTTTCAAAGGAAGTGGTGCGGGCTCCTACCCTGGGGATCTTTAAGAGAAGGCTTGACGTCTACCTGGCTGGGGTCATTTGAGCCCGGTTTTCTCTCCTGCCCAGGGCAGGGGGTCAGACTTGATGACCTACAAGGTCCCTTCCGAACCTAATTCTATGAATCTATGAATCTGGGAGTTGCATTTGATACTAGAAGAATCACTGAAAAAAAATCTCCAAAATCTGCAGGTGGTTTTCATATTGTCATTTGAAAAATTCACATTTAGTGCCCTGGAAAAATTTCCATTATTTTTATCCAAGTTGGTCACTTCCAAATGAAAGCCAACAACATTTATTAACTGTGGATGTAATCCTACAATATCTGATGAGCGTAGCTTACCAGTAATTTATGCTCACAGTGCACTAAAAGACTAATGCATGGTCAGAAACAATACATTCATTAATAAGAGTTTTCAGGATCAGCCCCTATAATAATTTTTTTTTTGATTTCTTTCATTTCACTGGAAAAAATAACAGAACTTTAAAATTAAAATATTGCTGTTGTCCAGACCGTGCTGAATACCAAGATGTGAATTAAGTTATAGCTGTAAAATGGCATTTGTATCTCATGGACCTGACCTTGTAGTTGTCTACTGAAAATTGTCTTCACTTCAGCGAGACTACTTATGTAATCCAAGTTAACCATATATGTAAGACATTTGCTCCATTTCAAAAAGAATCAAATGCAGACTTTTATTAAGGAAGACAGCATGATCGGAACTGATAACAATTAATATTATAGTAAACACACATTTCCTCCTGTGTGGTATGCTACGGTAAATTTGCTGAACAAGGTAATGCATTTTAATATTTGTGTCACAAGGAAGTAAGAAGGAGTTGGCATTTTCCAGGTGATTTTAGTTGATTCAGCGATGCATTGATTCAATAATGCATTCATTAAATTAGATATTTTTAACTGTAGCATTACAGAGAGATTTGGGTCTCTTAAAGGCTATTGTAGATCTCAAATGAAAAACTCTGTATCTGTGAAACTGTCTGCAGATGCTTGATATGCTCCATTATAACAGGTTGTGAAGCAACTAAAAGTTCAAAAAATAGTCAAAGTTTATCAGGCATGTTATATTCATTAAACACCATCATTAAAGACATTTCAGGGAATATACAGTACCTCATCCTTCCAATGTCAGCTCTCACTATCTCCACAATAAAAGGTTTCCTAGCTAGTGGTCTAATACTGCTCCCCTTTAGGTCAACGGCAAACTCCCACTGATACATATAATGTAGGCTTACTCTACACTTGCTCCATAAAACACACAAGCTGATACTGTAGTTTTGTTTGCTGGGAACGTCAGTGATTTGAGGTGGTAGAGTAATGTAGTTTTTACATCTAGATCTGTAAGATCTTGAAGGCTTCTCTATACCATTTCAGCAGTCCTTGTCCCAGAGAGCACAAGGCTGAGCATGGCTTGCTGTGCTCATCAGGTCTATTGGAGACCTCCAGTTTGAGAACAGGAACCAGGAAGCAGAGGCATAACTAGCAGGGTTTGCACCCTAAAGGGAACTACTGAGTGCCAACAAGTGACAAAGGGGAGGGGATGAGTCTTACTCATCCCAAGAATTCAGGGTCCCTGGCTGCTGCCATCATGGTGGTCTACCTGCCCCAGTTATTGCTGCTACAACAGCAACGCAGAGTCCCCTGCATACAGCCACAGCTGCAACAAGGTCTCTCCAAGGTCTACCATTCTCACTCATGTCCCATTTGCCCCTCCATTGTTGTGCTACCCCTAAAGAGGAACCTGGAGCAGCCTCACTGCTAAGCTTCTGGTTCTGAAGCACATCACCAGTCTTAGGTGAGCCCCAACACTGCCATGGTATAGACAAGCCCTGATACATCTATATTAAAAGTATGATTAGCTGCCAATTAAATTACAGGCTTGCATTGCTCTTCATGAGCATAACTTGAATTTTTAGGCCACCTAGAGTGTTTTCCTAAAATATCACATGTGTAGTGCTCACTCTGCTACATTATGCTAGTGAACTAATATAAAAGACAAAACAAACATCAGTTTTCCATAGAGGATAAAAATGACTGTTTGTTGCTGCATACCTTAATACAAAAATGTTACAAAATCCATTGTTGTCAAACTTTCCTAATTGTAGAGAAGTAACTTTTGGTGGACTTTATGGTCATACCCCTCTTAACCTATCATCACCTTTTTATAACACCAGCAGCTTTGTATAACTCTTATTTCCCTTAATAAGGATTGGGAGTGGCTAAGCCTAAGGTTGGTCTCTTGGCTGACCCTAAATTCAGCTGAGAGCAACCTCCTACAAATACCATGAGTAAGCCAAACCTGTTTAGCAAAAACACATGGGGGCCCATCCAGCACGCACATGCCTCTTACCCTGTCTCAAACTCCCAGGGGTCTAACAAAAATGGAGTTAAAAAAACGGAGCAGGGCATGGTACTGGACCATGCGCTGAGGTAACTGGAGGCTGGGTCCTCCACAGAGATGCTCTGGCTGCAAGAGCATCTCTGTGGTTGACCCTTGCGCTGGTGCTGAAGCATGCTGCCTGCCAGGCAGCGTGCTGCAGCACCAGGGCTCCAGTACCAGCAAGTCAGGGGTTGGGAGGCTGGAAGATGGGGGAGGGGACTATGGAGGGGACCCCTGCTGGTCCTGCCCACTCCCCCAGCCCTTCTCTGCCCAGTCCCACCCCCTGCCTGCCCCCCCAAACCCTCCACATCCCTGACCTGCTCAACCCTGATCCCTGCTCTGCCTGGCCTTGCCCCCCCACCCCAGCATCCCCATATGAGGGGAAAAAAACCCCAAACCTGGCACTTACTGCCAGTCCAGCTGCCATTTGGCTCACTGGGGCCCCACCTGCACAATGTAGGGCAGAGGGACAGCCCCAGCCTGGGCCCTCCTGGCCCCTGCTGCCTGGGGGGCCCTGCCAGGAGGCCCCAGAACCCCCCCTGCCCCCCAGCCCCTGCTTCTAGGGTAAGTAGAGGCTTTTTTTTTTTTAAGTGGTGGTGCCTGGGGTTGAGAGGACAGCCATGGGGAGATCTGGGGGAGCGAGGTGGTGGGGCTGGGTGGGCCAGCCATTGTGGGGGGCTGCAGCAGCTGGTGGGGGATGAGGCCAGGTGGGGCAGCAATCTGGGGGATGTGGGCCTTGCAGTAGGGGGTAGTAGCCCTTGCAGGGGCCATTTGGGGGCCATAGGCCCTGTGGGAGGGCAGCAAAACATATATTCATGTATTCATGAAACCTGTAATTTAGAGTTCACTTTATTATTATGATAGAGACACTGATGGCTTCCACATTGCTTTAACACTGTAGATATATCAGTAAAACATTGCCCAACTGATCTGTCTCTTTTTTTCTCTCTCTCTCATGGTCTTTTGTTTTAATTGTGGCGGAACATAGGTTTGGGGATTTTTTGTTTTGTTTTTTATCAGGGATTTTTCAGTTTTCAAATAGGGAACACCAGAATTCCTGCTAGGGGGGCCAGTGGCAGAACCCTGCCTGCTCAAAGATGGCATTTTGGACCCATCTGGCTGTGGCTGACCTAGCCAAATGGGGCCAGGAGAACATAATTTGACAATTCAAAGTAGACCACCCAGAGCATCTTCCAAGTGATAGTTGCCCAGATGGCAGGGAAGGAGGCACA
>NW_017728886.1:65918793-65927687 GCF_001723895.1 Crocodylus porosus | reverse complement strand
AATCCCTGCCCCCCTACCCCAGCATCCCCACAATAAAAAAAAACCAACAACAGAACCCCCACCCAACACTTAGTGGTGCTCCAGCTGCCGTATGGATCACTGGGGCCACACCTGCACGGCACAGAGCAGAGGGACAGTCCCAGCAACCCCAGCCCAGGCCCTCCTGCCCCATGCTGCCCTGTGCTGCCAGGGGTGCTCTACCAGGAGGCCCCAGAGCACCCCTAGCCCATGCTTCTATAGTAAGTACAGGATTTTTTGTGGGTTTTTTTCTTTCTTTTTCTTTAAAGTGACAGTGACTGGGGTTGGAGGGGCAGCCATGGGGGCCTGGGGTTGCAAGTAGGGGAAGGGGCTTGGAAGGGCAGCCACTGGAGGAGTTGGGGGAGTGGGGCTCAGTGGGGCAGCCATTCAGGGGCCTACAGCAGCTGGTGGGGGATGGGGCCAGGTAGGGAAGCAATTAGGAGGCTGGTGGGGCATGTGGGCCTTGCAGGGAGGGTAGTAGCCCCTGCGGGGGCCATTTGGCTTCTGTTGGGTGGCTGTAACCCCTGGGTGGGGCCATAACCCATGTGGAGGCCATTGAGGGGATGTAACCCCTGTATGGGGGCCATAGCCCCTGTTGGGGGCAGCAAAATATATATTCATGTACTCAAGAATTCATGAAACATGTATTTAGAGTTCACTTTATTATTATGATAGAGACACTGGTAGGCTTTCACATTACTTTAACACTGTGGATATATCAGTAAAACATTGTCCAACTGATCGCTGTCTCTGTCTCTCTCCCTCTCTCTTTATAGTGGTCTTTTGTTTTAATTGTAGAGGAACATGGATTGGGGGGTATTTTACAGAGTGACTTAGGGATTTTTTAGTTTTCCAATAGTGAACACCAGAATTCCTGCTAGGGAGGCCAGTAGCAGGATCCTGCCTGCTCAGACCTGGCACCTTGGACCCAGCTGGCCGTGGCTGACCTCCTGGCCAAATGAGGCCAGGAGGACAATTCAAAGGATGCCACCACACCTGGAACATGTTCCACGCAATAGCTGCCCAGATGGCTGGGAAGGGGCACACATAGTAGTAGTATCATACAGAGGCAAACTCTGCAGCCACAGCCAGCTGGCAGCTGGTCCAGAGGGGCAGATGTCTCTACTGGCTGTGCAGTCCCCACCCGGGTCTGGCAGGTGCACAGCAAGTCACAGCCAGGCAGCAGCCCCCACTGCCAGACTGCTGCAGCAGATAGAGGGTGCAGGGCACTCTCAGGGCTGCTTCAGCAGTCCAGCTGGCACAAGTGGTAGTGTCCCGCAGTACCAATTGGCTGTGACCCAGAAGCTCCTGAGAAGGAGTAGCCCTAACCTACTTGCCAGGGCAGCTTTTTCTACTGATGGGGCCAGGACAGGACAGCTTTTTATACTGCTGGGGACAGCACAGGTGCTGGCCCTGGGCTCTAGCTCCCCCTGACTGCAGATTCAGGAGCCAAGCAGGGCTATTTTGCCCTGAGTGGCACAATTTGCTCCACAACAAAGTGCATGTCCAAGCACGTGCGCTGAAGCAAAAAGCCCCAGCTCAAATTTGCACTGCTTCTATTTGAGCTGCTGCAAGTGCATGTGGTTGTATGTGTAGATGTGCCCTGGGAGGTCATTCTCTACAGTTGCTCTTCAGCTCTGGAACTGCTTCCTTCTTGAGCCTGATCACTGTTAAACTTTCATATCTGGGCAAGCACCCAAAGAATACTAGGCTGAGGTGATGGTCATGGCAGTCTCTACGTTATCTTGATGTCCTCATTCCCTTTTAAGCTGCTTCACTCCTTTTGTCACTCTTCTGTGTTTAATGTCTTCAGTTTTTTTATTGTACACTACCCTGAACCTTTGTTGGTAGCATATAACTTGAATAAATAAATAAGTACTGAAAATGGTTGTGCAATCTCCATCCTTGGAAGTTTCTACATCCAAGTGAGGAAAACACTTGCATGGGATGGTTTAAAAGCAGGATGATTCAGCCTTGAGCAGAGGTATGAGTAGAAGATCTCCTGAGATCCTTTGAATCCTATTTTTCTGTGAAGTTTTTATTATATTGTAGCAGCATCCAAGGGCAGATCCAGGGGGTGCACTTGCACCCCTCCTATTTGATTACTGCTCTACCCAAAGTTTAAAACTAACTGCCTGGCAGTGGCAGTAGCATTTTCAGGCAGAACTGAGAAAATCAATTTACTACATGGCTGATTGTAATCTATCTGATGACTTGTAAACAATTCATTCCACAGGTGTTAATGACTCTCCTTTTCAATAACCTTGATGTTCCACCAACCCAGCTACCACTTGTTCTACAATTCCATTGCTTGTTAGCTGCTCCTGGTAATGAAGCTCCTATTTCACAGCCCTGCATAATGTTTTAAACTCATTCTAGTAAAACTATATTTGTTTTTGCTTCAGCAATAAAGCTTTAATTCAGCCCTAGGCCCCTAGTGCATTGATAAAACTTCTAGTCTATTTTCAACTAGAGAAAAATGTGTGTTGTTTTATATGTGCTGATGCACCTCACCAACTGCACACCCCCCACCCGCCATTATTTTTATCTCTGCAAAAATTATTTTAAAAAAATCAGTTCAACACGTATTTTTCATTTTTGCCTTTTCAGAGAAAATTTGTTATGTACATTTTTGAGAATTTCTATTTGGTGGGAAAACATTCCCTCAGCCTCAGAAGTCATGTGACCCAGCCACCTAGCCATTTTCATTTCCCTGCACTGGACTCACTCCAATTTGTCTACATTCTCTCTGTACGGTGGGGGGCAAACTGAATGCAGTGCTCCAGATGTGGCCTCACCAGTGCTGAATAGAGCGGAATAATCACTTCCCTTGACCTGCTGGCAACACTCCTACTAATTCAGCCCGCTATGCTGTTAGTCTTCTTTGCAACAAGGGTACACTTCTGGCTGATATTCAGCTTATTGTCCATTGTAACCCCCGGGTCCTTTTCTGCAGAACTGCTGCTTAGGCAGTTAGTCTCCAAACTGTACCAGTCCATGGGACTCTTCTGTCCCAAGTTCAAGGTTTTGCACTTGTCCTTATTGAACCTCATGAGATTTATTTTGGTCCAATCCTCCATTAAGTCAAGGTCTCTCTGAATCCTGGCACTACCCTTCTGCGTATCTACTACTTCCCCCCACTTAATGTCATCTGCAAACTTGCTGAGGATGCATTCTATACCATCTTCCAGGTCATTGATTAAGTTATTGAACAAAATGGGCCCTGGGACTGGCTCCCAGGGCGCTCCACTTAACACTGGCTGCCGACTATACATCAAGCCATTGACTACTACCCTCTGAGCCTGATGATCCAGTCAGTTTTCTATCCACTTTACAGACCATTCATCCAACCTATACATCCTTAGCTTGCTTGCAAGAATGTTGTGAGAGACCACAACAAAAGCCTTGCTAAAGTCAATGTATATCGCATCCACAGAGCCAGTCTTCTCATCATAGAAGGCAATCAAGTTGGTCAGGCATGACTCACCTTTGGTGAATCCATGCTGACTATTCCTAATTCACCTTCTCCAAGTGCTTATAAATGGATTCCTAGAGGACCTGTTCCATAATGTTGCCAGGGATTGAGGTAAGGCTTACTCGTCTGTAGCTCCCCAGATCCTACTTCTTCTTTTGCTTAAAGATAAGCACTATATTTGCCCTTTCCAATAGCCTGGGACTTCTCCACATCACCATAAGTGTTCACAGATGACGGCCAGTGGCTCTGCAACCACATCTGCCAACTCCCTCAGCACATTCAGATGCAACACATCTGGTCCCATGGACTTGTACACATCCTGATTTTCTAAATAGTCCCCCACCTGTTCTTCTGCCACTTTTGTCAGCTCACCTCCTTCCCAGACTGTGCTGCAAAGTAGAGTAGTCTGGATGACCTTTCCTGTGAGGACTGAGGTAAAAAAGGCATTAAGTACTTCAACCTTCTCTGTATCCCCTGCCACTAAGTTACCTTCTCCATTTTCCTAACCTTCCTCTTGTTGCTGACATACTTGAAGAAACCCTTCTCACTGCCCTTCATGTCCCTGGTTAGCTGCAACTCCTCACTAGGTTAGCAAGCCAGCCTGCAAAGATGCTCTTCCCTCTCTTTGTCAGATAGATTCCACCCCTGCCCACCAATCCATCTTCTTGAAACAACATTTAATGATCAAAGAAGCTGAAGCCCTGCTGGGAACACCATTTGTACAGCCATGCATTGCTCTGTAGGATGCATTTCCTCCTGCCCGCGCTCTTCCTCTTGAATGGAAGGATCAAGGAGAACACCACCTGAATGCCTGTCCCCTTCACCCTTGCACTGAAAGCCCTGAAGTCACTTTTGATCTGTTCAAGAGCTCCCCTGTTGGGCCATAACTTATTATTTCTAAATAGGGTGGGCTAGATACTTTTGGAATGCCCCTTGTATAGATCTATTTCTAGATATCTATTCTTTCTGAGACTAGCTGTGCCCCTTCCCATTACACTGAGTGTCAGCATTACCTTACTCTCCAAATAGTCTCATCAATTTTTGTAGAACTATTCATGATGAAAGATTTTAGTCAGCATGAATATGGCTGTCAGAATCTGATCCATAGTATTTACAAAGCAGATTGACCTGACCTGAAGGAGCTATTGCAGTTTTGCTTTTTCACTTGCATGTAGCCACTTTATAATAACAGAATACTTTGACACACTAGCCCCTGGAGACATTACAGGCTAGCAAATAGACTGCCACAGTTCTATCTGTAGCCACAGATATGTATCAAGTTTGGGTGATAACCATATTTGTGATGATCTTATATAAAAAAAAGGCTTAGTAGAATAGTATTTTTTTCTTTTTTAAAATTAGCTTGAAAACTGATTTAAAGTACTCCATATAATTCATTCATATTTTAGCCCATGCCAGATTGCCATTCCAAAAGTAAAATCCCCAAAAGCTTGTATGTACATATTTATTCTGAGACTTAAATCTTAGAAAATGGCTTAGTCTATTGGCTCCACAAGTACACGAGACTAAATGTGGCTGATGAACATTATCTTGAGTGGGTGAGCCCTTGCACCTATGAGGAACACCATGGACTTCACTATCATTCCACTTGGGCACAGATATCTGACCAGAATGACTTGTCAGATTGGGACTTAGGTTCTGGGCCTCGTTATACGGTAATTTTGGGTGGCTCCTGGAGCTCTTAGCCCCTGGATTTTCTGCATATTAACATCTGAAAATGGTATTAAGCACTAGTTCTGCATCTTAAAGTTATACCACTCCAGGGCAGGATTATGTCTGATCTGCGCTACCCAGCTCATGTTGCACCAAGGCAGGGATGGGCAATAGGGCTGTGCAAAGCTTCAGTTCGCGATTCAATCCAGAGAAGATTCGACCTGATTTGAAGGCCAAATCTCTGAATCCAAATCAAATTGCTAGAAGCTTAAAACTTTCTGAATCAATTCCACCCCTGCAAGTTTCATCCAAATCAGCCAAAAAAGACAAAAGTTATACATATTTCATTGATTCCCCATTATACTTTATGGCTGAATCTCCGAATGTCTCTGAATTGGCTCCAAATCTTCTGAAGCTTATTCAGCTGATTTGAATCAGAAAATTGATCCAAAGCTCCAAATCAAATCACTGGCATTTGAATTGGACAAATCCAAATCTAAATCGAATCATTCACTATTCACACAGGCCTAATGGGCAATTATTTGGGCTGTAGGACCACTTAAGGAGCTTTGGTGAGCTGTTGTGGGCTGGGTCAGCACCACCTCCCCCCTCCCTGCTCCCCAACAACAACTCACCAAAACTCCCTAAGTGGCCCCTGTGGGCAGGATGCACTTGGCTGGGCAGATGGGTGGGTAAGGAGTGGTATCTGGGGCCATGGCTATTAACAGGATCATGGACTGGTGACAGTGTGGGACTGAAGTCTTGGGCACAGCCACAATCCACTCCTCACATGACAGATCATGACAGGCCCAACTGAGAAGGGGGCGGAACATACACACATGATCCAATCCCCACCACAGCACAGGAAAACATGTGCAGCCCCAGTACAATGCAGCTGAGGAGCAGCCCACCCTGGAAATGTAGGGCATCCCCAATGGGTCATGACCAAATCAAGCTGCCTCATGCTGCTGGGCCATTCCATGCTGCCCACAGCTGTGCTGTACTGGGCCTGCCTGTGCATGCCTGTGCTGGGGAAAGGCTGGTCGAGGATGGGTCATAATCAGGGATCCTGGTTTTATCTGCTTAAAAACTGCAAATTCTCTGATTAAAATTTTGCAAATTTTTCCAGTTAAAAACCCCCAAATCTGCATTTTTCTGTGACGAAAATGAAAATGCTACTATATGCAGTAAACTCTCTGGAAACCGGCACCTTACAAGCCAGCATGCTGGCTTGTAAGAAAAAGTGAAACCAGAAGTGCCCACTGCAGCACTTCCGATTTTGCCGAGCCCCCACAGCCTGGGGGCATAACAGGCTGCATGAGGCTGTGCAGGGCCCACCTCCCTGTCCCGCAGAGCCCACAGGGCTAACAGGAAGGGTGGCGATGCTGCGGAAGGAGGTGGGGGGATGCGGCAGAAGAAACAGCAGCTGGGACTGCTCAATTAACTGGCATATTTTGTTATCCAGCATCCCCCATTCCCAGGGGATGCCAGGTAACAGAGCTTTTACTGTATGTAGGTATCAGTTGAACCTAAGGTTTTATTAATATATTTACAATTTTAAAGCAAAATGGAAGCCTACTAGTGCCTCAATCACTATAGTAAATTAAACGTTAAATACCTATATATTTTGGCACTTGATTTTTGTTTTTTTATCATGGAAAATCAGAGTTCCCCTGCCTCCTTTGCTCACCAGGATGCAGATCCAGCTGTGGCTGTCTGCCCCTCCCCCCACTCTGCTTTGTGGTGCTGAGCAGACTTGATATGCTGGTGCCCTGCACATGCCATTGACTCTCACTCCCCACCCACAGGCTCCCAGCCCTGTTGGTGCTCCTCAATCCTGACCCCGCTACTCCCTCCAGCCCTGCCAGTGCTCCTCACTTCTGACCCGCAGCCCACTGGCCCTGCTGGTGCCCCTCACTCCCCACCCACAGCCTTCTGACCCACCCAGCCCTTCTGGGATTCCTGGTCTTGATCCATTATGCAGGGAACAGACTGTGGCTCTGCCCTGGGCCCCAGACCCATGCTCTCATGACCCTGCAATCCTGATCCCAGTCCTGTCCCTGTCCCTGTCCTAGCCCCAGTCCTAGCCAGTGTGCCCAGCTTCCCTGAGAGGCTGCTGATGCAGCTTTCTCGGTACTGCTTAGCTAGCCTTACCTGCAAGGACTTCTCTTCCTCCTCTGGCCCCTGCTGTGCCACCCCAGGCAGCAGGTAGTGTAGGAAAGCCATGGGGACATGTGCCAGGCACCACATGCCCAGCCAAGTCAGGACAAGGAGAGTTGCAGCTGAGTGGCTTCTGCCTCAGTGTGCAGGGCTCCAACTCCAGGCTGCCTTTCAACCACTTGGCCTCCCACAAGTGACTTTTCATCATGCCAGGCAGCTGAGTGGGTGCAAGGCAACCAAGAGATGGGACTGGAGCCTCTTATGCTGGGGCAGGAGCTACTCAGCTGCAGCTTCCTCTCGAGAGCAGCACAGCAGGGGTGTGATGAAGGGGAGCCATTGAAAGCAGGGGGACCTGAGCAGCACCTGGGTGGCTGCCCCCACACTGGGGGAGGCTCCACCAGGAAGCTTTTGGTGTTGATCAGGGCAGGAACATGGTGCAGGCTGCCCTAAGTGAAAGTGCACAGGGCATGACCTCATGTGGAGCATCATGGGGGTAGCTGTAGGCTGGATAAAATGAATTGGCAGGTTCAAATCAGTTGGCCAGCCAGATCTGACCCGTGAGCCATATTTTGTCGTCAGTGTGGTAAAGGGGTCAGCTAACTTCACTTTATCATGCATCAGATGACAAACAGAACCAAGGAGGTGATACTTCCCCTCTATCAGGCACTGGTCAGACTGCAGTTGGAATACTGCGTCCAGTGTTGGGCACCACACTTCATGAGGGATGTGGATAACCTGGAGAGGGTCCAGAGAAGGGCCACTCATATAGTTAAGGGCTTGCAGGCCAAGCCCTACAAGGAGAGACTAGGGCACCTGGACCTCTTCAGCCTCCACAAGAGGAGGTTGAGAGGTGACCTTGTGGCTGCCTATAAATTCATCATAGGGCACAGAAGGGAATTGGTGAGGCTCTGCTCACCAAGGTGCACCTGGGGGTCACAAGAAATAATGGCCATAAGCTAGCAGAGAGCAGATTTAGACTGGACATTAGGAAGAACTTCTTTATAGTTAGAGTGGCCAAAATCTGGAATGGGCTCCCAAGGGAGGTGGTGCTCTCCCTACCCTTCAAGAGGAGGTTAGATAGGCATCTGGCTGGGGTCATCTGAACCCAGAACTCTTTCCTGCCTATGCAGGGGGTCAGACTCGATGATCCATTGAGGTCCCTTCTGACCCCAACATCTATGAATCTAAGGTGTGGCCACTCTAGGCTACACGATAGTATAAACACCCCACCCACACACACCCTCTGCTGGCCCAGGTAGGGCCTGCCACCCCCCTCCTCACCCTTCCTAGCATCCCAGATCCCTTCTTCCCTCCTCCTACCCCTCTGCTTACTTGTGGCTGCCCATAGTGGCTGTCCTGGAGAAGCAGGCAGGGAAGGGTTTACCTGCCTGGCCAGCTGCCTCTGCTGCATATCTCTGGGCAGGCTTATAGATTCATAGATTCATAGATGCTAGGGTCGGAAGGGACCTCAATGGATCATCGAGTCCGACCCCCTGCATAAGCAGGAAAGAGTGCTGGGCCTACATTACCCCAGCTAGATACACATCCAACCTTCTCTTGAATACCC
>NW_017728886.1:65912831-65918782 GCF_001723895.1 Crocodylus porosus | reverse complement strand
GCACGAGCAGAAGAGGTATATTCCTCTTTGGTGATCTCTCCCTGTTTCCACTTTTTATGTGCTCCCCTTTTGGCCCTTAGTCTGCCCTGGATTTCTCTGGTCAGCCAGGGAAGCCTCCTGGCCCCTTTCCCTCTTTTACCTCGCATGGGGATCGTCTCGCTTAGACCAGAAAAGGGCAGCAGCTCAGTAGCAGCTGCTGGGCAGGCAGGTTAACCCTTCCCTGCCTGCTCCCCAGGGACAGACAGCCAGGTAGCTGAAGGTAGGTGTTGGGGAAGGGCAGGAGAAGGAGCCCAAGGTGGCAGAACTGGGGAGGTCCCAGGGGGCAGAGGGAATGGAAAGTGGGGTGAATTCTTACTTTTCAGTCCTCCAGGCCTCAGTTGGCCTGAAGTGTGACTGCTTCAAAGCCAAGCTAGCACTAACACCGATCAGCATTTGTGTCTCACAATGGATGTGTCTACACAAAATGCTAATTGCACAGTAGTCTAATAATACTGTGCAATAGGGCTTCACAGCAGAAACAGCACTAATACACTACTCCACGGCAGTATTAAGCTACTGAGCAGTAGCATCACTAAAAAGGTATGTGCCAGCACCAATGCACAGTAAAACCAGTACTTACTTCGCATTTATTTAATACTTGATTACAAAAGTAATCAACTTAATGCGCACTAAAGCATATTAATGAACGTGTAGCTGTGCCCAGTCTAAGACATAACAAGGCCTTCTGTAAATAACCTTTAGGCGTTTAAGCTTTACTCACATATGCAGTTCTGGCAAGTGCTGCAGAATCTGGGCCTCTATGCTGAGTGATAACATATATAAGGCTTAGTCTCAAACCTCTAAAATAAAAACAGCTTATAATAGAATTTCTGACAGAAACAGCCAGGGTTAAACAGTCATGGGCTAGATCATAGCTTCAAAGCCTTCCAATCTCATTTTTAAAGGCATATTTAATAACAAACCAGAGCTACGTGTCAGCCTTGCCTCCATCAGTCACTTTTCCCTGCCCTAATGCTGCTGAGATTTGCAACTGTCAACTACTACCTTTTCTGAATATCAGAATTGCTTTATTGCTGCAATACTCTGAGAAGACATCTCTTTTACAAGTAGTCTAGATCTGTCAACCTGTCCAAAACTAGTACATCATTCAGTAGTCAGTAGTTTATTTTGTGACAGTAATAGGCAATAAAATAATGCAATGAAATATTCTAGTGTGAGCAAGCTAATTCAGTGTAGGTTAATAAAGTCTTGGTGATTCATCATGGCATGTTATTTATGCACAGCAACTTATTAGGTAGATGTGTGAAATCCCATTGTAGTCTGTTGAAATTTATGTGCTGGGCACTCTTAGGCTTTTCTTATCTATTTATTTTTTTAACTACAAGGAACATTTACTTTCCCCCTGGCAATTGAAGAATATCCCAAGGTTTTTTGAGAACTGCATGAATTCTGGCAAAAGAAAAGCAACAAAAAAATTATAGCCATTGTCTTTCTTCACAATGCAGATGTGAACTGATGATACCAGCACAATGTTCTGCATATAAGCATTTTTAAAAAACTAATCTCTAAGAAATCACCAAATGATTAGTTAATGACTTCAGTTCAAACCATAGGCAACATGTAAGGGAAGCACCAAGGGGGCATGTGCCCTCCCTGAGATTGGCCCTCTCTAGCTATGGAGTAGGGGGCAACTGCTGGTACCCTTCCCCCCCACCCCGCAAGATTGTTAGAGCACAAAGAGAAGTGCCGGCAGCCACCCATGGTTCAAACTAAGCATAATAAACCTCTCAGAAATTGGTTGTTAATTTTTACTGGGTTTTCTTTTCTCTTTTCTTTCATTTCACCCTTATTATTTATGGTTTATTCATTATTTGGATGCTGGCATAGGAAGCTTCTTGAGCAAGTTGCTACACCTTGGGAGGAACTGTCAAAAACACAAATATAAAATGGGTGACACCTGGCTGAATGGCAGCACTATGGAAAAGGACTTGGGAGTCTTGGTGGATCACAGACATGAGTCTGCAGTGTGATGCAGCCACACGAAAGGTGAATGAGGTTTTGGGATGCACCAATAGAAGCATTAGGTGCAAGACATAGGACGTGATAATGCCTCTTTACTTGGCACTGATTAGGGATCATCTGGAGTACTGTATGCAGTTCTGGGCTCTACATTTTTAAAAAGGCCATAGATAAGTTAGATAGGGTCCAGAGGCAGGCAAAAAAGATGATAAATGGCTGAGAAGGCAAGTCATATGAGGAGAGATTGAAGGAGCTAGACATGTTCAGCTTGGGAAAAACAGGGACATGATAGTCTTCAAATACTTGAAGGGCTGTCATAAAGAAGAGAGAAAGCATCTTTACTCTCCTGCTGCAGAAAGGAGGACATGGATCAATGGCTTGAAGCTGCATAAGTATGTTTACACTGAATATCTGGAATAGTGATAGAATAGTGAAGTAGCAGAATAAACTACCTAAGGAAGCTGTGGACTCTTCCTCACTGGATGTGTTCAAGAAAAGCTTAGACAGCCACTGGTTGGATATGATCTAGATATAGCTATGCCTATGTTCTGTTATGGGTATTTCCCATACGTCTGGGCTTTGGTGGTTGCCCATCCCTCCCCCTTCCTGCGATATGTGTCAGGGTGTTTTTAAGCCTTCCTCAGAGGCATTGGGTGTTGACTAAAGCCAAGGCTGAGTACTTTGACTGGAGCATTCCCAATGCTTCTGCTTGGATCAAAGATAGAGGTTCCTAGGTAGGGGGTCTTGCCTCTCTGCTCAGGGTCAAATCAGTTGCTATACTTGGGGTTAGGAAGGAATTTTTCTCCGTACTCATCCTGGCATGAACCACGAGGGTTTTTGCTTTCCTCTGTAGTGCCAGGCATAGGATCTCTTGAGAATATATTCACATTTCAAAGAAGCAGGACATTGGCTGCCATGGTTCCTCTGTTTTACCTGTGGCAGGTTAGGGTGTTAGATCTTTCTTGTGTCAGGGTTGACAGTTGTTTTATATAGAGTTTAGATTATGGATTGTACAGGATGGTTTGGATTGGGATGATCCTGCCTCAGGCAGGAGGTTGGATTAGATGACCTCTTGAGCTCCCTGCCAGTCCTACTTTTCTATGAGTCTATGCTTCTATTGGACAGAAAACAGCAAAATAAATAAATAGATAAATAAAAAGAATATGGATGCATCTGTTAGACAATGCTTACTCAAGGGAACTTTACAAATGCCTAATACAGATGATGGATCCATTGCCATAATATGCAGGCACTGTTGATTATAAGTGATCACATTACATTAAATTTAGTGTCACACTGGCACCTGGGGACTCGCACGGAGGTTGGAGGCCCATTGTAGTAGGCACAGGAGAAGCAAATTACCTACACTGAATTTAAATAGACAAGGTGGAGAAAAGTTGGCAGAGGAGATGAAGGCAGAATGGGGTGATGTGTCTCAGTTAACATCAGCCAGCAGGTCAATAAGGGGCCAAAATAGAAATAAAGTATCCTTGCTACCTTATTTCTGTTTCTGACACTGACCTTACCACGGTTTCATTTATAAGTAAAGCTGCACCACTTCTAAGGTATATATGACAAAATGCGATGTGATCACAAGTGGTTATTTATTTTCATATTTCATAGTTTTTAGGGTCGGAAGGGACCTGAACAGATCATGAAGTCCAATGAGGTACAGATATTGTGATCTGCATCCTGAATTTTATTCCTTTATGTGCATTTTTAAGATTAGCTGTCAGAGTAATAAAGGAGGCTACGAGAGACTCAACTACTTAGATGGTTTCATCATCCAAACTCACATAGATGATAAAGCTGGTACCTAAAATCCACTAAGACCAAATACCAACCACCAAATAACAAGACAAAGAGACATTTACAAAAAAATGGGGGTGTCAAATTAAAATATTAATTACATAAGAAACTAGCTTCAAAAAGTGGTTAGGTTTGGCATTTTCAGAAAACTTATAGAATCATAGAAGTAGAGTTGGAAGAGACCTTGTAGATCTTCAAGTCTGACCCCCGGCCTGGGCGGGAGAAAAAACTGGACTCAAATGAGTCCAGCCAGGTAGGCATTAAGCCTCTTCTTAAAGACCCCCAGGGTAGGAGTCAGCACCACTTCCCTTGGAAGTTGGTTCCAGCTCCTAGCCACCCCAACTGTGAAGTAGTTCTTGTGGATGTCTAATCTAAACCTACTCTCCAATAACTTGTGTCCATTGTTCCTTGTCATGCCAGGAGGCGCTAGGGGAAACAATGTCTCTCCCAAACCCTTCTGGACCCCCCTAATGAGTTTATAGACAGTCACCAGGTCCCCCCTCAGCCTTCTCTTGTTATTGATAATAAAAATGAAACTTAAATGAAAAAGTTACCTCATCTCTTATAACAGAAGCATCTCTAGCACCACCAATAGCATGTGACAATCACCTGGGAGCAATATACTGTCTCCCTGGAAACCAGGAGAATGTACTGCTTCTTTTGATTCCTAAAGGTGAGATAAGACACAAGGAGCGTGAGATCCTTGGATATAGACGTTAGCATTTGATTAACAAACATCTGCAGTGTGAAGCTGTAGGAGTACCTGAAATTTATTTAGTTCTTTAACTGTTGCAAAATATACTGGCTTTCCCTTAAAACTGCATCTGTAATGATACAGCTTATTTTCTTTCACTGTCCTTTTCCTGCCTGCTTAAGCAAATTACATCCTTGAAACAAAATTCTAAGTACCACCCTTGCATAATTTCCTAATTAACCCTCTCTTTGTATTCTGAGAAATTGCATTTAACACTTTCCTTGAAGCTGACTTTATTAACATGTCTATTAAAAGTCCACACTGAGAACTCATTAACATAAATCCTATGTGTAATGAAGGCACAGATCTGGGGTTACGTAAAACAGAACCTGACTTCTAATTTAGCAAACTGCTAAAAGCTCTACATCCTGAGCTAAAAAAGCATAGAAAGAAGCATAATGATTCAATAATGAACTGGTGTCAGTGAGCATAAGCAGCACTAGTTGGCTTCACTGAGAAATGTTTCTCAGGCTCGGATGGGATTTCTGGTCAGCAAGAGAGAGAGAGAGTATATGGATAGCAGACATTCCAACTATTTAGTTGGTCTAATAAAATATAACACATTTACCCAAAGAACCTTGTCTGGATAGAGGACAATTTACTTCAGGGTAAAATATAGTAGGGCTTCACCAGGCACCAGGTAGAAACCACCTAGATGTATGTTACTCCATAGCCCATGATAAATGGAAGCTTTTTCACCTACTGTTAAAGCAGTTTAATTTGAATTGATTCAGGGGGCCTTTTACTCTTTGGCATTAAAATGTCATTGGGTAAAATGAAATAGAGCTGGCGGCAAGAGCTAGAGTGCAGAGCAGTGCACATTCTGAGCAACAGTAAGGAGCAAGGCTCCTCCTGCTTTGCTCTCTGTAGTAGGGAGCTAACATGCATGGTACTCTTGGGAGCAATGAGGAAGGAGTGCAGGTGCTGGTTGCTAAAGCAACTGGAGGGAGCCAGTGACTCATACCTGTCAGTGGTCAGCTGACCGGAAGGGGCAGGCCTGGCTCCCATTTAAACCCCAGGACTGAGTCCAGGGAGGCAGTTCCATGTGGGCAGCCAGAGGGAAAGCAGCTCTGTCAGACTGACCTAAGAGGAGAGGCTGGGCTGCAGGTATGGCCCGAGGCTGGAGAAAGATGGAGCAACCCTGGTGTGGCAGAGATTTATGTTATAGCCTAGGGACTTGAGTTTTCTGTTTGCTGTTTACAACCAGAAGTTTGGGTGAGGCTATTAGGGGATGGAGGAGGCCTCACTTTTGGGGGCACAGACCCCGGTGCCAGCGAGGGCACAACCTTTTGGGATGAGACTAACACCGGCACTAGAAAGACTATCTTAAAAAGTCCAGGGATGCCTGGTGTGGGGGTGTGCAAGGATA
>NW_017728886.1:65877622-65912724 GCF_001723895.1 Crocodylus porosus | reverse complement strand
GGGCCAGGGGGGGCCTTGCTCCCAAAGGGAGCAAAAAAGGGGGCCACAAGCCTCCAGGCACTTGAAGGAAAAGCTAGAGCCTTGGTGTCAAATTCTGTGTGGTGGGTTTGGATGAGGAGGCCTAGCTAAAATAAAAGG
Source organism: Crocodylus porosus (assembly GCF_001723895.1). Lineage (NCBI taxonomy): Eukaryota > Metazoa > Chordata > Crocodylia > Crocodylidae > Crocodylus > Crocodylus porosus. The sequence continues at coordinate 65,912,586 of NW_017728886.1, read as the reverse complement.
GGTCAGGCCATTCTAGGAGAGACCCCAACATACCCAATAGAATAGGCAGTCTTCTGCTCACATAATAAATTCCAACAAGACGTGGCAGGCAAGATCAAAGCAGGACAGAAGGATTCCAAGGGTGCCCCACATAAGGTGTGGATGACTAGGAAGATGGCACCGGGAAGGGAGACTGGTTACACTCTCCTAGATCTATTTTCTCCTCTTGGCTGTCCACTGGGCCAGCTGTTAAGCAGGAAGGGTGGTACTGTTGGTCTTGCCTAGCCTTCGACTCTGTGATTAGGGCACTTCGGGAAGTGGAAGACATGGGTTAATACCCACTGGTAGAAGAGAAGGCTAGAATCTGGGTCTACCACTCCTATATAAATCCCATAACCCACTGAGCTGTTGGGCTAAGAAGTAGCCATTGCTGCCACTTGTTATGCTATTTCTCTACCTAAAGATCTGGTGTGTTTAGACTGAATTAGGCAATTTCCCAGGTAGAATATGATTGCCCCAAAGTTTAAGTGGCTGTACTGAATCTCATACATGCTCAGCAGGAAAGTCCATTCATAGGTGGAAATGTGATCTAATATCTGTGTAAGCAGCACTGAATGCCACTTACCTGTCAGCTTTTATGGCCTAAGCAGAGTTGGAAGCCTTAAAGTGAAATAGGATTTGGGCCTCTGTCTCAGTTCTCCATTTGTAAAGTGGAAATAATGGCATTTCCCTTACCCACTGGGGTGCTGCGCAAATTAATTCATTAAGATTTGTAAAGTACTTTAATACAGCAGAAGCTGGATCATTCATGTTCACAACCCACTTAATTATGAGAGAATTGCTGAATAAAAATGAGCTGCTGACCTATTTGCTGTTGCTTTCATTTCAAAGGGTGCTGCTTCTCTGATGTGCTACATGGGATTGCTAATAAGCTCCAGCTGATGGAGAAGCAGTATTTTTTTTTTTTTTTTTTAATAAAAGGCGTAGAAAATATCTGGAACACCTCAGCAGTCCTACACAGATGTTTGCTATGGCTCTGTAAAACCCCAGTTACTTCAAAAAGCCGTATCTTCTGGGCTAGGGGCAGAAGTTACAAATAAACCAGTATAAGTGATCAGAAACTAGTTCAAATCTGTAACACACCAGAAGTTCAGTGCACATAAACCACTTTTGAAATGGCCCAAGTCAGTTTAAGATATACCTGGATGGATACAGTATCAAATTTAACTGGTATAGGTGAAATCGGGTTGATGAACTTCCATCCAAAATCTCCAAGTTTAATTTAGCATACCCCAGCATCCCAGGATGCTTTTTGCACCGCCCCTGCAAGCCCTCTTTGCAGGTTGGGCAAGCTAGCCTTACCTTAGACCAAGCTGTTTGTTTGAGCTCTAGCACACCCCAGCTTCTAACCTGAGCCATTGCAGGCATGTGGTGGCATTTTTGAAATCAAAAGTGAATGTCTGTTTACTTGCTTATTAGTTCAAACTATGCTGCTTAGACTAACCTGTGAACATTGAATCAGTTCAGCCTTGGCCTTTTGGACTGTGTGTACTTAGCCCAGAAGGGTAATGAACCTAACCCTGCAAATTATTTGAGTTTTATTAAACCATATGGAGAGGCATTATAAAAAAAGGCCTTCATGGAAATAAAAACTGTATACAGAGTAAGCCTAGGGGGCCACATAATGAAGGATAAGGATAACATGAGATCCTGAATAACAGCTTATTCAGTGTGCACTAGTCATTGTGTTTATTCAATAAGGCAGAGATGCCATAGAAAAATCATGAAATAATGTGATCATATAATTAATACTGTGTCATGATGCATATACATAAGGAGGCCAAATTAAGTATTCACAGTTAGGAAATGATAGCATTACGACTAAGTTTTGAATATTACCGTTTCTAAGTAACAAACTTTTAACATAATTTTCTGTGTGCGATTATATGTATATAATCTGAGACCATACCAACACTTGAATCTTGATAGAGAGACTTTATTATAAAGCTCTTAAGCTGGAGTTGATACATAAAAGACAGAGTGGGAGGGAAGAATGAGAGACTTTCAGGGAAGAAAAGATTCAGATGTTTAGAAGCTGAAAAATGGCAGAACAATCTTTGAAAGATTAGTTTATTGTAACATTTTGTTTCCTACTCCATTAAAAAAACCCTTTGCAGATACTTTGAGAGACAGAGGTGTTACAAAAATGATAGGAATCCATCTAAAAAGAAACAGAAAACAAAACAATTGTTTGAAGCTTCAATTCTTATTCTGAAGCAGCTAGTATTATTGTAAATTCTTCCATTAAAGGCTCAGAACTCTCTTCTTTGCTCTAAAATTGGAGATCCTCTCCCATTTTCAATGTTTTGATAAATGAATCCCCTCTCAACCCCCTTCAATGACCTTCACATTGTTCTGTACTAGGGATTGTTTGGTGATTCCATTTCTCCCCATTTAACAGCATCACCCAGCTAAGTGGACCCCATCAAAGCAATAACTACTGATGATTTGGAACTAGTACAGCTGTCTGGTTTCACTCATGTAATGCATCAAATATTAAAATTATAGCACTTAATTATAGCACTTAATTCCCAAGACAAAAACTGTATAAGGACCAGAACCAGAAGTGGGGGAAGAAGGTGGAAGGAAATATGACATTCCTATTTACTCTCTGGAAGTAGTAAATTCCTGATTGCAACCCTCATTCACTATACCATGGCTACAATTTTGGACTTGATAGCACTGTTCAATGTTATTCAGGCTCATCTGGTTAAATCAGGGGAAGCACGATCAACAGGGATCCTCATTTTTCATCTGCCATGGAAAAATGAGGAAAAACATGGATTTTCTCATTTTACAGAGAAAAATGCATATTTTATCCTTTAAAGGAGAAAGATGTGGGAAACAGTGGGTTTCCCCTTGCAGGCTGACAAAGTTCCTGCCTGCAAGGGGCTGGGGAGAGTAGGAAGATGGCGCCACATGCATGCTTGCATGCACACATGCTCATGGCAGTTGGACAGCATGAGAGCAGCTCCTGCATCTCCCCACAGGTAGGCCTGGGGGTGGAGATTGTGGCCCCCATAGTGAGGGAGGGGTGGTAATTCGGGCCTGGAGCTTGGGGTCCAGAGCTGGGGTGAGAATATGCAGCAACAGGGCCCAGCTACAGAGCAGGACAAAGCCATGGCTGGCTTGTCTGGCAAGTATTGGGGGGCTGGCTCCCCACCTCTGCACACACTTCTTACAGCAGAATGGGGGACACGTATCCCCCAGACGTGCACGGGCTTGGGGTGGATATGGGCTGCCTGCTACAGATTCATGGCTCCTGCCCAGATGGCTTCCCCATGGGGCCTCCACAGCTCAGCAGGTGGGACCCAATAGGGCAGGGTAAAATAGGGACACTCGGTGCCTGCCAGAAACCCCATGCTGCCATGACGAGGCACCCTCTACCCACTCAGCAGCAGTGGGGGCAGCAGCACAGAGTTGTCTCCCAGTGCTGCTGGGTGGGCAGGGGGCACCTTACTATGGCAGTGTGGGGCTCCTAGTGGCAGCACCAAGCCTCCGCAGCCCACTCTGCCCTGCTGTGCCAGATCCTGCCCACTAGGCCATGGAGGCCCTGAGGAGGAGAGCAGCAGGGCAGGGAGCCCTAAGCCTGCAGCCACCAGCAATGTCACCTGTAGGGAAAGAGAAGCCAGGCTCTGTGCTGTACTCCAGCCACAGCAGCTGCTGCCTCCCATGGGTGGCATCCAGGGTCTGAGTACTGCTGAGGGGGAAGGGGGCCATGGACTGAGTGCTGCTGAGGGGCAATCACATGGGCAGGGCACTGGCATATCAGATCTGCCCAGCACCACAAAGCAGTGTTGGGGAGGGGTGGGGGGCAACCACAGCTTGACCTGCATCTTGGTGAGCAAAAGGACCTGGGGGAGCTCTGATATTCCATGATAAAAAACCCCAAAATCAAATGCCAAAATGTATAGGTATTTAGAATTTATTTTATTAGCTAGCCTACTAGCCAACTGCCCATCAAAAATGACCACGGGGTGGGGGGGGGGAAACAGCTGTTTTGGCTTCCCCCCTGCCCCCATGCTTCATCCCCTGTGTCCCCACCATCATGGCAGCAGGCTGCTTTCTGTTAGAATGCTTCTTTGTGCTCTGATTGGCTGTTTGTAAGCCAATCAGAGCATGAATAAAGCCTTATGGACAGACAGACAGCCAAACATACAGACAGACTTAGGCTTTTTCAATATTTGAATAGTGTTTGAGGCACTGGTAGGCTTCCAAATTGGTGTTTCATTGATATATTTAGAATTTTAAAACGTGTTCCCCTGATACCTGAACACTGTGTTCCATTGAAATGGCATTTCATTTTAATCACAGAAAAATGCAGATTTGGTGCGTTTTAATGGGAGAATTTTCAAACTTGTTATCAGCGAAAACCAGGATCCCTGATGATCAAACAGCATATTTTTCTGATGTTTAAGGCATTTTCTCCTGGGAAAAGCAAGTCTAAAACTAGATTACTTGTATACCAATGCTTCTTACACACCAAAGATCTGTAATGAAAATAACTTTCATTTCAAAGATTTCAGTTAACAGAGTGAATGCAGTTTGGTCAAAAATGGTTTTTACCATAATTCTTTTTGGAGGAGTGTCTTACCCACTGGAAAATACAGAGTAAGTGAGAAAATTGTTGAGAAGAGGAGGATTCAAGTTTGTGACCTACATCTCAATTTCATTGCTCACCCTAACCTTTCTAATTAAACCCCTGAATTTGGAGACTTCAAAAGCTTTTTCCAGATGTGAATCTTGTAGCTCAATCTTACCTGTACTATTTTAATATTTTTCATATGTGCCTTGAGTGCATGATAGTTATTAAATGCATTTGCACAGCACCTTGCCCAATAAACTGGTTTCATAGAGGCCTCTGGGCACTACTACAATGGAAATAATAATAATGTGCATATACTTGCTGCATAGGTTTCACTGAATCTTCTCTGAGATATGAAAATAAAACTGTACTATACAGAACAAGGCACCCACACTATCTAATTTAAGATGATATGTCAGAGGCTTCCTAAGAACCAGGAGGGTGCACCTCATTTACATTATACAGGAGAAATTGCCAACCATATTTGGCTTGTGTTATGCTATGAACTGAGAAGTTTGCATTGGCCATCATACAATGATCCAGACAGTCCAATGACTGAACATAGCATGCTGAATTCACCACTCCTCAAGTCACAGCTTCATATTAAAAATTAAAGCTTTTATGTTCTAGGTAAGTGAACTGCAGAGAAGAGATAGGAAGAATCAATAGTCTTAGCTTCAACTAATGACAAGGAAGGAAGATAAGGATCAAATCATATGAAATAGAAGGAAAGATGTATAACAACCTCAAGACTAGCTGTCTCCAAAATGTTTGCACTATATGCAAGGGCAGATTAAGAATCCAAAGACATATCTCTGGCTGACTAGAGATTTTTAGTGTTACAGTACTCCATAATAAACTCTGCCTTGAGAGATCCAGTACTGTAAACTTCTGAAAGGCTTTAAGCATTCTTAGCAAGTTTCTTGGCTGACTCCATTGCACAAAACTTTGAAGAGTCACTCCAGTATATCTGAGAGGAAGAGGGGATGTGTAAGCTGTTAGGACAGACAACATGGTACTAAAACATTCTTGCATGTATTATGTCAAGAAATCGACTACAGGCATTATGCAGAGGAGATGTGAGCCATAGACAGTGTCATTTATTTCAGTGGAATACGCCTACCTCAAAGCAACAAGCCTAGGTTCATGAGGGCAGGGGGGAAAAAGTGAGCTCTGCGCTCCAAACAGCTCTCACCTTTCAAAGGGAACAACTGCTGTAAAATCTTATGTTTATTAGCTGCAGATGTAGGCCCCATGTATGCGGATTTACAGTTGCCTTAAAAAAACAGTTGCCTGCAGCTTTAGTCTCCAGCCACCTCCTCAGTGATTGTTGCAGGAAGACGGCACAAACAAGGAAAAAAAACAAACCCCATTTTTCCTGGTGTTGTTAATAACAAGATTTTGCAAAGAGCTGTAATTCAATCCGTCAACAGACAGCATCTCCATCTGGAATTGAAATACGGATCCTCCCAACAAAGAGTTTACAAAAAAGATCTGATATTATTAAAATGGTTAAAATAAAGTAGAATAGCAGCTTTGCAGATGTAGAAATGAAATGAAAAGCAAGAATGAAAGAAATTAAATTAAATGAACATAGAAATGTAGCTGTAATATGGATAGACAAAGCCTGACACAGGGAGCCCCAAATATATTTACAGTCTACCTTTGCTTCCCCTGGGAGATATTAAAAAAAAAAAAATCTTGCCTTGCTAGCTCTAGTTCCTTGTGGATGTTTTTATTAACTCTCTTCTGAGAACTTGCTGTATCAAATGCGGAGCTGCTGAATTTGTGTGCTCTGTTATGGTGCAGTGCCATTTTCTTGAGATTATTAATGAAACCAACTGTAATGCATTACACTTGTAGCTTGTGTAGCTTCGCTTTCATAGGGACTAAATTTGAAAACACTTTACACAGCTAAAATATAGAACTGTAGTGCTAAATTACCAATAACAGCAGAGACGGAAAGTGAGGGGAGTTAAGTGGTAAAAAAAAAAAGTGCGTTTTCCTCTGAGATTTTTAAATGGGAAGGAGAATCAATGAGGTCAGAAAGCAGAGCTAAAAAAAGGAGAAGCTACTGGTTATCAGGAATTGCAGAGGAGCGGGTTTTCTCACTGCAGTGTCAAATCTAAGGTAAGTACTGAAAGCTAATAGGGCACAGGGATTTGAAAAGAAATGGGAAAGCTTAAGTATCCTGTCACTCCTTTCAGGCTGTGTGTGAAATCGTGTGTTGGTACAGAGGTAATTTAAGGTGGAACTTTTAGTTGAAAGAACTTCCATATACCTTTTATTTTTTAAAGGTAGATTCTTCTATAAGGTAGGCCCCACTACAAAACTTTTTCCTTTTTCCATTAGCTATGGAAGAATGAGTGAAATTTCTTTGGGTTTCATAGAATTAGAAAATTAGGGTTAGAAGGGACATCAGGAGGTTATCTAGTCCAACCCCCTGCTCAAAGCAGGACCATCCCCAACTAGATCATCCCAGCCAAGGCTTTGTCTAGCCAGCTCTTAAAAACCTCCAAGGATGGAGATGCCACAACCACTCTGGGTAACCTGTTCAAATGCTTTACTACCCACTTGGTGACCAAGGTTTTCCTAATATCTAACCTAAACCCCCTTTGCTGCAACTTGAGACCATTTCTTCATGTATCTGCCACCACTGAGAACAGTCCAGCTAGTTCATCTTTGGAACCCCCCTCCAGGTAGTTGAAGGCTGCTATTAAATCCCCCCTCAGTCTTCTCTTCTCCAGACTAAATAAGCCCAGCTCCCTCAGCCACTCCTCAGAAGTCACATGCCCCAGCCCCCTCACGATTTCTGTTGGCCTCTGCTGGACTCTCACCGCATCCTCTCTGTAGTGGGGGGCCCAAAACTGGATACAGTACTCCAGATGTGGCCTGAGTATTCCAGATGTGGCCTTCCCTTTTTTTGGCACTCACCAGTGTCAAATAGTGGGAAAGAATCACTTCCCTTGATCTGCTGGCAATACTCCTACTAATGCAGCCCAGCATGCCATTAGCCTTCTTTACAGCTAGGACACACTATTGGTTTATATTCAGCTTACTGTTCACTGTAATCCCCAGGTCCTTTTCTGCAGAGCTGCTGTCTAGCCAGCTAGTCCCCAGATTATACCAGCATATGAGATTGTTTTGTCCTAAGTGCAAGACTTTGCACTTATCCTTACTGAACCACATGAGAGTCATTTTGGTCCAATCCTCCAATTTGTCAAGGTCTTTCCGAATCCTAGCCCTAGCTTGCTGCATATCATTTGACCCCCCATACTGTTTCCTGCCATGGCAGGGAGTCAGACTCGATGATCTGCTCAGGTCCCTTCCAACCCTAGAAACTATGAAACTACTTACCTCAGCTTGGTGTCATCTGCAAACTTGCTGAGGGTGCACTCTATCTATCTCCCAGGTCAAAGATATTGAACAAAACCAGCCACACGACTGATCCCTAGGGTACTCCACTTGATATCAGCTGCCAACTAAACATCAAGCCATTGACTAATAGCCTGTGGGTGCATCTACACAAGATGCTTTACTGGGCCCTAACCTAATTTACTGCACAGTACAAGTGTACATGTGTATAGCCTTACTGTGCAGTAAAAATGGCTAATCACAACTAAATTTGACACCTGCAGGTGTTAAATTTAGATGCACTTAGTTAAAACACAATAATGCATGTGTAGACGCAAACCCAACACTATCTTTAGTGCACTTTCCGTCCAGCCGGGGTCTTGTCCAGTTGGGCACACGGGGCCTGCAGTGCTCCTGCCTAGCTGTCTCTCCCACCCCAGGGCTGGGCTGCTCCCTGGCAGCCTCTAGCTACATGCTATAAAAGTCTGTGGCCATTTTGTGCCCTGGGGCACACGCACCTTGGAGCACTGCAGGCCCTGTGTGCCCAACTGGACAGGACCCTGGCTCCCTCTGCCAGTTCCTGTCCCCTAGCCAGAGCTGCTGCTTGGCCACAAGTGAGTGTAGCAAGCTGCAGCCTCTTCTCAGCCCTGAAATCCCCCAGGGCTGCTGCCTGGCCATCACCTCCAGCAGTGTGTCATTTGCTTGCAGGTCCTGTGGCCCAATCGCCTCTGCCACACGGCTCCCGGTGCCTGGCTATGCCTCTCTGCAGAACACTCCTGAACGCTGGCCAGGATCAGCCACCCACACAGGCACAGTCAGGCGTGGTCCGAGAGAACCACCGCAGGATGGGTCACCGTGTCCTCCCTGTCCTCCCCATTGAGGACTAGTCCTGCCCACATGTGCACACCCAAGCTTTCCACCAGGGGCTACAACTGGATCCACATTTATGAGGCCCTTTTGGGCAGCATGTGGGAGTAACGGCACTCCTGGATGGTATAGCAGTGCCACATAAAGCTCAAGGCCTTGTGGGCACTGTGGGTGGCTGTGACTGACCACAATCATTAGTTTGGTTGTGCCCACAAGACCATGCCCTTTATGCAGCATCTGACCAACATTTTAGTGTCCTGGGACCCAGGCTGCAACCCTGAAGTTTACATCAGCAGGGGCAGCCTGCCTGAGTCCCCACCCTGCCCTGATACGTCCTTGGAAGAGAAGCCCTCAGGTGTTCAGTGCCCCATCTCACCTACCTCCCAAGCTGCTGCACCCACCAGCAGCTCCCCTGGTGGTCACAGGGGCACATGGCAGAGCTGGGGGGGACTTGGCACTAAATTTACTGTCAGGTCTCTACATATGTAGACACCTGCCAAAAATCCCTTACTGCATTAGCATAATGCATAGTAAATTTAGTTGCAAATAACTGCATGTGTAGAAGCACCCTCCGAGCCCATGATCCAACCAGCTTTCTATCCACCTTACAGTCCATTCATCCAACCCATACTTGGTTAGCTTATATACAAAATCACAGAACTAGAAGGGACCTCAAAGTTAACTTAGTCCAAGCATTGCAGAAATACAGAAGGCACTATTTCTGAATTGTCCCTGACAAAAGCCAATCTATCTTCTTTTTGAAAATCTCCAATGAAGAAGAAACTACAACTTTCCTAGGCAGCATGTTCCAGTTTCCTACTGCTCTGACAATAAGAAAATCTGTTTTTAATGATTTTGCCTTGTTGCGGTTTGAACCTAATACCTCATGTCTATCCTGGACATCTATAATTCTTCTCCCTCTTGTTTGAGGCAACTTTTCTCCAAACTGATCATATCTAGTTTTCTCAACCTTTCCTTATACAACTTGCATTACACCCCCTTTATCGTCTTCATCACTTGCCTCTCAATCTTTTCCAATTTTTCTACATGTTTCTTAAATTGTAGCCTAGAATTGTTTATGATACTTTGACTGAGGTGTAACCAGTAATGAAGACAGAGGTACTGTCACCTTTTGCATCTTCCATTCAATACTTAGGTTAATTTAGCCCAATATTACATGTTTTTTTCTTGCAACTGTGTCATGTTTCCAGCTCAGGTTGAGTCTGTGCTCCCCTAATATCCCCATAAATGTTACTGCAATGCTATTACCTAGCCCATTATCTCTCAATATGTATTTGGGCATTTGGTGTTTCTTCCCAAGGTATAGCACATTGCATCTGTCTTTACTGAATTTCATTCTGGTGTCTGTGCCAAATTCTCCATTCTATCAAGAGACTTTTGAATTCTAATCCTATCCTCCCAAGCATTTCTAATCTCTCCCAGTTTCACTTCATCTTCAGATTAGAAAGTTTCCTAACATTCTTGAATCCCAGTCATTGACAAAAATGTTAAATACCACCAGACCCAGATCAGACAGACCCCTGTAGAACTCCACATAAAACCTTCTGTTAGTCTAACATTGATCCACACTCTGCTTATACTTAGTCAGCCAAATATTATTGACTAAAAGTAATTCTACCTAGCCCACTTTTCTCTAGTTTGCTTATGAGGATATCACATAGGACCGGACTATATCACAAGCCAGACTTACATCCAAGAATACTGTATTCAGTGTATTCCTCTCATCCACCAGACTAGATACCCTTGCAAAGAAGGAAAGCAAATGAGTTTGACATGATTGGTTCTCAGCAAATTCATGTTGGCTCCTAGTGATCAACCCTTTCTCCTTTGACTGTTTCATAATTTGCTACTGTAACTTCCCAGGCACTGAAATCAGAATGGCCAATGGATAATTCCCTTGGTTTTCACTTTCCCCTTTTCACAGATGAACGCTATGCTAGTCCATCTACAGTCCTCTATAACTTCACCTGTCATTCATGACTGCATATACTGCAAATAGCTACGCTGAAGGGTAGTGTAGAGATACTTGAGCTAGGCTTAAACTACCTAATGCAGATATTGATAGCTGTCTAGCTAAATAGCCTTACGGTGCAAGCTAAGTAGCCATATGCTGTGTAACTGTAGTGTAGAAATACAATTTTTCTCCAAGAAAAAGCTGGAGAGAATAGTATTTTTGAGGCTTTTCTCACTAGTGAGAAAAATGTTATGGCCCTAGGTTTTTAATTCTAAAATCTAGGACTCAGGAGGTGTTTCAGATACAACCATTTCACAATTATGAAAAATAAAACAACATCCTCAGATGTAACTTGTTCTCTCTAATGATTCGATTAAGATGACATAATACTGTCAATTACTGTAGCACTATGCAGCTGTCACCTTGCACCAACTGCAACTAAAACTGAACTCCATTGACCAGAAGTTCAAAAGTGTCCAGCTCCCATTTAGACATGTAGCTCAACAGTCTGATTCAAAAGTGTCCTTAAAGCTCATCTCTCTTACCAATATATGGTCCATTAACAATTATTTCGTTTTTTTCCTCCACCAGCCTGGCCTTATGCCCCAGACTGAAAGATGCCAGAACTCAGGGAATGACACTTGATGGTATTTTTCAAAGGATGCACCAAGTCCTGATTCCCATAATCTACATATGGGACTGTACTAATTTGGGGCTTCTGAAGACCTTGTGGATCTTCAGTGCCACTCAGATTACTATCAACACCCAACAGATGTAAGAGTCTCTCACTATAAATCAGACTCAGTTTTGAAGCATTTTAGTGTTGTTCTCTTGTTCTGTGTCACGGGAGGTAAAACCTTCAGAATGAGACTTTTCAAGGATTCAGGTAGAAAGGAAGTGGGAGCACAGCTTTAATGCAAAAGAATCTCCCACTCTCTCTTATAAAGTTGTCTGTGGAATGAAAAAGGTTAGATTCTGTATGACATAACTTCTGTCAAATGAACTAAAATGCTGAGAGTCTAAGTTATTTCTTCCAATTTCCTACTGTACTGTCTGTTTCCAAGGCATCCAAGATAGTGCCTATCATACTTGCTCAACCCCAATGGCAGAAAAAGATTTAAGTCCCCAGAATTCCCTCATTGGTTGTGATAGGGATGAGCCATTTGTTTTAATTTAGATACAGCCTGTGCTGTTAGAAGATGGTTAGGCATCCTATGCAAGTGATAATGGTGCCAGTTTATGGGTTCAATAAACAGTATATTAAATTGAAGCATCCAACCCTTTTCGATTAAAAAACAAATGTGTTTAAACTTAGAGCAGCAGCAACATTTTCACTTGAATAACCTATAGCCCACTGAATAATATGGCTAAAACTATTGCAAAAGCATCATTTGCTGTGTCCTTTATAAAAATGGTCACTTCTTTTGCCAGCAGACACAATTACTTATTTCAGTGTTACAGGCCTCTCAGCTACCTGACCTAATTTAAGAGACATCAGTAATTTTATCAGTCAACCTGACATCCTTTAAATTATATTACAGACCATTCTCCAATGCAAGCTAGTATACACTGGATGCATCTACACATGCAATTAATTTGAAGGAATAAACTCTGGCATAGTTCATGCCAGAGTTAACTGCTCCTGGGTGCAGTGTCTTCACGTGCACCTGGGACGGCAGCAGTTTGAGCCAGGGTGGAGCAGTCTGGGGCTGACAACAGGCTGAAGGGTTCAGCCCCATGCTCTGGGTGGCGGTGTCAGGTGGCAGAGGGGCTGGCTGGGACATGAGAGAACTAACTTTAGCACTGTCTACATGTGCATTTTGTTGCATTTTACCCCAACAGTACTATGTTATGGAAGAGTTAGTTAATTTACTGTGCACTAATACAGGTACACATCTAGGCAGTGATACTTTACTAAAGAGCTAATTAGTCAATTCCACAGTAAAGTGCATGTGTAGATGCACCCACTGAAACTAGAACACCAGAAGGGAAGGGACTTTTACAACAAACTCTGGGATTTGTATAGAACAGGAAAAGGGGCAGTGGTCTTGGGAATGCTATGGAAGCACGTTCACAAGGGCCCCTGTACTAGCTCTTAAGATGATGTATCATTTGTTCTCTCCCTCCTGTGTAATTATCCAGTGTTCAGATGATCAAGCCCACCCATATCCACACTTTTGGACATTCAGCTACAGCAACTCCCAGACACTTCTCCCATACATAAGATACTTAAAAACATCCTCTGCTCATGGAATGCATTCAGCTACATTATATCAAGCTGAGACCAAACCCTAAGACATTTTTGTATATATCATAAAGCTCACATCTTTGGGAAGCCCTAGCAGACAAATGAGCTGTGAAATGTCTGGCTCTGCTGTTCCTGCAAATAGCAAACCACCCAGGAACAGATTTCAAAAAAAAAAAAAAGTAATAATCTGGCAATGGGGAAGACAGAGAGAAAACCCTGTTCCTTACCTGAATTCTTTTAAATTCATAAGATGTGTGTACAGTACTGACTGGCATGTGAGAGAGGAAATAATAATGTTTAAACTGAGGGACAGAAAGGGGGCATAGGACTTGAAGTGATCTCCTGGGCTACTAAGTCCAATCCTTATAGTCACAAATGCTTGTTATCCAAAGAAATCCCCAAAATCACCACTTATAAATGAAAGAAAATTAGATTTAAGAAAATAAGTCCCTATACATGGGAACATAGTCAATATAGGGTGTGAACTACAAGCCCACGCAATATCCTCTAATAAATGGATAGTCTAAATTTAGCAGTCATCCAAATATCTAAATCTGTTAAACATGTACAACTAAAAGCTCTGCACTGTTTGAAGTGAGGAGCAGCTTATACCTTCGTTTTATTATGTATTTATGTGTTTTATTTATTTGTGTGTGTATGTTTGTATGTATGTACATCTCATTCTGGACAGGGCACCAAAAAGGCAACACTGAGATGGATAGTCAGGAGCTTAAATACTTTGGCTCTACACAATGAGGAATTCATACCTAGTGACTTAATAATGTTGATAGCATCATCAATCTTGCCACCAGAAAATGGCTAATCTACTTTAGCAGCAAGTTCATTAAAGGTTGATTCTTTTTTTCTTGAGGAGAGGAAAGGGCTAAGATAAGTCACCTTCTACTGAGTATTTGCAAAGTATTCCTGTAAGTAGACTAATATGATCATTTGCAAATAGGAAGGGAGAAGAATGGAAAAATCATAAATTCTTAAGAAAATATTATAGCATGTAGATGAAAAGGCTATTGCTTAGAGATTGAAGAGTTTTAAATGAAAGTGGCTAAAGCAGGATAAAATGGAGACCCACAAAAGAGAGAGAGAGAGATTCTACTAGGAGAGTTAATGATGAAGTGCAGTGCTGGCAGGAAGCCAGCGTTGTCCAGATTAGTTCAGTTGAGTAGGAGGGCTAATGTCAGGTGACATGCTGGCAGCTTGAAAGGGTTAGGAGATGGATGGTAAGTTAAACTCAGACCGGTCCAGCAGTCAATAGAAAGCTTGTTGCAATGATCGGGCCTATTATTCTATCCACTGGGATTTGGGGTACTTCAGAGTAACTACCTGTCAGTGAAACAGTAAGGAAAAGGGCAATCACATCAACTAAAAATGCATCTGTCTAGTAAGAAAGCAGAAGTGTCACCAGCAAAGATCATCAGCCATAGTCTGATCTTAACCACGCTTGTCTGAGCCAAGGGGAATTCTGCTGACATCTGCGTGATTTACTCTAGATTTAGACTGATGTTAATTAATTCAGAATATGGCCCTATTCAAATATTATTCTGCTACATGCCTCTGTAATTCAGCAGCAAACTCTGTGAGGATCTTATGATATTAGTCCCAGGGTTACCTCCTCAACTGGTGTAAATCAGCCTAACTCCACTGATATTAGTTGAGGTTCTGATTTACTAGCTAAACTGCAATCTCCTCAACATAGATGACCAATGTCAGAGTGAGGTAGATGAAGAAGGTATAAACACTACCAGTTTGTCTTTGAGACTAAAATTTTCAAGAAGACTCAAAGAATGCTCTTGGCATGAGGACCTGCTGTGCCTGATATTTTAAGAGGTACTGACATTTTGATTTCAGTAGTATCTAAAGGGCTCAATAAGGATGTGTCCCCATTGTGCTAAAACACTTAAATAGGAAGAGAATGATAGTCCATAACTAAAAAGTTGAAAGGGGAAAAATACAGGTGGAAAGAATGAATGTCAAGACATCTCCTAACAAATGCATGAGCAGTTCACTAGTGAGAAATTACCCTTAGAACATCACTTATGTCAGTGAAGCCTAGGGTAATTCGAAATGTAGTGCCATGTGCCCCTGATGTTAAAAGAAGTGACTGAAAATTATTGTACATTTGAAATAATTTTAATTAGCAATTATAGCTGACATTTATCTTGGTGTCTTTCATCCAGAGATTTCAGCGAGTACCTTAACAACTTTACAAGAAGATTTAAAAAATTCCTGGATGAGTTCATTCAGCATTGAAATAAAAACATTTCTAGATTGAGAAATGGCAATACACTAACTTAAAATCTGACCAGGACAGGAAGCAAGAAGGATTGTTTCAATCCAAAACTGTAGAAAAGCTTAGTCAAACTTTATGTCAGCAGAATGTGTGCATCAAGTTTTCACTTACAGTCTAGACAAGATATAAGGAATTTATATTAAGACTCAATGATTTACAGAGATCCTCAGTACCAGGTAGGGGAAATCAGTGAGGAAGAGGGAGAAGGAACTGTTACTGAGCAGCAAAGAGAAATGAGGGGAAGGTAGAACAGAGAGAAAGATGCAAAAGAGAAGGAAAAGAGAGTGCAGGGAGGATACATGGGAAGTTAAAGGAAAGAAGAAAATAGAGGGACTTACGGTGTCACAGGGAAAGAGATAGGGGGTACTGACAGAAGTGATGTTTTCTCATGCAGTTGGCCATTGAAAGTGCTCTACAGCCATACACTGACAGAAGTGCATGACTGCAGAGCACTTTAAAAAGTTACCAACTGCTCTACAAATAAACCCTCATTACATGAGGGTTCAGACGATACTCCAAAGGGGAGTACCTTCATTAATGTCTGTTTGCGTATACTGGGAGCAGGGCTGTCTTCAACCAGCCCTGCCCCGTCCCCAGTGCTGTCTTGAGGATAGGGGGGAGGGGGCGTAGATCTGTTTGGGGTTGGCCCAGCTTGCGCTGGAGGATGGGGTGGGTGGATTGAAGCCCCTCCTTCCCACCAAGGTGAAGGGCTCCAATCAACTCCCCTACTCCAGGCTGGGCGTCTCTCCCCTGCCTTCTCTCCCTCCCATCTTAAGACAGCACCAGAGCAGGAGGGAGTAGGGTGGGGTGCTAATGGAAGAGGATGCAGAAATGCAGCCTCTCTTGCTGGATTGGCTCCAAAGTGGAGTCCAATTCTCCACCTTCCTGATCCAACAGCAAATGTCTGTTGGGTCGGGAGGGTCAGTCTTACTCATGGTGCTTTCTGTAAAGCACCAGGGAGTTGTACTTCTGCCAGCACACCTGGTGATACAGACATACAGCTATACATACAACCAAAGAGTTTAAGGGGAGAGAGAAAGAGAACAAAGGAAACTTAAGACATTTTATGAAAACAGCATTCAGAGGGAAGGTGAAAGATATAGGGAACTCAAATCCTGAAAAGAAGGATATGAAAGAGTAAAGAGTAAATTTGGAACCCAGCAGTAGAAAGAGATAGGGAAGATATGCTGGAGAGAATTGGACACCGTAAAGTCCAGAGGGAAATTACAGGAGGGCAGTGGAAGAAGGAAAAGAAAGCAATAGAGAGGTCAATAGTAGAGAGGCAGGAAGAAAACAAGAGAGAATGTCTGATGGACAAGAGGATCTAAGAGGAGTAAGAGCAAAAATAGTGCAGATACTGGAACTAAACCTACAGCATGAGAGATTTAAGCAAGCAAGCTAGTGTGTTTTACAGTACAAAATCTAACCAGGACATGCACAGATGATGATGATGGAGAGCTCTTAGTAAGAGGTCAAAGATGAACTTCAATATCTCTCATTATATAGCACCCTTAACTCTGATCAGTGAAAATTCCCCCTTTCTGCTGTTTTGCAGGGAAGTAAGATCCACTATAACACACCAGTTCTGAACACATCACACATTCTCTATCACATTCCAGTGGTGCTAACATTTTCCCCCACCTACCACACATGATAGCATGAATTTGGATTAAGGTAGTGAGAGAGCAGCACATTTTAATCATCCCTGGGTGCATCTACATATGCAATTAATGCAAAACAATAAACTTTGGAGCAGTTTGAGCTGGAGTAAACTGCTCCCAGGTACACTGTCTACACGTGCCCAGGGCAGCAGCAGTTTGAGCCAGGGTAGAGCAGGTCTCCAGCTGCCTGGGCTGACCGGGTGCAACTTACACCCTGACAGTACTTATGGTGGAGTTAATTAATTTACTGTGCCCCAATACCGACACATATGTAGATGGTGATGCTTTACTGAGAAACTACTTAGTATACTCCACAGAAAAGCACATGTGTAGATGTACCCCCTGAGTACCTTAGTTAAGCATGTGCACAGAGATTTATAATCTGTGTGGGAACCAGGAATGCATAGCAAGACTAATTACAAGGGTTCAAGGCCTGATTTCCAATCTAAAACTCCAGAAGGACAAGTGATCAGTCCTGTGGTAACCCTCCATATCAAGTGTTATAAGAGTTTGGGTGACCCAAAAGCTTGTCTGTATCCCTCCCAACTATACAGTGGGTCCAGTAAAAGGTATCATGAATAACAATCCTTGCCTTTTACGCTGAAGACATTATGTGTATAAAACAGTAGATAAATGGCTCTTTTAGACCATAGTGACAAACTTATGAAGCTGGGTGTGATATATCCACATAACCCGTCTATTCTTTACATGCTTCATCAAAAATATTTCTCTTTTTTTATTGTTTTGTTGTTTTATTGTATTTTATTTTTTTATGATATCCACAAAGTGCCAGGCATTTTCCAGATGTTTGAGGAAGACAGTCCCTACCCTGAGGAGCTAAGGACAGGCAGAAAGAGCAGATAAATGTTAGGGAAAAGAATGAAAGAGCAGATAAATGTTAGGGAAAAGCAACAAAATGTTTTTACAAAGTAAGAAGTATTCAGTATATGCAGAATGGTAGGGGGAAAATGTATAAAAGAGGAACTACTTGGATGACTTGTTTACATTCCCCACTTCATTCTGTGTCTCAGTCTCATCTCAACCCTGAAACCACTCACCCCTCAACAATTTCATACTGACCTGGGCAACTAGTTTTCTAGAAATATTTGAAGCTGACATAGTTCTAGTTGCATGTAATGGGAAGAGATTTAGTTAGGCATGTGATTAATATTAAAAGAAAGAATGAAATTAAATATGACTCAAGTAATAATGGCTGCAATCAGTTAAAAATATACAAGTTTTGGTTCAAAGCATGGAGCAAGAAATGAAAACTCCTGTAGTAATCATCAGTGGACACCAACCTGCTGGACTCTCAGAATAATTATAATAAAATATTTGCATAAGTTTACTTAGTAGCTGAGAACACAAATTAAAGGAAAGATTGTGAAGGATACTTAAAGGCAGCAGGAGTGGGAGTTCTTTCTTTGTTCTAGTGTGGAGGGTTTTTTTGTTTTTTGGTTTTGTTATTTTTTATAATGCTTTGAAGGCTCTGGAAATCAATGGCTTTTTAGAAATCCCTAAGCAAACTCCTATGGGATTTCATATTTAAGAAAGACAGTCAGATACAAACCCCCTATGATAATTGGAGAATATGCAATTCCATACCTCAATGATTTCCTCTTTAAACTGGCAGTCAATTCCTAGTAGAAAAATATATTTAAAGAGCAGGTATACAGATCATCACATTAAGGATTATATTGGCTGTACAAAAGGAAGTTACATTTAAAGACAAAACACAAGACGGCCTATTCCAGAGCTTTCTGTAAGAATTACAACCAAAATTTTCAAAATGGCTAGGTAATTTTGAGATATTGAGACAGCTAGAGTTTGATTGCCACATGTTCCGATAACCCACAACTCCGGTGGGCTTTAGTTAGAGTAGTAGCTATTAGGCCCTCTGGGGAAAAAAAGAGCCGTTCTCCCCCATCAATCTGAGACAACCTGGAGAGACACACTACTCAGTTTGTTTGCACCTTTTGAAACTAGCTTCTAATTTTAATCTTGTCAATAAGGGAAGTGATTTAATATGGACCTGAAAGTCCCCTGGTTGCAAGACAATTTTGAATTGGATAGTTGAGTTCTGTCAGCTGTGCAGAATAAATGCTTGTTGCTCATCCTTTCACCATTTCTACATCTGCTATTCTCAGGTGTTTGTAAAACTTTTCCACCTGGGTTTACAGTGCTCTTTTGTTTTCAAACTGGATGGTATTTTAACTGTTGGACAAAGGTGACAATACATGCAGGCATGGATCAGATGTTGCTTTCATTTGCCAGAATGAGAGTTCCATGTGGAAGCCACAATATATTTCTGTACCAGTTCCCAGGAAGAGAAAGGGAAGGAGACAAATTGTATTGTACCTAAATGACAGGGGGAATTGTTTTGGAGGAGTCTCAGACAGAGGACTTCATTTTTTTTTTTGAGTTGTTGTACTGCTTTGCCCATCTGCACATTCTGCCACCAAGTTAGTTAGAAACGTTTGCTGGATGTTCTGTATACTATCATGAAACATTAAAATTAAACTCTGAGATTAATTCTGTTCATAATGGAAAACAGTGTGAGATTTATTTTGGTTCTCAGAGCTTTTAAAAATGTTTTCACACTTCATTAATAAGCAAAGCTGATGCACCGTTGAGAGAAATTAGAATTAATTCTGGATTTATTACTATTTTGGTAGGTAAACATTGTGTTATTTTAAAGTTATTTCAGTGCTTGTGAAATTAACAGGCTTGAAAGCCCTGAAGGCTGAAGTTGGCTATTCATAGACCAGGTACTATATAGCCATTACACTGTAAGCTTTCCCACTAGGCCTCCTTCTAAATCAGTATGTCCTTCGCATTGGCATGACTAAGAAAACAGACCACATTAAGAGAAGGAGACACTTGTACCAGGACCTCTTTTTATAAGATTGCTAGAAAAAGGAGTCATTGCCAATTATAGGACAATGTTTTTCAGATGCTTCCAGGACGACCTATCCTGTATACTGTATATTCATTAGTTGTTACCCTTGGTAAATACCAAATGGGCCATGCTTAAATTGAAGGGCAACCTACCAGTCCCCTCAGATATCCAGTATCCCTCCAAGGAGAGCTCATTTAACCACACATCAGCAAAACGAAGGACTCTATGGACTAGATTATGGACTCACCCTGAACTTTAAGTGGGGAGGTAACAGTAGTCATATTACTCAGTAACACAATTCATTCTTTGCTTCCTCTCTTCCCTTGGCAGCAGTCATGGAGGACACAGAGCCACAATCTACCCATTCTCCAGGCCAACCACTTATGCAGAATGGGGACTAATGGTTCACAGTGGCTTGCTGAACCAGAAAAGTAAAGTAATCTCTCACCAAAGTGAATAAGATTTATATCAGCTGAGGAGCTGACCCACTATTAAAATGAGTAAACTCAAGCAGAGAGAAGGATACATGACTTGCTCAAGGTTAAAAAATAAGTGAGTGACAGTGCCGAGAAGAAAACCTGAGAGTTTTGACTCCCACTCCGTCATTCTGAGAGAGCTCACTCTTCCCACGAACCTATCTACAAGGCTAGTCAGAGGTAAGACTCACCACCTACAGTGGAAGGCTACAGCTGCCGCAGTATTAAAATAGTTGAAATTCCTGCTTTTGGTTCTTTTAGCTTCCCATTTCGAGAATGAAGAAAGAGTATCATTCATCACCATCATTTTTCATCATAATCATCCTTGAAATGTGCCTGTATCCACAAGGATGCCTCACTCCCACAGAGACGGGCTATCTTGACAAGAAGCAGATGATTATTTCTGACAAGATCCTAAACAACTGAAAGCGGGGTGACTTGAGGATGACTCTTAAAATATAACACAGAACCTGCATGATATACTTCAGATGACTAATGTAGTCAGGAATGGCAAAGGAAATTCTTGTTTCTTGCAGGGTACTGGTCAGTTAGAGAAACAGCTTCCAGGAATTTACGTAAATTCCACTAAACACATTGTTCAATTCATGCTGCCAACCATCTTTACACATGCAGTCCATGGGCCAAAAGTCCTATTTTTTTTTTGGCCCTCACTCCCAGTTCAACTTGCTTTTTAAATTAAATCCATAGGCACAGATTTTTCAGATGGGCCAGGTGAATTAACTTTTCAGTGCCTGGCAGCTGAATAAACCCTTCTATAAATGTGATTGAAGTTCACAGTTAACAAAATTTGGTGGCCTGACCAAAATGTGTCGCAGCAGACAGGTACAATGTCAACCAACCTTCATCAGTCGGTGCGGTTCTTAGCTCGCTGAAGTGGCCTCAGGTACAGAAAGAATACACAATCTTCTTACAGATGACCAGGAAAGTAGAAATCCATCACCATAAAATATATTCTATTATTTCCATCTTGACTCAGAAAAATAATTCAAAACTGCAAAGTTTTATTGAGGAGATTGGGGGGGAGGAGATGGAATCTATTTGATCGGAACTGAATGGGGCCTTTTTAGCTCCTACCTGTCTACCCAGAAGGTTCTTGTACTTTCCAACTTCTGTCTATAAGCAAAATTGACAGAAACATTCAAGTTTTGGTGAAATTGACATTTTGCAAAAACAAAATGTTCTGCACACTCAGGGCAGGGGTGCGCAAGCAGGGGATTGCGGCTCTGCCCCAGCCCCTTGCAGTGGTGACAGCCTGGTCTGGAGCTGGGGCAGAGCTGTGATTCCCTGCTTGTGCACCCCTGCCCAGAGCATGCAGGGTACAGATTGTGGTTCTGCCCTAGCTCTGCAGCAAGCTGCCCCCATCCCAAGATCCTAGCAGCCCCCTACCCTGCTCTGCCACCCAGGCTGGTCTCCATGGCAACCCCAACCTGACCTTTCCCACCAGGTGCAGCTGGGGTCTCCATGGAGACCAGCACAAGCCATGCAGGCAGGGGTGGCTGGGAAATGGAGTCCCCGGCCAACCAGATTTGGCCTGTGGGCTGGACTTCGCCTGCCCCTGCTGTAGGACAAGACAAGAACAAACACTCTCGCAGAGAAGGGCCCTTTCTGTCCTTTTACAAATCAAACAAATGATCTGATACAACTAGTAGCACTACTTTCAGTTTAATAAAAAAAGAAAAGAACCTTAATAAGCGAGGGACGCAGAAAAAATGACTGAGTGAACAACAATAAACATCTGGACAGAAGGTAGGAAATCATGTCTACATCCATTCTACAGACAGTTGTAAAAAAAAAAAATATATAGCATTTATGACCATCACTTCTAAAGGCATAGGTCTATGCACAGAGTAAAATATGCAGTTCTATAAATCACAACCCATGGACACAATCTATGCAGAAAGCAGTAGCAGTATTTAATCTGGAAGAGGGAGCAGAAAATTGTCAGTCCACTGTGAGAAAAAACATCTTTCTGGGAATTTGCTAAATCACTTACAAGATGGTCCCTAACATGGTTAGGTTGGCAAATAGGGCTAATTCTCACTGTTCTGTGAAGGTCGCACAGCCTAATTCTAGCTTGCCATTAATACTTGAAGTTCTGCCAACAGAAGTGATGGAGTAGTTCAGGGGATCCCTTAAAGCACAGAGACATTACAAGTCAAAGACCAAGTTCTTTCCACTCCCCCTTCACACAGTACTTATCTTCCTAACACCCCTCTATGGAAATAAGTAATTTGAAAATTAACAGTCAGATTCACCAGTACACTACAACTGCTTTGCACTGCTGTGATGATATGATTTGGCTTTAAACAATAGCTTAGCTGATTCACTGCTTTGAGGCGCCAGTGGCTCTGGTTATATGGTTGTCTTAAAATGATCAAAATTGATATTAAACATGTTCAAGTTCTAAGATGTTGCAATGTGGAAGAATTCTCTTTTAGGTTTTTGCTCAGTGTTTATGTATGTTGTTTTTTGATAAATTTGAAAAGAAAGAATATACAAAATGAAATATCTACATTGTAGTAAAGATACTGAGTGCATATGATTAACAGGGAAGCTGTAATCATCTCAACACCAAGCACTAAAAGCACAAGAAATTTAGAGTTAAGGTTATACTAAAAGAAATCCAAATATGTTAAGATATCACTGTATCCTGCAATGATACCATGAAGGGAAAATAGATTTAAAGCAATTTAACATTACTTTCAGAACTCTTTAACCTAATTTGGGACTGCAAACAATAACATGCTTTAAGGAAAAGGCCTGTTCTTGTTGCATAAAAGGCAGGACTCCCCACCCTGTTTATACCTACAAGCGGATTATTTAGAAATTAATCCTACTCATTCCACTAATGGCAATAAATTTCATTGCATCTCACATCCTTTCCAAATATTTGGACTGCCATCATAAGCCTCATGTAATGAAAGGACAATAATTGACCATGGGAAAAAGACCAGAAATGGAAACAAGCCAGAAGGCTACAAGTTCTTAATCAAAACCTTCTCACTGGGAGATCCTTTCCAAAAGTAAGATGTGGAAAGGAAAGCTGAGCCACAAAATCAGTGATCATAAACGAAAAGGAAAGGGACTGGACAAGATAGTGAACCCTGAGATGAATGACTGTACTAAGATGACAGGGAGAGACTGAAGAATAGAGAACATCTGTGTTGTCATCCATCAAGGAAAAAAAGCTCAAAACATTAAATCACACCTGGTCACTGCAGTAGACAAGCCAAAGGTTGAAAAACAATCAAAAGTCTACTTAGGCCTGGATGGCCCATCAGGCTAGCATAGTTAAGGCACACCAGTTTCTGTAGACAATGGCAAAAAAAGCAGCAATATGGCTACTGTTGTAAATTCAAGAACTTACATGGCTAGGAGATAAACCTATCTTTGCCTTTCCTGGAGGGCCCTAGTTAGTGTGGGAGAATCAGGAAAAAGAGAGAGAAAAAATAGCTAATGCTACTTTAATAATCATCTTTATCTAAACTAAGAGCATAACTATGAAAATGCCCAATCACAGTCACAACAGCAATTAGTTAAGGTTGTTATGAGCTCCCTAACTGAGTATTTCCAGAGTTTATCATATCTGAATTTCTTTAAATAGAATCATAAATCAGAATTTCCTGAGTTTAAAATGCTTGCTTTGGGAATAATTGCAAAATCCCTATAATAAATTTCCTCAAATTACACTGGAAGTACTCAACCTGTATTGCATCTTAATGTATGGTTTTTTCTCCACTTTGGGAATATACATACAAGCAAAGAGATCAAAAAAACACTGTTGTATGTACTGCAAACCTTGATTTGCTCAAATTTACACTCTCCTGTTTGTCACTTTGTGCTAGATCCAAAAGAGAAACTAAATAGAGCTTTTGGCCAGGTACAGACATTACACTTTTACCAGTACAGTGTAAGTGATCAAAAACCAGTCTGTACCCATAACAGAATGGAAGTTTGGCACACAAAATTGGTCTATACCCATGACAGAACAGAAGCTTAGGGCCCACAGACTGGTTTAAAAATGACAGAACCCAGCCTAAGATTTGCTGCCCCTCACCCTCCGAAGAGGAAGTATGCATTTTCCTCTTCTCTACTGATCTAAACTATACCACTTACAGAAAACTGAGTAATTTAGATTGATTTTGCCTTGGGCTTTTTGAATGCCCATACTTAGCCATAGCAATCAGTGACCAAACCTACAATCCTGCTCCCACCCCTCCCACTCATCAGCCATTATCCTTGTATCCTCCTTACATTCAGTAGGCCACTTGCTGAATGACCAAGAAGTTCTCAAAGCCCTAATCACTTAACTACAGTCTGGGTCCTTCCTGCTGGATCTCCTCTTTTCCCATGAGTCTTGGATTCCTTTCAGCATAGTGGCACTGTTTCAACAGGAATGAAGAGGTGCTCCCCACCTGTTCATCCTAGCTAGAGGGCTACTTCTAGCTAGGTTTTAAAAAGAGAAGAATAAGCCCTGTTCTTTGGCATCTCCCTCAGGGGAAAGACATCCTACGTGGAAAGAGGCCCCTGACTGCAGCCCTGACAGGTGTCTATGATCTGAAGAAAGGCAGGATTTCACACGCATCCTTGTTCTAAGCTTTTCCTAAAGGCTTACTGTAGGGCTAGGTAAAGTCATTTAAAAAACCTGAGGCAGAATTGATCTATGTTATGGGGTTTCCTCTAAGTGGCATAATTTAGACCAATAGTGAACAGAGCATACATTTGCTGGGTGGAGAGGGAAGGGGACAAATCTTACACTGGATTCTGCCATTTTAAAGCCAGTCTATGAGTGCCAAACTTCTGTTCTGTTAGAGGTATAGACTGGTTTCTGATTGCTTATACCAGTAAAAGTGTAATGTCTGTACCTGACCCAGGTGTCAGCATACACGTTTTTCTTGGGGGGAGGAGGGGCTCTACCATTCGAAAGCATCTAGCTCACTCTATACATCATATGGAAAGCCTATATGCCTAACAATAGTTTTTAGCCCTACCACCTGACTTGTAAAAATGTAAGTCTTTTATCAGACCTAGCTCTTTGACCCTCGTACTCCTCTCCCAACATTCCATGGGCATATAAATTACATGCAAATGAGATGTATACATGAAATGCTGAAAACCATAAAAATGATCTTTCTGACTAATTCAGTTAAACAAAATGGAGTTGATGTTTCTGTCCCCCGTGTACAGGTTTCTCTACTTCTTGATGATGGTCCACCTTAACTAAAAGTAAAGACATGGATTGTGAACTCATCTATTTAGTAAATATCTTCTCTGCTTCACTTTTACCATTTTCTTACATCGTTAATAATATTCATAAAAACAGAGAAAAAATACAACTGAATAGATAGGTTAGGATCTATGATGCATCACAACTGAAATTCAGGATTTATGTATGCTAAAGGCCAGATCTTCACCTGATATAAATCAGTATAGCTCCACTGACCAGACTCCTATATCAGTACTGTAACACTGTCCTCTTTAGGTGGATTTAGTAGATTAAGTCAGAGAATTCAATAAATTTAGCAAAGTTTGTGTAACAATACTTGTTCCCCTTCACTAGTTTATCTTATATGTTATGTTATGACCTACCTTTTCAAAAGTCATAAGTGACTATAGAAGCTTGCTGTGAGACCTTTTAAAAGAGTTTGATTTTTAGAAAGCAATGACCTATGAAAAAAAAAAAATCAGGCTCCTGTACTCTGCTCCAAATTGATAACCCTAAAATTGAGCCTGTCCAAATCATCAGTTGCTTTTAAAAGTTTAGGCCATTGTTTTTTAATTTATGGTATACTGACTCATTGAATTCTTTGATATGACTTTCAAACATTCCCATCAACATTCTTTTGCATCTCTAAACTGACCTATATGATTATATGTTCCTACCACAAACTGGCTGTTACCTTTCCTTTATTTTTATAAATCCCATTGATAAAATATAATCTTATGCTAATAATTCTAAGAATTAAAAAAAACCCTGCACATTAAAAATAAATATAGCCTGATATACCATTATGCAGGGGTGGGAAAATGCAATATATCTTAGTTCTCAAATCTGAAATTCTAATAAAAGCATACAGTGTAATGCACAATAAATCTTGCTCTGGAAATTGTCTGTTAGCAAATGTTATTTCTCAATTCTGCTTTTAAATTATCGAAAAATGAATTAGGTCTTTATATTAAAAATTGTCAACATGATATTCCTCTTCCTGAAATATTGATGGGATTGTGGATATAAAGAAAACAAAAAGACTGGAAAACAGTTCTTTCTGTGCTTCCAAGTACTGTATGGTAACATACAGTCTTCTGCAGTTTCACAAATAGTTATCCAAGCTGAAGAATCTGCAGATAATAATTAATGATTTTTTTGTTGGTATCTTTTAAGAGCCAAGTAAAGAAAAAATAAAAATTCTTAAAACTGTGTAGCCTATAGACCAAGAATGTGGAGTCACTTGCCATGACCACACAAGGTCACAATGTCCTTGAAAACAAATAATGATTCAGTGTTACCAGGAATGTGCAACTGATTAAAATGAAATTATTGGATTCTAAGCATGTTATGTATCACAGTGACATTTTCCATTAATCTTTCTCTTTTTTGGCTTTGAGATTAAACTAAAAGGGAGTTTTCTGATCTTAGATAACGGCGTTGACGCCCCTGTTACATGAAGAATATCTTTCTTTGAATGTACAAGGAAAATAAGTACTAATGGCTATCTAAGGCCTTCATTTTATGCACTCAAATATACACTGACATCACATGGAGGTAAAGGAGTTTAAGAATGGGTAAAGCAGATTTGGAGGCTGGATCAATCTATGGTAATTTGAACAACACAAATAAAGTAGGATACTGCTTTCCAACACAAATACTTGATATTGCTTTCCATGATAAAGCCACCAATGTGTATGAAGTGGCACTTTAAGCCTACACAGAGCTGGATTTGTGAAAACAGGGAATGAAGTGTTTCTATGAGTTTTTGACCACCAGTCAAACCATGATAGTAAAGCCTAGTGTCAAGTGGAGTGTTAAGGAACTATTGAGATTGTGAAATGAACTACCTCATGCATGAGCCCAGACATATTTGAAAGATTAGCCATAACTCTGTCTTCTTGAAACAAACACAGTCCTCCTTAACAAAGAGTAGTTATACATTTTTCTGAAAAAAATGTAAAATTGATTTTCTTATACTCCTTTATGTACAGTAAGCTACATTAAAGAGCCCAGAGCCTGAGACTCAGTTAAACTACAGTGAGCTCTATGAAATGAACCAAGTGTGAAGAAAATCAGCTCAGCAGCTGATTATGAAAGGAAGTATAATCATCTCTGTTTCATGTCTGGAGAAAAATCAACAGTCCCAATAAATAAAACTAGCTAGAAAATGCAGTTTATTTCTGTGATAATAAGTAAAAATGCTTTATTAAAAATCATGTTTCCATTACTCCCTGTTTTTCATTCAGCTGTACTGAAAAATATCTTTTTTTCCCCAAATCATAGAACAAATGTGTATCAGAACCAGGATTAATGAATTAGGTATCCTAGCCCCATGGCTAATCTACCACACTATGGTGCCCCTTTAGTAAACCATTAATCCTTCTCCTTTACCTTAGTTTTCCAGTGGAGATCCTACATTGTCATGTATCACATTTCTCTCATTTATTGAGTCACAGATCTGGGGGGTATGGGGAGGAAAGAGACAGAGAGAAGTAAGTTATCTTATGAAAGAGATTACACATAGAATGATTACAGACAGTACAGCACCTTTCTAGATGTTATTGTAGCACACCCTAATGTACAACTGCTTTTTCCTATTCATGTTTCCTTTCCTTCTCCAGGACTTAGTATAGACAGTCAAGAAGTTTGAGGCTGAATTGATTCAGACTTTGCAGGTTAGTCTAAGCTACAAAGATTGAACCAATAAGCAAATGAACAGACATTCACTTTCAATTCAGAAAATGCAGCCAGATGCCTACAGTGGCTCAAGCCGGAAGCTGAGGGCTGTTAAAGCACAGTTCTCTGGCATGTAGCCAGCATGGACTGTGTGTTCACTTCCTCTTCCTGCTGCCCCCGAGGTCTTTGGTGTTTGCAGTCCATAATTACAGCAGCAGGACTCCGCAGGGCTGCTCACCACTTCCTGTTCTTGCTTCCAGGTGCCTCTGGGATTTGTAGACCACACCCACAGCCAGCACTAAGTAAGCAGGGCAGGGCATCTCCATACTCAGGGGAAGGGAAGTTTAACCCCACTCCCTGGCCCCAGACCCCGTGCAGCCCAGCTGTAGAAGCTATATACTGGGACACAGCAGAAGCAGCTCTGAGCAGCCGAGCTCTAGAAGCCAAGAAGCAGCAGCAGCCCAGTGTTTCCTGGCCATTGTGTACAGAGGTACCAGGTACAGAGACATGTCAGGAGCAGTTTGGGGGTCTTTGAGTCCCCGTCACATGTAAGAACCTCCAATGCCCAGGTGGTATAGATCTGCTTCAGCTCAGCTTCTAGGCTGGATTTCTGGCCCCCAAGTCCTATATCCAGATAGCACAGGACTTTTCCAGCTAAAAGGCACACAAGACTGCTCCAGATATGACAAAAAAGTCCTCTCCTTCCTCACCCTTGCAGCTTTGTCTAAGATGCCAAAATATATAGTTAGGCTTCTAGATGCCACCTCAGTACTATGCCAGGGATTGCCGGCAGGCACACTGCAGGCGCTGCCTCTAAAAAGTGAAGTAAATGTAGCTGCCTTTGTGTGGTACTGAGCTTACAGCAATAAACTCTCTGAAGCTAGATGGTGGATAGGAAAGGAGAGAGAGAGAACATAACGCAACAGAAGTCCCCAGCCTTCCCTGACCTATGAACATATTAATCCTGGTTCTGATACCGAGTAATTAACACCATGCTTCATTCTTCCTGGCTAAGTACAGACAGTCAAAAATCCTGAGGCTGAATTGATTTAATCTTCACAGGTCAGTTTAAGCTGTGTAGATTGAACCAATAAACAAGTGATTCACTTTGGATTCTGGAAATGAAGCCACATGCCTGAAGTGGCCCAGGGGTCCTAAAGCAGGCCTCCCTGCTCAGCTGGAACAGACAGCTGGGGCCAACCCTGTGAGGGGATGAATTTGAGGGGAGGTGCAAAGCATCATGGGATGTAGGGGGACTGTCAGTTAACCTGAATCTGGAGGGGATCTAGGACAGAAGTTCAATAAACTGAATTAACTTAAATAATTTCTGTCTGATACTACATCCATTCAAGTTTATCCTAAACTGGTTTCGGCCATTTTGAAAATGGTTTGTGTGCACTGAACTTCTGTTGTGTTACAGATTTTATAGGGACAGAAAAAATCCTGTGCTGTGGCCTAGTGATCATAGCAGTGGGAACTATAGGTTCAAATTCCTTCTGTGGAATACTGCATCTTTAAGAGGGTCTAGCATAGCTTGAATTGATTGTTGTGAGTTGTACATTAAGGTCCATTAAGAATCCAGACATACAATAAAGCAGACCTCTGCTAGACTCCTTGATTCTAAATGATTCCTGAACAATAGATGGTGCAAGGAGTAAAACAAGTTAAGAAAATACCCTGAACATAAGAACGGAGCAGTTTAAAAATCAGTCCCAGATCTGAAGCTGGAGGACATCTGGAGAAGTTTTAAACAGTGCTTCACTCCATAACTGCAAGCCAAAAGGGAGAGAGTCAGAGGTGACCTTGTTTCCAACAATAGCAGGAGGAAAGGATATATTTAACTGAACATGATTGCGATCTGGAATGAAGTGTTCAGAGAAGAACTTTTGGAAGACCTACAGGACATTTCTGAGACTGATTAAACCTAGTTAGTTAAGTCATGTAAGAGTCTTTGAAACCCTGTATTCTACAATAATAAGGTTGACTCTTAATTGGTATTATTGTTCTTACATGTGCCTGGGGAAGAAAGTTGTGGGAAATTGTACCTTTTATTGTCATGACATAGCTGAAACTATTGTGCACAGGTTCATATTCTGACCATGGTAACTGGACAGTGGAAGAAGTAGATCTCTGTCAACGCCCTTGGCTCAGAGTGTTCTCAGAAACATACCTCCAGCAGAGTAGGGAATTGACCCTGGGTCCCTACCTCCTGTTGTGTAAGCACCGGCCTATAAGTAAAGTGTGTATGTGGAGGTATGTGGGAGCCTGAACATTGGTACTACTATATCATTTGAGGGAATTCAGGCTGGGTGGATCCAGTAGCTCTTCTCTGAGAATGCCACTTAAACAGGCCTTGCAGGCAAAATAGATGGAGAAACACCTACTCGATCAAGCTCAGGCACCAAGCTACTCACCGTAAAGAGCTAGGCAATTCTGGACACTCCTAGAAGGCTCTTAGGGAGAAAGAATAATGAAAACTAAGGCTGTGTGTAGATGAAGTGAGGGGCATGTGTGCACGACACTTTAAAGGGGGCTAAATGCTTTTGCACTTAATGGTGCCGGTGTTTGCATACCTCGGTGGCGTATTGTGCATTAATTCCAGCTGCTGCAGGAAATTCAGCAGCATAATGCGCCTTAAATAACTTTGGGCACAGCAAACTCAAACTCAGACTCCTCCGAGGAGTTTTACTTTGCTGCCCCTACAGCCATGGAGCAAAGCACTGGGCTCTGTGCAGCTCAGGGGCTCTGCAGGAAGTCCTGCAGGCAACCTGGCAGCAACCAGGGAAGCCAGACACCACCCAAGAAAAGTGACATGTCTGATTCCTCTCCCTCCCGCCCGCCCAGAGCCTGCCTACCTGAGCTGTGCAGGGGCCCAGTGCTTTCCTCCGGGGCTGTGATGCCCCCGGGACCACCTGAGCCGGGTGCCTGCGGATGGGTGCCGCCTGGTGGCGGGGCTGCCACTGCTGCAGAAGGAAGCACCAGCCCCCCCTGCAGCCCAGGGACTGCACTGCCCACCAGCAGGTTGCTTTCCCCTCCCCATCACCGAGAGGCAGATAAGTACGGGGTCTGTGCACAACATGTGGTTTTAAAAGGCCCTAAATTGAAGTGGTGGGTTTAAAAAACGCGCTGCTTCAATTTAGGGCCCCTGTTTCATCTACACACGCCCTAAGGCACCTCTGCAATGTAAGGCCTCCATGGTTTGGCAGAAGCTGAGCACGTGGTTCCATGGATTTTAGTTGTGGTCTTGGGGCTAAGTCCTTTTGTGGATCTAGCCCTTAGCCTCTGTATCTCGATTCCCCACCTGTAAAACAGAGATAATGGCACTTCTGTATCTGAAAGAAGTGTTAAACATGTAAATACATCAAATGATGAATCACTCAAATGTTATGGTGAGAGGGGATCTATAAGAGCCCCCAGAAGAGGCGTGTTCTTTCCTAAGCCACACTGCTAAAGATAGAGCTGTAATATGCCACTTTCTTCATATTGTCTGCTCCCCCTAACCTGAGGCCAGGTTGCCATCTAGTTAGGATCCAGTTGCCGCTCCCCCTCCCCCGCCTTTAGCAATATATGAAGAGCATGACTTATGGTGACACAGTAATATTTGTTCATGAGCCCCAGATTGAGAACTTTGTTTAAAAAATGCTCTGAAATTATTCTGGAGTGGTATGATTACCCTCTTTTAATGATTAATACTTAACCAATGATTCACCATGTGCCAAGAGAGCTTTTCATCATGCATTTAATCAAATTATGCAATTGTTTAATCAAATTATACTGTAGTATATTGAGATCCCTTCCACACTACAAATGAAGATCAGGTCACCAATCTGGTTATAACAAACAGTTATTTAGCTCGTGCCTCTGAACTCTCACAAGCATTGCTCAGGAAAGCACAGCACAGGAACAGAGCCTGTATCTCTGCATTCAGACCTATGATACAGACTAATTGTGATTGCATCTGGGCATCCAGGCAGCTGGCCAAACTGACTTGGTAAGGACCAGAATGGCAAGAGGGCATCATACTGAGCAGCATCAGTACAGTGGGCAATGTACATCAGCAGGAAGGAGGGTACCTCAGCACAGTTACATAATTATATTGGTAAGACCCATCTATGCAGCAACAAGCAAAATAATCACTATGTACTAGGCAACAATGACACAAGATTCAACTACTACACTTTTTAAAATCTCTATTAATCACATTGTGTATGGACAAAATTACGTGAAGAACAGAACCTTAACTTGTTTTAAATTATAAGGAAGTGTATGCGTACACACACACACACACACACACACTTTCTTCTGCCTGAACTACCTTTTCTTTCAACTGGAATTCCTTTCAATTTGGATGATACCCTTTGCTGTAGGTATACTTATGAGTTACAAGAAGTTTGGTAAATTTAAAAAAAAAAATAAAACACAAAAAAACACTGTAAGGAATGAACTCCAGATCTGTAATAACAGATAAAGATATTGCACCTAGAGGTTTTCCTTTTTGGAAGTACATATTGCTTTGAGCAAAATTTCCATGACCAGTGTCATGGTCTGCAATAATCTATTAATAACCGTTCACTACAAAACTAAAATACTGACACGACAGTTATTATAATTAAAACAATACAAGCATTTGCTTCACTGAAGTTCTTATTGATACTTCATCACATTTGTTTGCAAAACGCTAACAGCTTCAGATGGCATACTGTACAGTAATGGCACTGCTTCAAATGGAAACATTTTAGACGTGTTTACTTAAAATTGCAACTATTAACCAAAATTATGTCATCTTAACAGGAGATTAAGACTCTTAAGAATCAGCATAAAATGGCCTGATTGTGAAAGGTTATGTCCCATGCTTCTGAACTCCCACATACATAACTCTGGAAAGCATGAGAGGTAATCTTCACCACAAGGAAGTGCTTGTTTTTAAGAAATTCATTAAAGCTTTTTATCACTGACCAGAAGCTGCCATCTTGCAGTTACAGTACAGTAAGAAAGATTAATCAAGTGCCTAGATTATAAAATGAGTCAACAGTTTTAGGTTCTATTCTTATCTCTGCCACTGACCTTAGAAAAGTCACGTAATATCTCTGCTTTCATTTTCCCACATGTATGATAAGAATAATCATGCTTACCTACCTCAGAAAATTATTAAAAGGCTGACAGATTAATTAATGTCTTTAAGTGCTTTGAGAGCCTCAAGATGAATGCAATATTAATGTAAATTGATAACACTTTTCAGTCTGCATTGTTGTGCAGAGGCCTATAGTCCGAGCACTGTCCAATTCATTTCACCCTACACTTTGTATCCAACATGCAGATCTGGCCTGCATCGCCTGGCCTACAGAGCTCTCCACACATCTTGAAATTTGACAGCAGGACAAGTTTGTGAGCCCAGGAACCATGGCAATTATACCATACCACCATTGCTCCCCTCTTATCAAATTTCTGAACCCATGGTAAACTTACAGTTCCCACCCAAGGACTATGTTAAATCATTATTAAGTAAACGAGAGACATGTAGAAGATGAAGCTAGGCTTGATTGGTTGACAAGTTAGTAAGATGCCATTCACTACTATTTTTGAGTAAAGGTGTAACTAGCTTTTTGACTGCCTGGCAGGGGGCACAGGAGTTTGCCAACCACTGTTGACCCAGGATGGAGAGGGTGAGAGACATGAGTGAGTGGAAGGAAAGGCTTGCAACCTACTGCTGCCCCTGCTACTGCCACTACTGTAGCAGCATCAGCTCTCCTCCAGCAGCAGCAGCTGTGTGACCAGGATCCTGCAAGCTGATCCTGATGTCCCATTTTTTCCCTTCTCACCCACAAAACACATATGTATTGGGTGCAGGACTGTGCCTGCTCTGGCAAAGGCTCTCAAGATGGGTCTAGAGAATGGCCATTTTGCTCACTCCTCTTGTTCCCCCTGCCTCCAGATGCACACCATGGGGTAATCGTTCTCTGCCCAGCTCCTATGGCTGAGAGGCAGTACAGGGCTGCCCCTGTCATGACAAAGACTTGTGGTGGGGCAATTCTGATTCTCACCAGGGTTGGTGCCCCACTCACCCCTTCACAGTTATGCTACTGGTTTTGATGCTCACCTGAACCATATGGGATCCGTAACTTGACAGTGAAGACAGGAGAGAGGATGGATTTGAAGGAGACGGGATTTGTTGTTATGGCCTCAACACTCACACTCTCTCTAGGTGTTACCATTTCACAGGTGGTCCTTCAATACCAGGGATCCTGGTTTTCTCCAATTAAAAAATAAATAAATAAATAAATAAATAAATAATAACAACAAACAAACAAACAAACAAACTCTCTGATAAAAAATTCAAAATATGATAAACATCAAAGACCCCCATGGGCCACCCCCAGCCCTGCTAATGCCCCTCACTCCCCTACCCCACAGCCTCCCCAGTCCTGCTCATGCCCCTTACTCCCCCACAACAGCCCCCCAGCCCCACACACATAGACATGCCAGCAGGTAGGTGTGTGGGGGAATGGTGGGAAAGGAAGGGGTTTGGGGGGCAGATTGAGAATGGGGGAGTGCATCTCTGCGCTTGCTCCCAGGGGGGTGGCAAGGGCAGCGGTGCCCCTCTGGGGGCCACAGATGCACTGTCTAGCTGGGTAGGGTGGGGAGGGGGAGC
>NW_017728886.1:65857606-65877522 GCF_001723895.1 Crocodylus porosus | reverse complement strand
GGGGTGGGGTGGGGGGGGGGAAAGCTGGCTGGGGGCTGAGGGAGCTAGGATGTGTTGAGGGAAGGCATGGAGTGCCTGCCAGTTGGCAGGCACTGCTGGTGGGGCTTTCCCCAACACTTTCCCCTCCCTCAGCCCAGGCAGGAGAGGAGAGGGAGGGAAACAGAGCACACCCCAGGGCCCAGTGGTGGAGGGCACTGCTGGTCCCCCACCTCAGCAGGCATGTGCAGCTCAGAGGTGCACCGCTGCCCTCACCCCCATGGCCCTGCTCCAGGCAAGCAGTGCAGGGCATGGCGGTAGTGGTACAGGCATGCAGTGGTTGCCACCACCACCACACTGCTGGTGGTGGCTGCCACCAGCAGCTGTCCCCACAATCTGTCCCCGGCCACCAGCACCACTGCACCGCCACCACCATGCCCTGTGCTGCTTGCCCAGAGCAGGAGTGAGGACAGCAGTGCCCCTCTGAGGGCCTCACATGCCTGCTTGGCCAGGCAGGGTGCTCACATGCAGTGGCCACCACCACACCATCGCACCCTGCGTCCCATGCAGCTTTCCTGCTGCCAGCTGCAAGCAAGCGGCACGAGGTGTAGCGGCAGCGGTGGCTGCCTTATGCGAGGTCCGCCAGCTGGGCAGCACATGTGTGGCCCGCAGAGGGGCACTGCTGCCCTTGCCCCCCGGCCCTGCTCCTGGGAACGGACACAGAGTGAGCTGAGGTGGAGGGCTGGCAGTGCCCCTCACCCCTCTGCTACTGCACCCCAGGGCATTCTCTGTTCCCCCCTCTCCCTGCCTGCCTGGGCTGAGGGAGAGGAAAGCGTTGGGGAGTGCCTGATGGGTGACAGGCACTCCATGTCTTCCCCCAACACATCCTCGCTCCCTCAGACCCCAGCCCTGGCCCACAACCCCCAAGCCTTACTTAACTGCAGGAACAAAGAAGCCTGATCCTCTTCCTGTGGCAGCCTCCAGTAAGTGACTGCATCG
Organism: Crocodylus porosus; assembly: GCF_001723895.1. NCBI lineage: Eukaryota > Metazoa > Chordata > Crocodylia > Crocodylidae > Crocodylus > Crocodylus porosus. The sequence goes on along the minus strand of NW_017728886.1, from coordinate 65,876,547 downwards.
GGTCCTGCCCTTTTCCCCTCTGCCTCCCGCTCTGGGCAGGGCTGGGGCTTTCCCACCCCTTTTGCAAACAGGGCTTGCAGGATGGAACTCAGCCAGCCTGCCGAGCTCTTTGCAAAGGTTTCCCTGCTGAAAGGGAAAATCCACATTTTCTCCAATTAAAATGGTTAAATCCATGGTTTTCTTCATTTTTCCATGGGAAACGGAAAACCCGGATCCCTGTTCAATTATCATGAGAACTGTCCTGACCAGAACTAACCAAAGAGAGAGACCCTGATAACTCTACTTCACCAGTCGCACTGTCTTGAAAACCACTTGAAGTGTGCTACTTGTATACTCACGGTCAACCTCTCCCATGGGTCTCCTTCGCCTTCCCCACTCATATCTTTGCCTTGAATTTTTCAACACTGCTGAGACCCCATGACTAGAAAGTCAGTTAGAAGTTCAGTATGAGCACATTTTCCAGTTCCCAGAATGGCCAGAAGATTACGTGTTTTATCTGTCTTTCTCCAAGAATGAGGTTGCTAGTAAGTAAAAACAAAGTATATTTTTAGTTTCTATTGGTTTGTTTTTCTATTTGCTTCTGTGGGTTGTTTGTCTGTGACTGGATTCTGATGACAGAACCCTGCAAAGGACAGTAATTTTCATCTCCACTTCCATCTAAACCCTTATCAACACAAGGGTTTCCCTATTAGAGTTCTTTACAGCTGAAGAGAAAGAGATTAAAGAATGCTAAAATGGAAGCCTAACTCAATATTTTCAAATATTTTAGCTTGTTTCCTTTCTTTCTCTGCATCTTTAATAAATAAAAGATTTTTAATGTTGTTTGCTTGTCATGGGACAAAGTATGCCGAAGCTTCTGTATGCAAGACCCTGAAAGCAATACCCAAATCCCTATGGTCTCCAAAAGTGTGAGACTGCTCTAAATTTCAACCTTTTTATATTCTATATAGTACAGTAGAAGCCATGATCAAACTCTGGTCACTTTATCTCATTAAAGTCAAACTAACCTCAATCTAAAGTATGTGTAGAACTACCTGAAGGGCTGGAGAAGCCACAGGAATCGGGGTCTTCCTTTCCTAGTATGTTTACTACAGATTTCCTCAGTCAGGAAGGATATGTCCCACTTCTTTTTTCCCCCCTCTATTGACTTACAACCTAAATTAGGAATTCTGTGAAATCTCTAAAAAAGTTCTCACAGTTGGTTGATAATTATATACCTCCAACACCACAGTATAATCTAGGATGAACTGTACCTGTATAATAGTACTTCCTTGACAACTTCAAGGTCTGAAGAAGAATGGAGTTATGACCCACTTGTCAGGTTTTAGAGTGTTATGATGGCATGGCAATGATTTACCACCCCACTCCAGCCCTCTCCCTGAGATAAGATGCATGTTCTCAAGATACCAAGAATGGTGCAGAGGTGATGAGTCAAGATAGATTTTGAACAGAAGGATCTAGGACAGAATTTAAACTGTTGGGTGCAATGCCTTTCATTGTGCACCTACATCTGAGTTGCAAGAAGAACTCTGTGAAAAACTGATTGTTTAGTTCACAGCTGAATGAAAGAAAATGAAAAACAATGTTGATGTCAAGTTTTTGTAGGAAAGCAAAAACAATCTAGAGGTAGTTTTCCTTTGGTGGTGAAGGGTGTCCAACAGACATTGGTACCCTGCATTTTGTTCCATCCTCAGCTTTAGGAAATCTATAACATATCTTATATCTCCTTCTCTCAGGTGTTCTCAGATAAGCCATATTCAATGCATCTTGTGGGAGCCATTCTACTTTATTTTAAAACAGTGTAGCAGGGGGCCTTCCTGGGGCCAGTTCGCCATTGGCCCGCCCACCTGTTTCTGGGCCAACCACCCAGCTCACTCATCTGCCATGCCTTGGTGTTTCTTAATTAATTCCAATTAGGTGTGAGGCTGCCCATTCTTGCCGCGATGCCAAGGGGCGCTATCTGTGGCTCCATTCCTCCCCTACACTGCAGCCCAAGCCTCACAAATGGCATCCAGGTGACAGTGTTGGCCTACAGCCAGACCGAGCTTCACCCTCATTGTCAGGCCTCAGATACACATGTATTCATAATGTCTTCCTCTCACTATGGCCTCTCAAGCGGTTTCTTTCACACATCAACAACTTACAGCACCTTGCTCCCTCCTGGAGCAGGCCCCTTTGGCCATAGGCTTTATCTAGCACACACTTTGGGTGGCAGTTGTACCATCTTTTGGGCCTCTCCCTCAAACCTCACCAGGGCAGTGGCCAGCCAATTACCTGACCAGGTCCAAGACTGCCTGGCAAATCCACACACCCCCACCCACACCTCCCAGCCCTCTGGTTTTCCCCTCACTGGGGCTCCCCATCTCTACCCCTTCACTGGGGCTCACTTCTTCCACCCCTTCACTGGGGCTCCAGGTCTTCCCTGCCCAGTGGGTGCTTAGGTGGCCATAACCTTGCCTGGCCCCAACTGCTACCTACAGTGATGTGGGGGGTAGGGGTTATTAAGGCTCTCAGACCCACCTTCCATCAGCGTGGTAAATGGTCTGGTATTTTTCTGGAGGCTCCCACACCACTGGGAGCCCCACCAGGCCATTCACTCCTGGCAGGGTACAATTTTAGATCATGCCCAGGACCAAGAGCCTCCTGCTCCTACCTGTAGATATTCTCATACAGCAGCTCAGCCAGGTAATGTTTCCTGCCAAGATACCAGCTGCAAACTGCTCTGTTTATATAAGCAGCCATGATTCTAAAATGGCCGCTGCAATCAAGCACCTGCTAGCTGTTTGGCTCAGCCCTTAAAGTGGCAGGCACCAATTGTGCCCTGCCACAAACAGCTATATGGTTATAGTTAGGGCCAGAATAATGATTTTTTCTAGCCTAGGTCCAGGCCTGGTGAAATGTACATGCTGCCTGCCCACTCAGAGCACCAGCATACTTCCTGCCAGCCTGGAATACCATTTTTGCCACCCCTGACAACTTGTTGCCTTACGTTATGTCGCCTGTATAGTTATGTCACCCCAAGTCAAGAAAGCCAAGAAAGAAAAAATCCCCAGCATAGTGGTTGTGGCATTCCACTGAGCAGTGAGGACACCTCTGCTCCAGGCCCTGCTCATGTGAGTGTTCATTTACACAAGGTAAAACAATGTGAAGGGAACAGACTGACAACACTCCACCTCAGTATATCTCATAGCCTGGTAGTTCTCTTCCCTAGAGAAAGAAAATGTGACTTCAGATTCCATCAGCAAGAGAAAAGAGTTGAATCTGGGTCTCTGACATCCTGGGGGAATGAATGATGTAAAACCTGAAGGTATTGGATGAAACAGCGCCACTTGGATTTTTTTTCCCCCCAGCTGAAACTGTTCAACAAATTAAACCTAAATTGTTGAACAGTTTAGGGATGACTGATTCCACATTTTTTGACAAATTTACTATTCACTGAAAAAAAATCACTCAGCTCTAATTGCAAATCATAGTGCTGTGCCTTTCACTACTTGATTTGCACCTGCAATCAGACCATTAGAGGGGCAAGCATTCTCAATTGCATTTGCAATTCATTTTGCAGGTGTAAATGTAGAAGTTTAGATTGCAACCATTTAGCATGGGAGCCTGTCATCAGCATGTCTTAACATTCCTGCTAACACTTCTGTCCAATGTATCTACTGTGTTTACTGGCTGGCTAGTCTCACTGCTATCAGCATTGCAGAAGGATGGCAAAAGGTGCTGATCTTTCTTACGCCTCATGAATTGCTGGCAAAACTGTGCACCAAATCCTCACTTCAGAGATGCTATTGATGAAGACTAGTAAAAATGCATGAAGTGATTGGATTGTTAAATAGCAATGGCATTTCAATGTCAAATGGGATTACTGGCAATTAAAGTTATACTACTATTGTATAAAGTGAAGACAGTAAAGCTCTACAGATTCTTACAGGCACAACCAGCTCTTCTGTTAATGAGAGGATGACTTAAAATATGTGGATAAACTATCCCTTATGGAAAGTCCCTTCATAATGCAATAGAAAATCATGATCTTTCTGCAAGCTTTTTGAGTTATATTATAGAATTCTATACCTAGGAAATGCATATTCTTTTGTTAAATTCCATATATTTTAGAGTCAATTCTACTGAACCCCAGTGATTCCAAGTTTCATGGGACTTTCCTACATGGATAATCTTGGAAGACCATGTAAAAGCTAACTTCTGAAAAGATCCAACATGCTTATTATATGGTGTACTGTTATACATACTGTTGTGAGATCATAAAATATAAAAGTAAAAAAGAATTCGCATTGCCAATATGACACCAACTATTCCACAATGTGCCCTAAAATAGCCTCAGCACTTAATGAGCAAGGCAGGTCTGGATGGCAGTTCTCTGGAAATAACAGGCCAAATAATTAACCTAGCTGGAATTTTGTTTTTTACTCCATTGTGAACCAAGATGTCAAGATGAGATACGAGCTGACCTGATATTAGACATTAACATGTCAGTGTATTGACCGGCATCATGTTTTCCTGGGGCCACACTCATATGCCTTTATTCTCATCTTGTGATCATAATTGGTTGCCTTTTGAAAAATGTGCTCTAGTTCAAGTAGAAGGTATGATCTCCTGTGTTACCCAGGTGTCAGGATTAAACAGCCACACGAGTCTGTTCTGGCCTTAACATTCTATGGCTGTTCAGTGATGATGGATTTCAAGAACAGTACTTGAGGCATTAATCCTACTTGACAGAAATAAGATCAGAGCATAAGAAACTTCATGCAGGAAACAGAGATTCTTATTTTTTAATGAAACTGAGTATGGTATGAAAATGTAGACATGTCGAAAAGCCAAAAGGCTAACATGCTGAAACACAGACAGTTTAGCACCAAGAAATAGTTTAATTAAGAATTCAGTACAGTCCAATGGTAGCAACATAAAGCTTGGTTCGGTTCAGCAATATCTGGCAGCATACCAGTGGGCATTTCCAATAGGCACAGCCCTGGTTTCAGGTAGAAACAAGAAAGTATAAGATTAACAACTACAGTTTCAAAGAGATGGCAGAAAATTGGAAATTTAAATTGGTAAACAAAAACAAGTGCAGAAGTAAAAATAACACATATTTTGAAAAACCTATTGAACTCTGAGACAGAAGCAGGACTTAAAGTATTAGATGCAGGAACCTGTACAAACATAGCCAATTTATTTCAATTATTGTTTGTCAATGCCTTGTTATACAGCTACAAGACAATACATTTTAAGGACACCTGTACTTGCATCATTAACTTGTATGTGAAAGCAAGTTCTGTATTCTAAGACAGTGTTTCTCAACCAGTGTCTTGAGACCCAAAAGTGGGTCACAAGAATATTTGAAAGGGTTGTGAGCAGGTCCCCAGAAAAACCCATGAAAGCACAGGTTTCCCCATGCAGGCTGGCAGCATTCCAGCCTGCAAGCAGCTGCTTGGGATGATTGGAGGCAGTGGGCACACGTGCATCTGCGCGCACAGATGCAAATGGCAGGCTTAAAGCAAGACCGAGTCGTGGGCCCAGCCTCAGACACTGAGCGCAGGTAAGTATGAGGAGTGGGGCATGGAGGTCCAGGGGACTGTCCGGAGTGCTGATGGGTGGCGTGTGCGTGTACACGCACGTGCCTGCCTGCCAGTGCTGGGGACAGTGGCCTAGTGCAGAGCTGTGGCAGAGCAAGAGAAGCAGGGGGAGAAGGCACCTGGCCCTTCAGCAGGGATGGTCCTTCACAATGGGGAGCTGCATGCCTGGCTCGTGGCACAGGGCCAGAGCTCATACACATAGGGGTCCGTGCTCATTGCTCATGCTCTGGCCTATGTGGGACGGAGGCTGCTGGGGGCTCCCTCCAGCAGGAGACTGTGGATTGGGAATGAGGGGCACCAGCCTGACCCAGGGTGGGGGGCAGGGGGCTGTGACTTGGGGGTCAGTGTAACCAGCAAGGCCCAGGGGGCTGTGGCTTGGGGGTGAGGCATGCCAATAGGCCCCAGGGGGGCAGGGGACTGTGGGTCAGGCCAGCGGGGTGTAGCTCAGGAAAAGCCATTGATCTTAGCAAATGGGTCCCTGTATGAAAAAGGTTGAGAACCACTGGTCTAAGACACCATTATGTCCAGATCTAACATGATATAGACTTTTTGGAAGGGGCTAAAGAGGAATTCCCCACTTCATAACATTCTCACTTTCTTTTCTGGACTTTAAAAGAAATAATAAAAACACAGAAAGAGAAAGTGGATTATAAAATGTAATGTGTCATGGTCATGTTATAGTGGTGTTACATAGGAAATCACGAAAAAGACAGCTGCTGCCATTCTATTAATGAAACTGCAGGAGTTCCCATACTTGACAGGATCTACAGGTAACATGGGATTCTTCCACAAGCCAGCATTTGATTTCTGCATGTAAATCTGCACTAAAACGAGCATTGCTTTGACACTGATTGACATCCACTTAAGATATCATTTCCTTTCCAGTCAAGCATACTGCTTGCGTTGCAGCTTAGACAGGAACCATCAGCAAAAAAAATGTGAGGGAAACCCCCTGCACACAAGGTGTTTATGGTTGTATTAATAAGAAGAAAAGTTTGTTAACTGTAAACCATAAATCAGGCAACTCTATCCCAATGTACTGGAACAGACCTACCTCCACCTACTCTAGGTAAGCATGAGCTTGACATCCTCCAAAAGTGGTTCACAGACATTCTGGTTAGTAGCTGTGGTCATATGACAAACCATGATAACAAGTACTGTAGATACAACCTCTAGGCCAAGTACAAAAGTTCAGAACTTTCACTGACACTGAGTGAATTCAATCTTTGCAGGTTAGTCTAAGCTGTGCTGATTGAACCAATGAGCAAATAAACACTAATTCACTTTTGATTCTGAAAATAATGTCACATGTTTGCAGTGGCCCAGGCTAGAAGCTACAGGGCACTAGAGTAAACCTCCCTGCTTGGATGAAGCAGATAGCTTGGGCCAAGTCTAGCCCACCCACCCTGTGAAGGGAAGGTTGCGGGGGAGATGCAAAGTATTCTGGGATGCTGGAGAACTGTGAATTAACTTGAATGTGGAGGGGATTGGGGACAGAAGTTTAATAAACCAATTTAACCTAAGTCTGATACTATATCCATCCAGGTTTATTTTAAACCAATGTTGGCCATTTTGAAAGCAGTTTATGTGCACTGAACGTCTGTTGTGTTACACATATGAACTGGTTTCCAGTCACTTATACCAACTTGCATATAATTTCTGTCCCTAGATTTAGAGTCATGCAAATATCTTATATTTTGTAGCCTGACTCAAGAATAACACATACAAAGAGGCCAAAGTTCTTTCCAGAGCTAAAAGGACCCACTGGCCTGTCATGGGTAGAACATGTCACTTTCTGTAGTCAAGAGCACATGAGTGAGTGAAAGGGCTAGCATCAAATTACCCATGTACTTATTTACACCTGTGTTGCCTAAGGAGCAAACCTACACTATGAATCCAGAGCAAGACTCAAACTCACACCTTTGAATCTGGACTAAAATACCTTAGCCAGTCATGGAGGCACAAGTTGTTCAAATTACATTACACAGTAGCTAACAGTAATAACATTAAAGATATTGCATGGTGAGAAAGTATGGAGATTTGAAGGAGTTGCACTAAACAACAGTGAAAAAATGACTAACAATGGACACTTCAGGTCATGCTGTGTAAGTGCAGAAAACTTTTGACTGATTGTCTTTGTTTACTTATTTTAAGACATTACTAACTGTACTTTATTAGACTTTATTAGGTGGCATGATGCGATAATTAATTTGCCTAGAAACATAAGAATAGTTAATCATCTTCTGCTCAGGTTTCAGATAGCTTGGCTAAATATAAATGTCTCACATTAAGAGGTAGATTCCTTTTCAAAGACAGGACTTGAAAAAGACAGGACTTTTACGGCATCACTGTATTTAGTACTGAATGCCACTGGTTCTATGCATCAGCGCTAAGGATTCTGGGTGCCTGTTTTTAGCATTGCACAGATTTTCCAAACTGGCAGTGTTTGTTTTAAAAATCCACTGCATGTTTTTATTCATTGTAGTAACTGTATGGAGAGCAAGAACAGAAAAAGAATGTGGATAGTTTTTGTATGGAAAAAAGGATTTTGTGAAGATTAAAGAGACCTGGCTTAGATTTTTGGAAGGCTTAAATCAGAAGCTAGCTCATAATTGTTTTAATTCCCTTTTAAGTAGCTGCAGAAATCCATAAATCCAAATTGCTCATTATACCGTTAGAGCCCCAACCAGGACGGACTGCAAACAACACATAACAAGGATGAGTAGCAGAGGTAAGGTGGCACAGAAATGGTGCAGTGAAGCAGCAGTGTCTTGGAAAAGAAACAGTTTTTCTCACTTGTTGTCTTGCCCACAAAGAGCAGAGTAAAAATCATTATGAATAAGCCATTCCCACCATAACTCCTTCTAAAACTTGGCAGCTTTTTTTCCTGAGACAGCAAATATTTGTTCTACAAAGAATTACTCAGGACATAGTAGAAAAGATTAAAGAAAAGCTGCTTAGTATTATTTGAAATAATTGATGTTTTCTGCTGCATTTATGGTTGGAAGTCTATCACACACACAATAGTGCTGAAAGAAAGCCAGGGAGGTAGAAGTTTAGAGGAAAGATTGTCCATCTTCTGTGTGCAAGACCCTTACAAAAAGTCTTTAGTGCCAGTATCCTCTAACAACTCTCCCACTAGTTTGGAGTGGCAGGTTGAATTACCTTGCCAAATCCTTTTACTTTGTCCTTCCTATAAAAAGTATAAGAACAGATTTAAGGAAGATGCAGAGCAAAAGAGCATCAAGTCTCTATTGCGCTATTGGATGCTGAAACTTCCACTTGAAAGTTATTTTTGTTTTCCCAATGACTTAAGTTCCATTAGGAATCATGTATCCAAGAGCTTGTAGTACCCTTTTGTATATAGAAAACTGTGGCAAATAAATAATTGGTAAGCATATTGATACATAAGCATGGTAAGGTTTTTCCCCCCTATTTTCAAATTACTGTTTTGATTGCTTTTCTTCAAACAAGAAAATCTGCAAAATGAAAGTGGATTTAACCTTTTATTCTGCCTGCTAGCTTGTGATTCCAGGGAAGTCATGTGGAACACATTTTTTGTCATACAGTCTCACCTTTTCTTATTACCCTAATTATGAACTGAGATGCTATCCTAAATATCTGATTCAGTCCTTGCACAAAGTTGCCAGTGACTTCAGAATTGCAGCGGAAATCAATAAATTATGTTATACCATCACAATGCTTGAATTCTGAGAGACTGTTCAAGTATACCAGAAAACAATATTTGATGAAAATTGATTAAATTGAGTTTATCAAGTTCTTTAATGTTTCAAGCTATTTTTCCCTAATCAAAGAATTCAGAGGAAATTGAGATTAGGGGAGAATATCTGTTTTGTCATCTTCCATTCAAAACCTGATTCGTCCTGCTATTCTCTCCCTCCAAACATATATGCGCACACACTGTCTGCCTGATAAATGTCTACTACTTAAAAACTCATGAGAGCAACATTTGAAACCCTGAACATACCCAGTGAATTTCCAAAATCAGGAATGAGAAGTATAAGGGACCACGGTGTCGATTGCTGAGGTCAGTCACCTGTGTTGTGAGGTCACAAGCCAGGAATACAGAGAAAAAGTCAAAAGCCAAGATCAAGTGCCAGAAGCATATTTAGGTGAAGAGTTCCAAGCAAGCCAGGAATGCAGCAAGGTAGTTTGTTGCCCAGGCAGCTTGCTGCTGTGCTTATAAAGACCTAATCAGATAGCTGCCCTCCTCCAGTACCCCTTGGGGATTATTCAGTCTAGTCTCTGATCACTTCCAGCTGGGACCTGAGACAGGATCCTCTCCAGTTGGGCGTAGGCTATTCCAGGAAGAGGTATATAAAAAAAGAAAGGTAGGCAGGAAAAAGTAATATTAATTTAGGGCAAGGTTCTGGCACTCTTACACATGGTGAATAAGAGTACACACCCTTCATGAGTAGGGTCTTGTGGATCCTGCTAAGATTTCTCATGGGGGGTGGGAGGGAAATGCCATTCAAGGTATATGGTGAGCAGAAGAAAATCCAGCCCAAAATAGACCAACAATATTTAGAAGACACAAAGATGATATTTGCACTGTTAATTCAATACCATAAGAATGAGACATATTTTCATAAACGTAAATAACCAAAGGTTGGTGGGGGAAAAAAGTGTGCCTCTTAGGGATGGCTGGAATAATAAAGACAGCACAACTAAAAAACAAGTGTACATATTCTTAACCTTGATATTTAGAAAATAGCAGGAGCAGACTCCATAAACAGATAGACATCACACGCACACGCACACGCACACTAGGGACAGACATTCAAAAAGCCTGAATTGATTCAGTCTTTGCAGGTTAGTTGAACCTAACAAAGCTGAACTGGTTTGAAACTGGACAGACATTCTCTCTGGACTGAGAAAATTCAGGCACATGCCTGCAGTGGCTCAGGCTAAAAGCAGCCCTCCCTTACTGTCTGCAGGGAGCTGAGCTGAGGGGGGCCTCGGCAGGCCCCAGCAGGACTCTTTCACTAGGGAAGTCTGCCTGCGTGGTCCCAGGCTTTTCCCCGCTGGCTGCTCAAGGGGTGGGAGTGTTGCCAGCCCCAGGCTAGCACTCTGAAGCAAGGGTGGGGGCAGAGTGCAGTGCATGTACGTGCTGATGATGTGGAGCTTTTCAATCTCCCTCCCTGCTTAGCCACACTGTCTGCAGCAAACTGACAGGTGAGCAAGCAAGCAGGAAACTGATAACAGTCTTTATCATCTGATTAGCAAAACAATAGCCTGTCTTCACATTACTTCAAACTTCTTAAACAGCTTAGCAACTGACCTGTTGATTAGGTCCAAAAGCCCTATGTGGTCACTGTTCTTTCTGCCTATCCTAGTGAAATTGGAGAGAGACACACACACACAGAGACACCTCTCAGCATTTGCTAGCATATCACATGCTGGCTATGGTCCCTGCTGTGGCAGAGAGGACGAAGGGATCTCTGCTTAAGCGGTGAGAGGAGGGCACAGGGAAACCAGCCTGCTGTGTCTTCGGAAATGTACCAAGCCCGAGCCAGGGGGCAGAGGGAAGGGGCCAGCTCTGCTGTGGAGCAGACAGCCCTGCCCAGCCCAGAGAGCATGCCAAGATGCTGGGGGACTCTGATTTAACTTAAACCAGCAAGGGGTCTGGGACAGACATTGTATAAACCGGTTTCAGCCAAATCAGTTAAGTCTGATACTATATTCAACCAGGTTTCAGCCATTTTCAAAATGGTTTATGTGCACTGAATATCTGTTTTGTTACAGGTTTAAACCAGTTTCTGATCACTTAAACCAGTTTATGTGTAATGTCTATCCCTAGCCACAAGCACTATCTAAGCCTGTATCAGAATGGGAACTTTTGACATCTAACATGGTAGGATGTGATGAGAGAAAAAAAATCGGCTTTAAAAGATAGGCTAAAAATATCTTTGACAATTAGGGAAATGTCAAGTATCATCAGAAAAGCTCATAGAAAAACATACCTCATACTTAGTCAATGTTTCTGCTCCCATAATTTCCCTACCTAATGTATTTTATTCTCTCTCTCTCTCTCTCTCTCTCTTATATATTATCTGTACCCAGTACATTATAGCCTTAGAGCAGCTTTTGTAATTCCCTGTGGATTAATGCTGCCTTTTTGCAAACTGTGACACCATTCTGAAACAAAGAGCTTGAACACTGGATACCGCAGGGGGGTGGGGGTTATGCCTTCTGTATTTTCTTTGAATGGAATTCAGAATGAAGTAGCTTTGTGGAAGGAATGAGACTATTTTCTGAACTGGCATTTATAGACGTAGACCTGGGGTCTCCAACTAGCGGCCCATGGGCTGCATGTAGCCTCCAAGGGGTCTCCTGCTATCACTGAAATCTCCAAGGCTCTGGCTCCCTGTTCAAATTCTGCTTCCTTCTCCTAGGGGGTCAATCTGGGGAATTGCAGGCCATTAGGATGATCTGTTCATTGTAATTCCCATCTGGCAGAGAAGCAATGGCACTGGAAACAAGAGAGTGAGTGGGAGCAGCAAAGCTGACTCCAGAAAGTTAAAAATAGCCAAATAAGATACATGAATCTGCAAAGTAGTGGATAAATGTTCGAGTAATTCAGCATGTGCTAGGGACTCCTTACTTTTTTTTAGGTAAACTGTTGGAAGAGCTCTGTACAGAAAAGCGAACCTTGGTCTAAGGAGCAACAAGAGAATTTACTCTAAGGTGTAGTTCTAGTCTTACTTCAGTACATTTCTATTCAGTTTACCGCAAGAGTTTCCAGGCTTATACATTTCTCTCTGCCCCCAATACCAAAGGGCAACATCAACACACAGCGTATATACATTAGCTCTGTATAGGCTAGTATTCAGGTCAACCCTGGTCAGAACATGTCATTCCAACTGGCATAGAGGTTCTATGCCCACTTGATGCTGGGCTGTGCCAGGACTGCACCAGATCCGTGACCCAGGGTCATGGGGCATTGCCAGCATGTCATCTTCATTAACAAAGTTATTTTAGCTGTATACAAGTCAAGTGAATTTTACCTTCTGTAAATAAATCCAACATTCCACATTCCTTCAAGGGCAGACTTGTATGTCACGCTTGTGTCTGGGCACCAGTTCACACATACTTTCAATAGCTGTTTATACATAAAAGTAGGCAGCACTTAGCTATGCTCCCAGTGACATCAAGGGGTGCTTTGGTAATAATTAATACCACTGGGCTCTTAGATTCTTTTTTCTAATCACTGCTGTGTCCAAAATAACAAGATTATTTTCTTTGACTCCTAGAGACCATTTTCTTTGACCTTTCATTGTATGACAGGCAACTCTACAGAGACAAACATGAACCAACTTTAGAGCTCTGCAAGTCACTTCTTTGTTTATACATCTACTGAGTTCAAGCCATTCTGAAGCTGGTTGTCTTTCCTGTACACTGATGCATATAATCTGAAAATCAATCTGGACTTCATTAAAAGTATGAAGGCAATGCAGACCTTAAAGCATTATCTAATGGCCAAACTCAGGAGAAATTTAAAATAGTTTTCCCACTGAGAAAAATGTCTCTATGAACCAAAAAAAAACCCCTGCTAAAAGAAGCACTGGTGAAAACTATTGTATTGAAAAGTTTGAGGAAGGAAGGAAAAATAATGCTGGTCTTGTACTGACAGCTAACTCACAGAGGGCTAAGGAGAGGGCATTGATAGACTTTCTGGACCAAGGCTTCTCAGCATTTTAAGGCAAACTTCACAGATCATCTGAATCCTAGTTACATAAAGAATCTTTTCAGTTTGTGAGCAAAGAGACTATTTTCTGTGTATCTTATACAACACGGTATATTTAAGCCAATGGAAAGGAAGTAAAGGGAAAACTGACAAATGGTCCTTCTTGCCATTTGGAATGAACATAAACTTGTCTTCTGGCTTCAGTGTAGTGGAGATTTCCATGTCTCCATATGGTTATTCTCCTGGCTATAGCCATTAGAGCAGATGCACAACACATGGAAAGGAAAGAAAACGATACTTAGAAAAATATAACACTGCAATATAAAGATGGGAATTTACTGGCTAAAGTCACTGCCCCCTAATATGCCCTTTTGGTTAACTATTCCCCCCAAATTACCCTGTATTTTATGCCAATGGTGCATTCTGACTCAGTTCTGCTGCCAAAGTCCTGCTGCTCTGCAGAAATTTATCCATGGAGAGAAGGCTTAGTGCTGCTTATGCTTTTGTTTTTCTCTGACTCAAAATGGATGGAATACAGATTCTGTTTTCCATTCAAAATACATTAAATCTTCATTTAGAGATACTATTGAACGGTCACAAGAAGGACAGCTTCTCAGGGAATATCACTTCTCCACTGCCCCTTGACAATGAGCCTGCATTTGACAAGTGCACTCAATAGCAAAAATAGAGTTTCCAGCTAATAATAAGCTCCAGTAAATACAGCAACTGTGACCTTCCAAAGTTACGTCAGCTGCATATCTCTTCAGCTGTGCTTAGTCCAGGCAACATAACTACTGTCTGTGCAGTGAACCATGGCTCTTTCTGAAGCATCTGTGGACTTTAAGTGATCCCTAAGCATTTTAGAAATGCAAAGCTAATTAAAATAATGAAAGGATTTCTTTTAGCTTTTAATGGTAGATGCTTAACTACTTTTGTTAAATGCTGAATTCTATTTATGCACAAAAGGATTAGCAGGGAATCTGCATGCAATGCAAATCAGGACTCGATATGGCCAATCAAATGATGCTTTTGAGGGACCCAAGTTATAAGAGCATGTGATAGGACACCTGGAGGGCAACCCTCTGATAGCAGCTCCTTGGCTAGAAGGGATTAAATACTGGATAAAATGCAGGCAGCTGCAGTCTATAAAAATCCAAATTGCAATGGCTTTTAGGGAAAAGCTTGCAGAACCAGCGTTTCATTTTCATTAAGATATGCTGGGATATGAAAGTGAGTCTTGTTTCCTCTTACAAAAGTATTTATAGATGGATGGAAACTTTCAAAAACAGCCCTAATTTGAAAGGCAAATTATCAAGGGCTTAGTAAAACATAGGTTAATGCAAATGCCTCTCTAACGCTTCTGGAGACCTGAATTCAAAGTAGGTTGTAAGTAAAGTAATTCTGGTAATTTCTGTCTACTCCCTAATGGACAATTGTCTGCTTTACAAAGCCACCACCACTTAATTAGGCAGTGTCTTGTTGAGGATATAGCCTGATCTGGAACAGATGGGATGAACTTGGACATCATAGCACAGGTCCTTTTAGTGCAGTAGACAATGACCACTTTTTTCAAACTTCATCTTTGAAAACTAAGCCATATTTTGACAACTCCAAGCTATTTATGTTGCAATACCTGGAATTTATGTGAACACTCCACAATACAGCACCCCAATTTTTGCTACTTTGCTATTTTTTGCATTTTGCTACACATATTTTTGCTTTATATTTTAACCCAATACTGTTGTACGATGACATACTATCATGACAGAACATGCATGAATGATTCTTTGTAGTTTTCTGACATTTATTCTCACTTCAGTATTGTACTCCAAGTACCCTATAAAATGCTTTGTTTTATGGCTAGATTATGAATATTTAAATGTAAAGATGCACTACCATATCTGGTTTGGTTCCTTTAACGCAGGGGTAGGCAACCTACAGCCTGCAGGCCAGAAGAGACTGGATTTGGCCTGGCAAAGTCTGAAGTGGTGGCATGAGGCATTTGGCTAGCAAGTGGCATGCAGCTGGGCTATGCAGCCCACCCCCTCCATACTGCCCACCTGCTGCTCTCATGTCTGTGCTTACCCTTGGCACAGAATTTACCCCTCTCCACTGCCTTTGGGAACAGGGTTCAGCAGTCAGGGTAAGTGTGGGTGACTTGGATGCTCCAGGGAGGCATACAATTGTGGCCTATGATGTGGGCCAGTTTGCAAGCAGCAACACAAAGTGGCAAAAGGTTTCCAACCCCTGTCTTAGTGGAGAAGTTCACAAGCACTTCCAGTATGAATAAAATCTAGGTTGAGAATATGTATTATGTCTCTACAGGTACTACCTTACCTTGTTTCCCCAATAACTGGCCATCTCTTAGACGAGAGGTTCTCAAACAGTGGTCCACGGACCACCACTGATCCGCGAGCTCCATTCAGGTGGCCCGCAGAAAGGTGACTCAAGACTAACACTGACAAACATTACACCTGACATCCGAGAACTTTGCTCAAAAAAACTGCACATCCATCACATTAGAAAGGTAAGACTACTGATATTAAAATATGAGTTGAATGCTTTGCTTTGTAGAAAAAAATGTTTAGTAAGTGGTCCGCTGAGACCCTCAGCAATTTTCAAGTTGTCCATGAAAAAAACATTTGCAAACCACTGTCTTAGACATTACCAAATGTAATCTCAATGCCCCATAACATGTAGGGGAAATATCTTTATTTTACAAAGACAAAATAAAAAGATTCAGGCACCTGCCCACGCTCAGGCAGGAAGTCTCTGGAAAAGCTGGAAATGGACCCATACATCCTACTACCCAACCTGGTATCTTAGTTAAAACACTACCTTTTTGCAGAGAGCTTGGAGGTTTACTTTACTAAATATTTGTGCAA
Source organism: Crocodylus porosus (assembly GCF_001723895.1). Taxonomy (NCBI): domain Eukaryota; kingdom Metazoa; phylum Chordata; order Crocodylia; family Crocodylidae; genus Crocodylus; species Crocodylus porosus. Next base: position 65,860,366 of record NW_017728886.1, on the reverse strand, counting down.
ATAAAACATACAACTCAAATTTGCAGAAGACATATCAAAGGGGCTCAGGCACAGCCAAATAAATATGTTCTTGAAAAGAATACTGCTACTAAAACAGAGAAAAAAAGTCCAAAACACAGTTTTTATTCATTTAGTATAAAGACAGTATAAAGTCATGATACACCAACCCTTTAAATTATTATGCTAATTAGTTTTAAATCATTACTGTTCTGATCTATATTGTTTGCAATGAGGCATTCTCCAGAGTTGAGATGAAGCCAAGTAGCAACATTCAAATCCAGAATCATATCTAAACCTAGTCTGCCACATAGCAAGAGACTGTTCTTTCCACATAGCAATTTAACCCATTATTGAGAGAGTCCTGAAAAGCTGATCAGACACAAAGCAGAACACTGCCAAGCACTGGGCCAGGAATGGGTTTTTTCCAATGCCCTGTTGTTCACAATAGCTCAAATAATCATTCAGAAGCCAGAAAATATGGCCAATGTATAATGGTTTGAGTCCTAGTGATCTAGGAAAGCCCTGCACAGAACCTTAAATCTGGTTGAGAATAGCTTGATGCACATCAGAAACAAGGGAGCAGAGATGACAGCCAAGAAAGTTACCACATCAGAGCTCATCCTATGCCAAATTATTCTCCTGTGTCCTGCTAAGCAGGCCTCAGGACAGTATTGTTTTAGTGGAATAGCGCACAGCTGCCCTTGGAAAAATCTGGCCCAATATCTATCCATGTGCAGGGGCAGGTTGGGGAATCGTGTAGTTGCAACCTCCCACTCTGATCCCTGTTCCACCCAAACTTTAGACCCACTGCCTGGGAGAGGCAGCAGCATTTCTATTCAGGTAGCGCTGAGTCAGTTTTGAATTCATGGGCCATTACTATCATCTCCCATATTCATGTTAATCTCCACTTCTCAAATATTAATGACTCTCTATCCTTTTTAATGGTCTTGAGGTTTCACTATTCAAACTATTGTTTGTTCCCCATTATTGCTGTCTGTTAGCCTTTCCTGATAAGCTCTATCTTCTGTTTTACGTCCCTGCAGGCAGTTTTTACCTCAAGCTAAACAGTTTAATTCAGGTGTGGTAATATTAGCTCAAGTGCAGAAATGACTGACAGCGAAGCACGGGAGGCACTGCCAAGAAAGCTAGATTTTGTTTTATGAATCTGAATAAGAGATGTACATTTGGCTATAATGACTAGGGGCATTAATACACATGCATTTTTGTCCCACAATGCACCAGAGATCCACCACTTTGAAGCAGACTCAATCAATCAAGTCTGCTCCACATGCGAGCTGAGGCACACTGCACTGCTCCACGTGCAGTTGTATAAGTGGTGAACTGCACATCAGCATGCAGAAAATGGCGGTGGTGAGGTTTTGAACTTGAGGGCCTCTGATATGTTTTAGTTCAAAAGTGTGCTGCCACTATTTTCTCAGCGCTGGTGTGCATTTCGCCACTTATACAACTGCAAGCTTTGCTTACATGTGTAGAAATGCCCTAAAGGACTAAAGATACAATATCCTTTGACTATATTTTGCCTAGTTTTTTGTGTTTTTTTAACTTTATATATACTCTGGCAAATTAGTGCACAGTCCGATGGTTATATTTGTTTTTTCTTTGATCTTAAACTGAATAATACATTGCTAGCCCCTACCACATTAGTAAAGCTCAAGAAAAGTGTGTGTTGTGTTATATGCGCTGACATGCCACATCACTTGCAACCCCTTTTCCACAATCCTAGATCCAACCCTGTATTATACCATATGCAGTACAATAAAAGTTATTATATGCTGAGGTGCTCCCCTGGTTGACGAGGAGGGAAATAGTGGAAAGATATGTTCTGATGACTGGTCCTCCGGGGCTTTTCCCTATGAGGAAACTGACCAGCAAAACTACAGCAGAATAATTATGCTAGTATAGTTATATTAATATAACTCCATATGTGAAACTGCTAATATAACTCCCCAGGGACAATCTTTTTCCCAAATAAATGACTTTATTCTGGTACACTTACTCCACTTTTTGCTTGTCAGTTTTCTCAGCTAAAAAAATTGCTGACTCAAAGTTCTTTCAGACTTCATTTGTCAAAGCCGGGTAATGTTCAAAACCTTTAGGACATGAAAAAACTTGTATCTCTGATCCCCAACACAAGAGGTTGGTTTGGGTTGTAGAGTTGGTGGGTAGGGAGCAGTTTGTTTTGGTGGATGGAAAGTCATGTGTTGGACCTATTAATTAGTTGAGTCATGTTTGTAAAAGGCCCAGAGTATCAGATCATCCTTTTATGCAATGAAATAAGCAAACCAAATTTTTCTTGTTAGTTTTATTTTTAACACAGTTACTAAAATAGCTACTGAAAGGTACTAATCTTTCAGCAGCATACTCCCAGGTAAGGTTCCCTCTAAGGTGCATGTGTGCGCAGCCACGCATGAATAAAAGTTTGACCACACACAAACTTCTTCAGGCCACACACCCACCAGGAGTGGAGATGGGCTGTGGTGTGGGACACTTGGTAAAGGCAAGCTCCTCCTCTAAGCGGAGGTGGGGGCTGGCGTGGGCTCCACTGGCTCTGGAGAACTGCTCCGCTCCCCCACATCACCTAGGGGAGTGAGGATGCAACTGGAGTCAGGACCAGGGAATGTAGCATTTCCCGGAGCTGGCAGAGCCCGCGGAGCAGTTCCCTGGAGCCAGGGAAGCCTCACTTGGGGCAGGCAGCGGCTCCTCCCTGAGGTGAGAAAAGCAGGGATGGAGGCTGGGGCA
>NW_017728886.1:65851293-65856876 GCF_001723895.1 Crocodylus porosus | reverse complement strand
TTGTGGATGAATTGCTTTCACCCTTAAGACAATGAAGAGCCCTTTGTCCATCTCAAAACCTCCTCTGAGGCACTTGGAACAACACTGACAGGCCTTAGAGGTCCTTCGTAGGCAAAAAGGGGGATGTTGAAAGGCATAAATACACAGAAAAAAACAGAAGACCTTGAAAGACCTCAAGCTCCTTCTCCCTCACCAGCGCTCCTCCTCTTACAACAAATAATATCCACAACCCAATGCAATTTTCTTCCCTCCATCTCCAGCCTGGATATCCAGGGGAACCTTTAATAAGTAGGTAAAACCAAATACACAAAGCCCCAGCTGTCGTCAAAAAAAGGGGAGAAGGAAGAAGATTAGGTAGTTTGGGTTTTTTCCTTGCACAGTAATAGAACTGAGACCTCATCCAAGAAACCCAGATGCTGAAGAAGAAAACAATGTCTTTCAGCTTCCTGTGTCCCTCTAAACCATACTAAACAGCTGCAAAATTCACAGCCCTCCTTCATACTCCATTGTTTAAGCAGGGTCCACGTGCAAGCACAGGGAACAAAACAGGAGATGCTGCCAGGAATGTTGTTTAGTCACCTGTTCTAGTGTTTTCACAAGAATGGCTATTTTCCGATTAGTGATGACATCACATCAACTTGAAAAACTACAATTAAAAATGTGATCTTTTTCCAAAAGCAACATGATGAGCTAAAAAAGTAGAAGCATCACTAAGATCCATTCAGGAGGATCCCTAGCCTGCAGGAAAAGGAAAAAATAGGCCTAATTTCTACTCAACCTTTCAATCCATGATTCCCAATAATTTTACATACTTTATTCACTACTGATGCTGATGCTACCGATACTAGTGGATCTGACTGACCAGTGTTTATTTCGTATTAGAAATGCTTTAAGTATTTTTGTTTTTCAGTGAAAAAATTAGAAATGAAAAAAATTGGTAACCATGTTGCTAAGTTTGGGGGGGGGACAAGGTTTTGGGGTTTGGTGACAGTTTTCTGTTTTCAAAAATTGAACCCCAACTTTTTATGTTCTAATTTTTTTTCAACAAATATTTTTAGTTCCCCAAATCCAAAACATTTCCATACTTCTATTTTGCATCAAGAAAAAGCTATTGAAAAGCCGTTCCTCTCCATGGATTTTACAATATGGTTTAATATGCAGCTGGGTACAGTAATACCAAGCATTTTGAAAATAGTAGCAACAGAACAGCTTGAAAAGCAAAAGGCATAATAATAGCAAAACATTTTGAAAATCAAAGACAGTACAGGTTTAGAAATCAGCTTCTTCATTTTCCATATAATTCAGAATTACCCTTTATTTCAGGCTACAAAATAAAGGCTCAGTTCAAATCCTGGACATGTAAAAGTCCTATTAGCACACACAAAATTATGTGTGCAGTGCCCTGGCAGGAGTTGGCTCTAAATAAATCAAAGATGGATTTCCCCTAAGCTCAGAGACTTATCTGCTGTGTAGGCTCAGATTTGACCAAATGTCTGTGGAGTAGGAACAGCTTGAATTATCTATATATTAATTTGCATCCTGACATGAAGATTCTGTTACAAGAGTAATTATCCTAAGATACTTGAGGAAATGAAAATGGATTTAAATAGATGGATCGTCCTCCTTTCCTCTCTGGTTGATTGAAATTAACATGCTACTCAATCTCTCTTTCTTGTTTCAGAATTTACTTCCGCCTGCTCTGGAGGACTATTTTAAAAATTTGGTTGAACATTCTTATTTAAAGCTTTTTTTTAGGAGACATTTTATTGTCCTATGACTATAACTGAAGACCCCATGCAAAAGGCTATGAAAATCATTCATGATTACATCCACAGCCTTATTTTAGTTGATGTAGATGTGAAACTTGAATGTGCCATTGAGAATTAGTGCTAACAAATGTTCAGGAGAGAATAACCATTATCCACACTAAATCTTGTACCTGCAGAACTCATAATCAAAATTCATATAATCTGCATAAGGATGTAAAAGGGGCTCTTAACTCTGGGTTTGCTAAATGATTGCTTTCTAGAACAATTTATTTTGCAACCCACAAGAAAAAAAAGCAATTCTAGACCTAATGATCCTAAATGACCCACAGGACCCGATTAAAGAGGTATCTGTGGCCGACCCACTCTGTAACAGCAACAGTAATATAATCACATTCAACACCGTAGGAGGGAATAAGGCAAAAATGTCCACCACACCAATTTACAACTTTGGGAAGGGAAATTACACAAAGATGAGGAAATTATTCAGAAAGAAGTTTGAAGCAGCAGTCAAAAATGTAAAAAAAGGCTGCAGGCAGCTTGGGAACTGTTTAAAAATACCATATTAGGGTCTCAGAAAAAGTATATACCACAAATCAGAAAAGGCACCAACTGGACCAATAAAACCCCCACAAACATGTCCAGATTAGTGTGTATTTCCATTTTCCTGGGACAAATAGCAGCGCCATATAGGTGGCTGCTGCTACTTGTCACTGGGAAACATATTTGCATGTGCACTATAGTGCATGGCAAATTGCCCTGTGTGGGATAGGGAAGACTGAGGCCAGCCAGCACTTGGGCTGGCCAGCAGCCTTACCTGGGGTCTTGGGAGCCTCCAAAGACTGCAGAGGCAGCAATTCAGACACACGGAGCCTGGCCAGAAGTTGGACTATGGCTCTGGCTGATGCACACTGCTGCCATGTGTGCCACCCTGCTTTTCTTTTTGGACCTTTTTGTTTTTTAGATACTGGGATTTCCTGGTATCTAATTTTGGCTCCGCACTTCAAATATGCAGCATGAAGAACCTTTTCACATAAGCCATGTGCATTTTGCATTGTCTCAAAAGCCTTTGAGGTGCACACACTCATCTGGATGCACCCACATAGTTTAACAGCAGAGTTAAGGGGGTCATTCAAGGCAAAAAGGTATCCTTGAAAAAATAGAACACCTATCCAAATAAGGAAAACAGGAACACCCAGAAACAAAGGAAAGTCAAGTGTAAAATTGAAATAAGGCAAGCCAAAAAAGAATTTGAAGAGCATCTAGCAAAAGAGTGGAACTCTTAGATGACAAAGATGTAAAAGGTGCTCTCAGGATGGTAAGGCCATCGCAGAGAAGCTAAATAAATTGTTTGCATTGCCATTGGCCACAGAAGACACTGTGGAAATCCCATGCCAGGTCAATCCTTTCTAGTAGATAGGTCTAAAGGGTTGGACCACATTAAAGTGACAACAAAAGTTTTGGAACAACTTAATAAAGTCACCAGAACCAGATGGCATTCACTCAGGAGTGTTGTGATGTGTATGTATGTATGTATGTATGCATGCATGTGCTCGGTGTACTTGGGATACCTGGGGAAAGGTTAAGGTAAGGAAGTAGAAGTGTAGGGAGTAAAAGTTGCTGGGAGAGAAACACCCAACTTCTTAAGATTACTGTAACACAATTAAAAATAATAGTATTAATAATGACTAGTGCAGAATAGTATTAATAATGACTAGTGCAATTGTACAACTGTTATGGAATGGATCTACTGATGACCCTTTTCTGGAAAGCCACTGGTGAAGAGCTTTGACTCTGAGGATTGGAAAAGATTTAGATTTAATGTACAAATATACTGACAATACTTGTACATTCTGGAAAAAATTTCAAAGAACTCCTAGCAGCATCATTTGTGACCTCCAACAAAAACCAATACTCACAACTGGAAATGAAACTCAAGTCTTTCTATACAGGTTCAGATTGATGCTTCCTTGAATATAAACAAAAATGACAGGCTTCTTTTCTTACAAAAGAAAGGCAGGGTGTGCTGGTTGGAAGTTTATTATGACACTAGTTATGTAACTGAGAAATCCTTGAAATAGAAATGGAAGATGAACAAAATTGGAAGCAGCTGAATGTTGTTACAATATCACCTGCACACTGCTTGCAAAAATCACCTATTACTAAGCTTGCCTGTCACTCCTCGTGATCAGACCTGTTTTCAGTTGCTTGCAACTTCGCCAAATTTAAACTTTCTAGCCTAAAATATGCCATGTCATCTGCAGCAGGTTGAATTATTCTGGAAATTTTCATCCAAAATCATTCAGATATTGTCAAGAGCAAAGCCTCGGGAAAAAAATGCATCATTCTGTCAATGGCAAAAATTCTGCGAAGTAATCTTTCCTTGAGAAACTTCAACTCCCCTGGTCTTTGAAGCAGAGACTTGAAACTAGGCTAAGGTCATCTGTGTCAGGAATGTGCCTTGAGGCATCCTCATAAAAATCTGCCAAATTTTGCCAACTTACAAGCCTTCAAAAGCATGATTTGCATATACTTGGTAGAGACCTTCACATCTATTTTCCATAAATATTCCATCTGTACTGGACATGCTCCACATTACAGCTCCAAGGGCTGAACAGGACTTTCCCTACATAGCTCAGGATTTAGCACTGAAAATAGTAGGGGAACTGTCTCTTCTCTACTCATAGTAATTTCCCTCATGGGCTCAGAAGCAAGGAGAAAGAAGTTTCCTGATTCAAAATTGCAGAGGACAAGAGTATGAGCTCATGGGGAAGTTCAATAGGTTGATAGAGGATGCATGAATGGGAAGTTGGCAAGAGTAGGACAGAGGAACTGAAAGCTTGGTTACAGAAACATTTTCTGAAAAAGAAAAATGGCACTAGGGACTCAATCCCAGCAATGACATCTAAGGGCTTAGCACAGACTGCTAGGTAGGTACATATAAGGACTGGGAAAGAGCTTTGATGAGAAGCCAGAATGCAGGGGGAAACTAAGTCTTGCTGAGCAAAGAGACTGGAATGAGGGAGGCCTTATGATTGAAAAAAGAGCCCAGGGAGCAAAAACAGGGTGGGGAGCCAGAGAAAGGAAAAATTGGACAAGGTAATGTGACCAGAAGCTGGTAGGGAGAAAGAGAGAACAGATACTAGGATATACTAGAGCATAACACCAAGCAGACTAGGATGTGAAGTGATGGAGAGAGCAGGTGGGGATAACTGGATGGGTGTAAAATTCACCTGGCAGGGAGACTGGACTTGGAAGAGGGCTGGTTAGTGAGGAGAATAGGACTGGGACAAAGAGCCAGGATTGAAGAAGATATTAGACTCAAACAGATACAAACAGGAAAGGGCACTGCAGAAGGGGGCAAGGTTGGTGGGGGAAGGGGAAGAATAATCTATGCCCACTTGTGCCCAGTCTCTCCTAGAGTCTGGAAGAGAACCCAAGATTCCTGCGTTTTACCATTTGCTTGTATTCAGGAAATATCTATGAACACAGACCATCTTGCTTGACTGATGCTTCATAAAAGTATGACAGCCTTAAATGGATTGTCTCAAATGCCAGATGTCTGTGTGGTAGATCTAGACATCTAGACATCAAGCCCCCACCCAGGCCCCTACTTGGCCCAGCCCCCCAGGGAGAGAAAAAAGAAGGAGTGGGGTACTCACCAGTCCCCCTCCTGTAGGGCAGGGCCCCCCAAATCCCAGGCAGGGCCCCCCCTGGCCTGAGAAATCAGCGTTCCCCAACGGCAGGCCCACTGCGCATGCACACAGTTTAAAAGGGCCGCCAAACAGGGAAAAAAAGCTCAGTTAGGCTCCGGAGC
>NW_017728886.1:65843336-65850648 GCF_001723895.1 Crocodylus porosus | reverse complement strand
GGCAGGGGGCTGGACTCGATGATCTCCCGAGGTCCCTTCCAGCCCTGATGTCTATGAAATCTATGAAATCCCAGCCCTGCTGCTGACACATTTCTATCAAAAAATTGAAATTCTGATTTTCAGTTTGCTCTTCTTATAATTTAAGAAAATGTACGTACACAGATACAGATACATTAAAAAGACTTAGAATTGCCAAGTTAAACATGTGCTGCACTTCCTGCTTCCTATGGTTGGGCAGGGCAGCACAGAATTGTAGTCCATTAGTAGTATGGGATAGGGTTACCATATTTCCAGTTTCAAAAAAGAGCACACCTGTGGGACAGGGGGGCATATAATTGTGGGGGGGGCAGTAATATATTTGTGCCCTGCCCCTCACTCCTAAGCCACAACCCCCCCAGCCCTGCTGCTGATACCCTACTGATACCTGTCACGCCTGATCCACAGCCCCTTGGCCCTGCCCGTGTCCCATGCTCCCGACCCACAGTTCCCCGCTTCCCTGGTGCCCCTCACTTCCAAGCCACATCCCACCCCAGATGGTGCCCCTCACTTCTGACCTGCTGCCCCTGCCCCTCCCCCAGCCCTGAGCTGCCCCTCACTTCTGATCCACAGGCTCTTACCACCCCAGCTCTGCCAGTGCCCCTCACTCCCAACCCGTACCTATACCTGCCTCCCCTACCCTACCAGTGCTCCTCACTCCCAACCTGCAGGCTTCTTCTCATTCCTGAGTTGCATCCCCCTTCCCCCCCCAGCCCTGCTGCCCAAGTAACTCCCTTCTGCCCCTGAAGAACCACCCCCATCCCCTTCCCCCACTGGAGGGGCAGGCACCTAACCCCATCTCCCTGCCTGCTGCAGCTCCAGCACCAACAGGTATGTACACATGACTGCACATCCCTGACAGTCCCTGGCCCTGGCCCTCCAAGCCTTGCCCCCCTACAGACTTACCTGCCAGGGCTGCAAGCAAATGCACATGATGCCCCTGCCTCCAATCAAAATCACCCCCCCCTTCCCCCGCTCTTCCCAGCCCCAAGCAGCTCCTTGCTAGGGCAAACCAGGAAGTGCTGGGAAAGCAGAGGCAGAGCAAAATCCTGGACATTTGCTGATATTTTAAAAAACAGCCCAGATGGAGATGGGAGAACCCAAAAAGAGGATGCGTGTGGAAAAACCCAGACATATGGTAAGCCTAGGCATGGGGAATCCTGGTACCTGGGGCAGGTGCCCTGCTCCCCCAACCCTAGTTACACCATAGCAGGGAAGGCAAGGGATTTCACAAGGATAAAGGATGGTTTCATTGTTGAGGAAGTTTATTGCTCTCCCCTGGAACTGATCCTATCCCTGTGTGGCAGACTTACCGATACAGCCTGGCAGCCCGGGCTCAGAGAATCGTCATTGTGATTGGTGGAGCCTGTCCACCAATCAGGTAATGCTGGGAAGGGGCTTGCCCCACCCCTGCCTGGGGGGTGGGAAGAAAGGAGAACCCCAGACCTAGTTATAGCCTGCTCTTTGCAGGTCCAACAATAATAAAAGAAGCTGCTTGCCTAGCACATGGCAGACACATCAAGGGATGGAGATGACGACGAACTAAGAAAAGCTGGTGTAACAGTGCACAGAGTCACCTGCAAGTGGTAACCCAAGGGGAGCCAGTGACCCGGGAGACCATGCCTGGGAGGAGCAACTCGGCCAAGGAGGTGAGGACCACCCATCCAGGCCCTGGAGTTGTGAGATGTTGGGGAAAGGATTTCCACAAGGGAGGGCAGCTACCCCTGCTGTGGGGCAGTTTATCCCCAGGGAAGATTGAGCTAATTGATTGTTGAGGTGCCTTATATTTTGTGGACATTTTAACTTTGTATAATAGTAGTTTAATAGAGTGTTAAGTTTAAACTTCTTAAGGGACACTGCTGGGACCTCTTCCCTCATGGTTATATATACCTACCTGTGTATGTTTGTATTTTGACTGCAGTTTAATTGTTTTTATACATGCTCACCTGTATTTACTGGTTGTTTGTCTATTTTAAATCCACTGTTTATCAACACATTGTTTGAGGTGACCCGGAGGGGTGTAATTTTTCAGCCTTTATCTGTAGGACACAGTATTATATGATACTTGTATATCTGTATATATACAAATATCTGTATGTCTGTTAATAGTAATTCTCTTAATTTTTGTATATATGAATAAATCTGTATATAGTTAATTATCTCTTGTCTTGGCCTGACTATAGGTAGCAGAGGGATCTGGCCTGCATATTGCAGGTCGCACTCCTGCCTGCCACCCATCCCTTCCATCTGGAGAGGGGAGCAGTACTTGGGTGCACCTGTCTCTGCCACACAGATCCCATAGGATGGCAGGAAAATCACTAAAGCCAAAAAAGTGGTCACTGATTGTGTATTCCTCCCATTTGCATCAGCTTGGGGCCTGGAATCTAATTTGCAGAAGTATGGAGGACATACAGCTGAGAATAAAGTCACTGGAAACTGAGTTCTAAACATGTAAAATACAATATACAACGAAGTATTCTGAAAAATCAAGTCCTAGGCAGTTCAGATGAGACTACTGACCTTAATTTCTTTGAGTTGAAATTCCTCATTTTGTAAATTGGAATACAGTTACTGATCTCATAAGGTTCTGTGAAAAATACAACAACAGTGAGTGACATAGAAAAGCTTACGATAAAATGAATTATTTTAATTTTTAGTAGGGTTTGAATATTTTTCACTAAGTTCAAAGACAATATATTGAACTAGAAGAAAACAGAAAATTGAAATGCTTCTCATTTAGGTTAATTTAGTGACCACTGCCCTTCCTGAATGAGACTAGGGGCTTGTGGGAAAAGAATATGGGATCACAGAGCAGTAGGGCTGGAAGGGACCTCTATAAGTCCATAGGTCATCTGGTCCAACTCCCTGCCAGAGGCAGGCTCATCTCTATCCAAACCATCCAATACAAATCCATTGTCTAACTTATTAGCAAAAATACAGTCAACCCTGACACAACACATAATATAACACCCTAATTTACCACAGATAGAGCAAGGGACCATAGTAGCCAACATCCTGCTGCAGCAAAAGTTGTTAAAATACACTCAAGAGATCTCAGAAAGAGGACTACAACCACCACTACAAAGAAAGGCAACAACTCCCATAGTCCATACCAGTTTGACCATGGGATCATGTAACTGAGGAATGAATCTTAGTGCATATGTAAACAGAAAATCCTAAAAAGGCTGCTGGATACCAGGAGCAGCAGGATGTATGGGGACAGTGGCAACTTCCAGCAGATGTTAGATTTGCCCATGAGTCATTGTCATGCCTGAAGCTGCTGCCCCAATTGCCCCACCTTAGTTACCCCACTGGCAAATGGAGCCAAAATAAAGTTGCACAAGCAATCTTAATTCAGGCTTATTCTAACCTTTAATTCCTTGACTTGCAAACTTAATCGTGTTCTTTTAATGCAGTTTTTCTGTGTCTAATATACAATATAGGTAATTCAGTGATTTGGAAGTTTGATTAATTAACAGCTATGTTTTTTTGGATGTGTGGAATATTATTTCTCTTGTAACAAACTGTCCTGAAAAATACAACAAAATATTATAATAGAAAAAATATTTAATCATAATAAGCAACATAAACTTTAGAAATAAAGGAACTAAAAATATTCACCCCTTGTGTTAGCTGAAGGTATATTTTCAAATCAAAACTTCATCAAAACTGTTGAAAAACAGTGATTTTTTTTTCACGCTTTCTACAGTCAGACTTAAAATAAGAAATATAACAGCCTTAGGCTGAGACCCAATTTGGCCAAGAAAGAAGAAGAGAGAGAAAAGGAGGCCTACTCTAAAGAGATATCAGCACTGGGTAACCCTTATAGTTGAGACTTCAATAGAAATTCAGAAGAAGAAAGAAAGGATTAATTTTCAGCCCCTTACAAAAGATATTTTGTGGTGATGTTTGCCAAAGCTGTAGAACAAAACTCAGATTGTTTCTACACTACTTCTATGAGCTCCTCAGTATGCTACACAATGTCATGTTACTGAAGCAGCTTCCAAGTGGCAGTAATATTCAAGTTAGACTGAATCCATGCTGTTATATTTTTTAAAGGAAATATTCTTTTCACTAGCATTTAAAAAATGACAGCACCTGAGAAATCCATTAATGCCTGAATCTGAAGGATAATGCAAGTTTCACAGTCTTTGGTATGTGTCATATGGGCGAGTTTTGCTTTCTTGGAGGAGGATGAAAATTGCACGCACGTTACGTGTTAACGGAAACCACAGGAGGACTGCTTAATGGTCTTTTTTTCCTTGGAGGTACAAGCTGATTGTCAGCTGTTATCTGAGTGTTTTGGTTGAATTTCCTCTGACCCAAAACATTCCCTGTTTAATTAAGTATCTAATATCCATTATTTGCAGCTTTAGTAAAAATGGCTTCAATTCAAGCTGGTTTGAAAAGCTTAACTGCTGTCTCAGTGACAACATGACATACACTGATGAAGGTCTAATGCAGCTTAGGTAAAGGAATAAAAGGATAAACTCAGTGCATCTGGTAAGATTCTCTGATGGCTCAGGCTCAAACTGTATCCTTATCTCCAGGAGAGCAATGCGCTCCTAGCAAAAAGATGCTCGTAATGGACAAGAGCTGTCTGCAGAGAAATGCTGTCTGCAATGAAACAAAACTGTACAAAATGGGTGTGGCATTAAGTTTCCCATCAGACTCCAAGATCACATCAGGTGCATTCAAGAACTTTCCTGGCATACTAAACCTTTTGGGTAAAACTCGGGCCAGTTGCAATTGAACACAAGAACATTTTTTGGCTTTCCCCATTGACATCACTGGATCGCATTCATGGCTTTACTGGTAAGCTGATACTGTGAAATTCAGGCAAACAATTTATATGTTCAAGAAAAAAACCTCAGAAGCCTAACTTTAGGTACCTCTGTTTTTAAAAAAACCCAGGCAATAAAAAGTTATTTATATATGGAGTGTCTTACTTCATCCTGGACTAGAACAGGACCAAGGTCTGTGCAGCTGAATAGAAAGGTTGCCTTTCCAAGCTGAAAATGAAAATATTCTTTTTGGGTCTTAGGCTTATTATATGGGATGCAATCTAAATCCCTAACCCACAATAAAAGTTAAAAAAAACCAACCCACATATAAATGCAAAGGAAAATAATATAAGCAGGGCAGCTCTCCCCTCTCCTAGGCAGACAACCTCATCTGTTTCCTTTCTAAAAGAGCCTAGTCCCTTTATAAAACATGGAGTTTAATTAGATGCAGCTGGGTCTAGTTAACTCAGCTCTAGGATTCACTTAGCTCTGAAAACTCTGCTGGGATTTAAATATGAAAGCCATACCACCAATTCACTCACTTGGGACTTCTGCACTGGTACAAACAAGGGTATTATTGTGAACTCCTATCAAAGGGAACAAACATTTGTCTAAAACAGCCTGAAGGACCCTTGTAAGGCAAGGAAGTACTATTATCCCTATCTTACAGGGGAATAATAAAGGTGCAAAGAAATTGAGTTATCTAAGACCATTCAAGGTAGCTGTGGAGGAGAAAGGAATTTAAAATACGTTGTCCAAGTCCTAAGCTAATACCCTATCCATGGAGTTATCTTTTTTGTCATAGGAAAGAACATAAATACTGTAAGTGTCCAAAAGGAAAGGGGGAAAGTGTTGTAAGGTTACCACAAAAAGGCTAGATTATGTCAGTCTTTACTGGTTAACAATCTTCTAAAAATGTATTAGCGTTTTCCTCCTTTTGGCTTGAAAGGGCAGGTGCCAGACACTGACACGCAGAGAGCAGACCAGTTGCCAAGGAAACTCTTGAGATGTATATTCTAGAAATTTTCCCAAAGGCAACAAAAATGAAGCAATCCATCTGAAGATGGACATCGTTATCCTAGTAAATGTGAACACCAATAACATTGACCTATATGTCCAAAAGTAAGTAGTGATTTGTGTTGTACATTTTGTGGTACCCAGCCCTCAGAAATAAAGCCCTTCTAGATGTCTCAGGTTGAACTGACCCAGATGGAAGCATTGAACTTCACAGGTCAAGTTAGAAAACTTCAGCCTTCAAAGTTAGGGAGAATTGGCTGAAGGAAAAAAGCCTAATTCATTTTTCTCTGTTGGAAATATTTATCAGATTTCACTGTGTACCTGGCTGGTTGGTTGAATCTCATTTGTGCTAGGAAATGTTTTGAGTAGGTGCCCCTTCCCATTGCTAGCACTAGTTTAGCTGAGGCTCAGAGCTCTGGTGTACACAGCTCACTGACCGCTGACATGATTATCATCACTATATAGATTAGAGTTTCTTCCAAATAGATAGAGCACTGAACAATGAAAAATGTTTTTCAGCCACAGGCCTCTCTACTGTTGCAAACATCGACTCAGCTGAAATGATTACATTTTAAAAAAATGTCCCTGGCATATGCAAGGGGTTCAAACAAACATTTGCCATACCTAGACCAGAAACAGACGCACACAGCAGACTGATGCTCCCGAGAATGCCATGTACATGTACTTGCCACTTTCAGGAGCTGCATGGAGAAACCAACGTAAATAACTTGGGGTAGGGAAAGGGGCTAGCGGGTCTGCGGTTAGTGGGGGTGGGTGGGTTGGAGGAAAGGGGTGTTGTCCCACTGAAGGCTAAAAATAATCCAGTCTGGGTCAGGGGGTGGGATTTACGCCTCAATTACCATTATATGCTTTTCTCTGACCTTGGCAAATGCACTCTTGCATATGAGTAGGACATTCAAAACTCTGCTAAGATGAATCTTCTCCCTGGGTATTGCTTTGATCACATCTAGCTATTTGTATCCCTTCTCTAGATCTCGCCACCCTACCTGTTGTCTCTCACTATCAAAATGTCTCCTCCAACTCCATTTTCCCAATGACACTAAATGTAATCACTGTTGTGCAGTTCTCCAACAAGTATCTTTGCACTTTCTCCCCAAACATCTCCTAGGCACTTGGGAGACACTTGTTCCCTGCAAACATCCACAAGACTGTCCCATTATCCTCCTTCATGTCCCTTCTTAAAATTTTCCCTTGTCATAGGCTTCCAAACAAAAAACAATGATAGTAATTGAGTGGCTGTTATGCTAGGACAACCTCCTATCATGCTGATCAATGTTGATTTATTGTTCCCTGGGAACTTCTTGTCTGTCTGATTATATTCACCTGCTGTCTCTTGTTATTCTTAGGCTATAACCAGGGATCCTGGTTTTCTCCGATTTAAAAAAATCCCCTATTTTCAGTTAAAAAAAAGTAGCCCAAAATCAAATTTTTTGCCATGATTTAAATGAAACACC
>NW_017728886.1:65820618-65842931 GCF_001723895.1 Crocodylus porosus | reverse complement strand
CATGCAGCTCCTCCACAATTTAAATGCGGCTCCTGGAGACGAAACAGTTAAATAAAAACAAATCTCAACATCTTTTCATTTATTTTCCATTTTTTATTTCCTTCAGTTCTTGCTAATTATTTATTTTAAGAAGCCATTTAAGAACAAAGGAAGAATTTAAGTTGATGCACTGAATGAAGATCACTAATTCTGGTGCAGGTACATCTCAAAAGTATCATGTTCTCTGCCTTTCCCTCGGGGTAGAAAGCAAGGGCTCGCTAGTGAACCCCATGGGCCAACAGACCCCTTTGTTGTTCGCTATACTGTAATTGAAGAAATATCTGAGCCTCCGCTTCCCAAGCGTGAGTAAATAAATCATCTTTGTTTAAACTTCCCGTACAGCTCACACTCCACCACCGCTAATCCCACCTGTTCGTATTCCAGTTGCCACCCCAGCCCACCATGACTTTGGGGCCCGATTCACTCGGTGTTCGGTTACCCCGACAGAACATTATAGCAATAACCTTATTTTTTCTCTATAATATTTACTTTGAAATTAAACTACACTAGCAAACAACTGTATGATTTATAACAGTAACAGTGGTGCCTAACCCATCTGGCTCTGCGGGCCTGATGTGTGGCATAGACCAGTTGGCAGGCCCGATGTACCATGTGTGGCCACGTCATCTGGCCTGCAAAGCTCCCCACAGACCTAGAAATTTGGCAGCCAGGGAACAGCGGCAGTGTTAATTGCCACAGCTCCTGAAGCCATATCTTGGTCAGCACAGCTGTATCTTAGAGCTGTGCAGTCTGCAGGCTGTATCTTGGTCAACACTGATTTAGAAAATGTCCCTGATGATATACTTATAGCCTTTCATGCATTACACAAAGCAAAAACATGCACCTACCTGCCTCTCCTCCCAAAATGCTCTTCTGTACTGAAGACAGGTTTGTTTTTTAATGTGAAGCACTGACAGCTAGCTACAGGAAAGCTGCAAAGGAAGAAGGAAGCACAACTATAGGTAAAAGATTATCTTATGCTCACATTCTGCTTTATTTCATGGAAGTTGCATGGTCTTGTTAAAATAAATGACAGTAAGACAGGGGATCTTTCTTCTTCTTTCTCGCTATGCAACTCCTTGCTGTGCAATTGTGGATAAGGCACTTAGACTTTCTGTACCTCACTCTCCTGATGTAAAAACTGAGAATACTAGTTCATAAAACTGCACTGCATTATGTCTTCATTCTTGAGATTATGAACTCCTTGGGATAGGGGCTATCTTTTTATTTTATATTTGAGCAGTACCTAAGCACTATGGTCCCTGATATAGGACCAAGGTTCTCAGGAATTCTAATACAAGAACAAAAACAAGGGTCCTCCCCAACCTACTGAACCACAGGGCTAGCCAAAAGGACATAAACAAAGTGACGTGGCCACCTTTGCCTTCCCAGTTTAACACTACGTACAACTGGGTTCATACATATAACACTGCCACCAATCTGCCTCTTCACATCTCCTCCAAGACGCCAGTCACACAAATATGAACACTAATGTTTGCAAAGTTCCTTGACAGTCTCAGTGAAGCCACATCAAGTACAGTGTTATATTCAGCATACATCTAAAAAGATATAGGACAATGTACTTTTGTCATACTTGGCTTTTATATTTGAGTAATTCAAAGCAAGAGAGAGGTCGGTTCCTTTTAAGCAGGTAGCAGCAGCTTGTCACTTAATAAAAGCAACTGCAGTGAAAATGTCACTTACTGGAGGTCATATGCTCTTTGAAAGCTCTGGCGGTCGATTCAACATGATGTACATCAATCCAATAACCAGATAGCATATCACATTATTTTAAGGGATATGATCAGACCTTTTCAGGCAGCTGGATTTGCTGGTTCAGCAGTCCTATGACTAAAAATAGGGATGAAATACTTTTAGTGCCCACTTTTAAATTGCGAAGCCACAAGGAGGCTGAATCTTGATTAAGTGACAGGCGAGCAGTCGTACCTTGAATGACTAGTCTGATGTGTGATTTCCTATCATCTTGCTCAGTGAACCAGTAAGGTGAATGTAATCAAGAATAGTGTCTTGCATGGTGAGTTTACAGCAAAATAATTGTAGGAAATGACTACAAATTAAAGTTTCTTAAGCATGGACCCATTGTAGGTCACTGTAGCCAGTATATTACACACATGTATTTAAGAACAGGAACCTCAAACACTGTGAGAAAAAAGTAGAGTCTGCTTCTTTCAGATAAAATAAACCCATGAATCATAAGCCTCATGCTGGTTAACTTGGCAGTTGCACTTTTTGGACCCGATTCCGATTTCAGTTACACCAGCGTAGCCTGACTGACTCTTCACATAATGTCCCTATAAATCAGAACTGACCAACAAGAGCAAAACAAATTTGCAAGCTATATTCTCTCCTGGGGTAAACTGGCACAGATTAAAGCTGCAGAGAATTTGGCCCTACATTATACAAGAACATTCAGGCCTTTTAGTAAAGTGATCTAGTTCAGAGGGCTGGCTTCAAAGATATTTCAGGAAAACAGTACTGCATTCCATTTTAGCAGCTCTCTCTAATTACTACTGGAGTATTATAATTATAATCAAAAAACGTGATTTTTTTTTTTTTAGTGGAGTGAAAGACGTGAAAAAGCTTCTCTCTCTTCTCACAGCTTTTGGAGGTCAGCGGTTTTTTGCTTGCTTTTTGTTTTTTTTGTTTGTTTTTTTTAACTAAAAAACAAGTGTAGAAAAACAGCATTCTCCATTTTAGATCTATTTTCTTACAGAATAAAAATGTTATAAATGATTTGTCAAGGTCTGAGCTTGGACTGAATAATAACATCTACTGGACTCCTATTTTAGACGCTCACAATTTGTAGTGTATCTTCGGCGATGCTCTATTTTAAGAACCCCAGAAGACAGAAATTAGGCATTAGCAAAACAAAGTGTGCAATCAGGGAAGGAATAAATGAGCACTCTGGAAAGACGGGAACAGGTGAAAACCAGTGAGAGTCAGTGGTATGATGAATAGATCAGGTAGTGAGAATTTTTTAACCAGTTTGTTACCAAGCAATCTCCACAGTGTTGCTGTTAAGAAAAGCACATGTAATAATGCATTACTGACCTTAGGGGGGATTTGTCCAATTGTCAAATAGCCATTTGTTTAGCTATTTTAATCTTGCTTGCAAATTATTGTCATGAGTCACTGAATAAATAATGAAATCATACTGTTCATTATTTTCTAATCTAGCTTCTTAAAGAATCTTCTGAACAAATCTCAATTGTTGTGCCCTTTAATGTCTGCACAGAGAGTTTCAGAATCCTCATTCACACCCATCAGAGTTTACAGATGTGAGAATTTCTGTCAGCATCCATATCAGCTACCCTAAGACTGCACTGGGACTAGGCACCTGCTAACTGCGCTTCTGCATCTAAGCACAGATACAATGCAAAGAGGGTTAGATTAAAGAGTTCACCTAGAACCAGTTGATTTCATCAGGATCACTCAGATGTGTTTTTGTTTCCTTCCTTTTCTATTTTTAAGTATGTTTTTAGATCTCATGGAGACAAAGTTCAGCTCAAAAGCATGATCTGGGTGTAACAGATGCATTGACTCCAGACGACCTCAAACATGGTCTCAGAGAGATGAACAACATCTCATGGTTAATTCTATAAGACTCACTTCCTTTGCCCTGCTCACATCATCTTGGCGAAAGACTAAATCTGACAAGAGGTGCACTGCTGCAGCTTACCCTTCCCAACTCAAGGAGACCCATCACTGTTGCTACATAAACACTGGAAGTATTTCCCCTGGGATTTCAAATACAAGACAAGGCTCTGTTACTGGCCCATTTTCTCCTAGAAGGAGGGGGAGCCTTGAAGCTGCTCCATGTGTGGAAAAAGGTGGGCCACTGCTACTATTTATGCCCCTCTTGAGAGGGAAACCAGGGTCCCCCTCTACCGCCACTCCAAGTGGCCATTGTGCAGGGACAGAGCCATAGGGCTGAAGCAATTTTGTGGTATGCTTAGGCTCCAAATTGCTTTAAGCTGACCCTGAATGCAAAGACAACCACCATCTCTAAAACCAGCTCAGTATATATCTCAATGGAAGAACACCAACCAACCTGCTAACTGATTTAATAAAATGAGGATTTGTCAAAAACATTGCCGGTTTTTCAGATTTTTCCATAGGAGTATACAAATAGCTAGTCTGCCATAGAGATCTCTGGCATATCCATTTAAGTTAAAATGCCTGTTCCACTTCACACCGTTAGTGTATGCTGTGTCCCAGTCTGTTGAATCATATAATAGAGAGACACAATGGCTAACCCTTGAAGACTTTTCCTAATTAGTGTTCCATGACTAATGCAAAAATTAAGAGAGATAATTGTATTAGTTATACTTCTGGGGCAAAGCTTTCATGAATCAAGCCTGATGAAATGAATGCAATTCCCCAGTGCATGCCTGCATTACAGGCTTCAACAAAAAGGCAGGACAGAGAATGTGATGGAGCTTTTCCTTTTATCTTTTGTCCTCATTAATCTCTCCTTTCTAGATGTCAAGAGTTCGAGTTACCAAAAGTTCTCAAAATGCAAACAGGTTTCAGAAACTGATTACTTTTAGTTTATTCCAGATACTAGTTTCCCTGTAATCTTGTGCAGGACTGTATTCCCCAGGGCCTGCTTGTGAATCAATTTATCCACCCACGCAGTATACAATGGGGAACAAGGAGAACAGTTTTCATCAAGGCCACTACACCCCTGTCAGCTCCACTGGACAGAATTCTTGGCTGTACTTTCCCTTTCCTAAAGTGATGTGGTAAGGAAATAAAGTACACATCCCCCCTAAAATAAAAAGGTGATGGAGAGGCCAAAACATATCTCTGATTCCCAGTTTTGTCCTGGAATAGAATAACTATGCACTTCCCTTGCTCAAAGCAAAGGGCTGATCTCTGTCTGTTTGGGTTATAACGTTGGATTTCTCTTATACTATAAACTTTTCTTCTGCCTCAGTGTCACATTTCTTACTAATGGGAGACTGTGGTTGAACTTTGCAGTGAAGAACACGGCTCTTGAAAGACGATGATTGAGAGTTATATCTGTGTTACGCTGCTTATCAAGAGAGATTTTCTTTTTTTGTATGTGCATACATATTAAAAAAGGCAAAATAGGATTTTAAATACAATACTGATACGACTGTAGGGATAAAAACCTAACATTTCGGGCAAAAGTAACAATGAGTGTCCTTGTAAGTACTTCTATTCTGCTTGGAAAAATGTCCATCCCCTGAACTCTACTGCCCAGGGGCTGGTTCTGGCACCAAGCCAACTCTCCCTCTTGCCCCCAGGGTGTGACCTTTCTACCCCCAGGGGTGTAGCCCCATGCAAACAGCTGGCAGAACATGTGCCAACTAGCCAAGTAGCAAGCAAACAGGAACTCTTCTTTGACCTCCAATTCAGCCATCTTTTTCAGGATAAGGCAAAAGATGCCCCCACCTTGAGCCCATCAGCTGGGCCTCTAATTGGAGCTGCAGTGAGGTGTTGATCTCCTCATGACCCGTGGAGGAAAGTCCATCACTACTATTGCAAAGGGTACCAAAGGCAATAGGCAAAATCAGGCCATCTATGAAAGAATCATGGTGCAGATGGTGGCATGGGGGCATTAGGATTATATTCACATCTGGACCAAAATGAAGTCCCTAAAATCCCCCTTCATGAGGGGCAGGGATGCCAACCGGGTGCCTGGGGAATCAGGGGATCCCCTACCGTGATGAGCTGGAGATCCTGGAGAGTGATCACGCTGTTGCTCCTCACCACAGTGCAGTGTTCAACCTTGGGCCTGATATGCTCTGACGAGCAAGAGGGTGACAGCAATAAGACAACCTTCTCCCAGCTGCAGCTTCCTGCTGCCCTGCACAATTGTTCCAAGGACTTTGTCCTCTGAGATCATGCTCTTGATCCCCCTCGCTGAACCCAGGTCTCAGGAGACCCAGGAGGTGGGCCAGAGACATGATGGAAGCAGCTCAGATAAATCAGACAACAAGAACCTCACAAGTTAGTCAGGGTTTAGGTACAGGAAAGAGTGGCTGGTGTTGAGAGCTTTGGAAGGTGGTGGCTGGGAGCTTGGGGCTTTGGGGTGGGGGAGGTTCTTGGCTTGTGCTGTCTCTGGGCCCTAGTTTGGGGTGGGCACATTTGCACACTGGTCTGGGCTAGATAGGTGCTGGGGCTGCAGTTGATACTAACTGCCCCTCACCCTAGCAACTGTCCAGGAAGGCAAGGTCATCATGTGCACAATGCATGAGTGGTGTCAATCAGTGGCACACCTAGTCATTGGCCATGGGAATAATGCATGGGTCAATGCCTAGCGAGCCAGACTAAAGGTTAGTGCTTTCATTCAAGGACCACCCCTATCCCCACCCACCATCCCCTGGCCACAGTCCTATGTGGCCGAACACAGTGAGCCCTGTGGACTTTGTCCCTGGCTTGATCTAGTCTTGTTCCTCCACCAACACCCTCCCTAGCCCCAACTCCTAAACTGGTCCATGCCCTGTGTCCTGGCTGGCCAGCCTCCACTCTGCCAGGGGTGGCTGTGGGAAAATTTCAGTTAACCATTTGTAACTCCAGTTGTTCTGAAGCATACGGGTGTCTGGTGGATAGTGTGCAGGGATTGTTGGTGTGGAGGCAGGGCTGGATGGTCCCTGAGGCTGGTCAGGGATCTCCTCCACTCCCTGGGACTCAGGAGGGGCAGGGGGCCCTGGGCAGGATGGGTTGGGGGCTGGTGGGGAAATGTGTCCCACTGGCTGCTCTGGCTGTGGGTGGCTGGGGTGAAGAAAAGCCCCAATCTTTGGGTCTCCACTCCCCAGAACTTGGGAGGGTAGGCCCTGAGCATGCACCAGGATGGGCCAGGAGCTGGTGGGGAAATGTATCCCACTATCCACTCTAGGCAGCTAGTGGAGACAGAAAAGTCATGGCTGCAGTCCCCACTGCTTCACTGAGTGGCCCAAGGTGGGTGGGGAAGCCTGATCCACCCCCCTGCCCTGTTCCCCGCACTCCTAGTTCCCAAGCCCCAACTCCCAGACTGGTCTATGCCCTGCAACTTGGCCAGCCAGCCTCCACACTGCCAGGAGGACCTCTGGAAAAATTTCAATTCCAGTTCTAAAATTTACAAGGGTATCTGGCACATCAGTGTACAGGGCTTGCTGGAACAGGGCCAGGGCTGGGGGCTCTTTGGGGATAGCTGCTAGGGGATCTCCAGGGCTCAGGAGGAGTGCAGCACAAGCAAAGGAAAGCTACTGGCTGCAGTTAGCTGCCAGCCCCCTTCCTTTCCCTTCCAGCCCTGTGCCTGTCCAAAGAGCCTCTCTCCCTCCAACCCCCCACCATCCCAGAGTAAAAACACAACACGGCAAGAAGCAAGCAAAAGGTTTTGTTTACAGACCACCTCTGAGGTCCTGTATTCCTGGCCCTTCTCATGGCCTGAGGCAGTCCAAGGTTTGGATGCAGAGTATGCCGTCATCTTTCTAGGTGTCATCTTTCTGGCTGGCAGGGATGTGGTGCAGTTTCATACTATGCAGTGTCACCTTTCAGGGCAGCAGTCTGGCAAGTGGGTGACTCAGGGAGGCAGGGCAAAGCTGGTTTGTCTGGCTGGCCTTGATTGTAAGCAGTGATGATCTTTGGGCATGATATCTGCACTGGTTCCTGTTGCAGAGTACCATCAATGGCTTCTTTCACTGCCAGGTAGTCTTCTAGTGAAAAGAAGCTGTAGTTTAGCCATAGGAAGTTTTTAAGACTAGCCCACAGGTTCCATGGTATTGCCAACCATTCCAGAGAGCCGTCATAGCAAACAGATCACCCCATAGCTCTAGGTCACCCCCAGGCACAATGGCTTGCAGGGCAGAGTCTGCAGGGTTACTACTTGCAAGCCCAAAGGTGCATGCTCTGCATTGTCTGGACACTTTTACTAGAGAGATTTCACACAGGGTTACCAAGAACCTGAGACTTTGACAGGGGAGAAGAGTTATGAGGAAGGGGAGCTTTTCCTCAAGGAATTGGGAGGGGGGCAGGGGGGCAAAACAGCCTGAGAGTAGGTAGCCAAGAGGGCAAGTGAAGGTACCATGGTGGGGTTGCACTCTTGTTTTGCTGTTCCCATGGAAGTGCGTAGGCAGAGGAAGGTAAGGCCAAATTATCCCTCATACTTTCTTAAAACTTGTACTATTTCAAGGTCTGCTGTGGATGCACCATTGTCTGGGTACCTGTCAGCATTTGCGTAGGACTGAATGAATGGCTGAGTGCATGTGAAGCTGAGTCAGACCATTGAAAACCATCTCAAAGCCATTTCTTCTTTCTTCTTGTCTCAACCCCCAAGAATGCCTACGGTGAGAACAAAGGTGAGAATCTAGCAGTGTAGATGGTGCCACAAGGCCTCAAGTGGACACTCCAGCTCTGAGGATGTCCCACAATTGAAGATGCAGGAGGGAACATTGTGATCAGCTCCTTGTTGACATCTCAGACTTGTCTGCATGCCAATCAGAGACTGCAGAGAGCTGGCTTTCTGCCTGTGGGCTCAGGCAGGAAGAGAGGATCCATTCTGCAGGCTCTTTAGCAGCCCTCTGTGGCTAGGGAGAAGCAGGTTATAGTCTGGGTATCTGATGGTGTAGATGCGTGGACATCCTTCCTGGGCAATGCAGCCACTGCCACCAACAGGACAACTGCAGCTTTAGGGAAGCAACTACTGCCACAATCACAGCATAGAGAAGGTGGATTTTGCTGCAGAGGAGTACTTCTGTGCCCAGGCAGCAAGACCAGCTGATTCCACCCCCATTCTTCAACCACAGTCTCCAGGTAGCCTGAGCTACCATGCAGACTGGCCACCTGCCCTCTGGTTTCCCACTTTCATCCTTGGCCAGCAATTGGTCATTGATGGACTATAGCACAGGTGTGCCACTTGTATGCCTCCCCACATTACAGCCTCCATGACTCCTGTGAGGCTGCCACCCCCCAGGGTGACAGCATGGCAAGCAGGGAGTATGGGCCTGAGTGGCACATCCAAAAGGAGCAGCCCATCCCTTCCCAGGGAGCACAGGAAACTCTTTTGGTGTCCTGGATACCAGCTCCCCAACAGGGAGGGGAACACCACCAAAATATGGCTGGTAAGCTTTGATGTTGACTTAACTCAGCTACTCAGCAGGGCAGTCAAAATACCCAACATACAGATGCACCTCTCAAGCTCTGAGGAGCCCCCATGTCAGGCTGAGGTGACATGCAGCTAGTGTGTCACAACACTCAGAGGCATCAGGGAAAGCAGTATCCAGCCCACTGTCAATGCCATGGTTTAGTTTTGCAGTTTACACTGTGTTTCGCTGTTTGCACCACTGCTTTTTGCACTATAGTTTGTAGCTTGCACATGCATGGGTTTATTTGAAAATGAATAATGTTTTCACTTTTTGTGTGTTTGCACTGAAATGAGCTCTTTGTGCACTTCTTGCCCATCCTCCTCAACATCACTTCCCCCACATGCCCTCTCCAGCTTGAGGCTTCAAATGTGCCTCAGTTTTCCTATGCACACCCATGCCAAGCTTGTCTAGATTTTCCCTCTCCAGCCTGCATGTATAGCTAGGTAGGGTTGGAGGCAATTGCCACAAGGTTCCCATTGTGTGCCTCTGAATGTATCTCAGTGTCCCCACACATGCCCATGCCAAGCTCAGCAAACCTTCCCTTTCATGTTCCCTCTCCAGCCTGCATGTTTAACTCCCCTACACCACAGCCCCACCCCAGCAGTTAGAGACCTTCAGTCACTGCCAGGAAGACTTCCTTCCCAGCCCACAAATCCTGTACACACACCCCCTCATCCTCCATAACTAGGGCAAGGGACAGTTGTTATGAGAGTTTGAACTACAAAGCACAATGCCAGCAATTTGCAGGTATTCCATTATGTACCATCCCCCCCGAGCCCAGGACAGGAAGGCACCAGTGAGCACAATGGCCCACTGCCAGCCAGCATCCCCTACCATTCAAGTCCTGTGCCCCCTGCCTCTGCCAGATCAGGCCAACCCCCCAAATCCTGTGGAGGATGGTACTTTGGTCCTCCCTCCTCCAGATTCCTTACAAACTTGCCTACCTGAACTCCCCACAAGTCATCAAAAAACAGGGAACATCAGGCCTTTGTACATGCCACAAAATTGGCCTTTAAAGCAGTTTAACTGCCCTTCTGTGCTTTAATGGTGTTGCTGTTTGCACGATTATCAGTGTATTCCACTTTAACAACATTGCTGTTTGCATGCTCAGCAGCATAGTCTACTTTAAATGACTTTGGTACTTAGCAAGGTAAAACACCTCCTGCTGTAAGCCGAGGTGCTCAGGGCTTGGCAGGCCCCGCACAGCTCAGGGGCTGTAGGACCCAGCAGCAGCCAATGCAGGCAAGCCCCACAAAAAAACACCAAACCCACCCCCCCACCTGAACCTGAGTTGTTCGCCTGAGCCTGCCCGCCTGAGCTGTACAGGGGCCTGGTGCTTCCCTCCACAGCTCTGAGGGGGTGGGGAGAAGGAAGAGAGGACGGTGCCCCCCAGGACTGCCCAGGCCAGATGCCAGTGCCTGGGGGGGTCCCCACACAGCTCAGAGACTGCTTGGCCCACTGGCATCTTGCTCCCCTCACCACCAAAGAGCAGGTAAGGATCAGGCCCCCACCCTTGTGAACTTGCCATGGGGGTTTGTTTCAATTTAATTCTCCCTAAATTTAAGCAGTGTTTTTAAAAAAAACTCACTGTTTCAGTTTAGGGAGAACTAAACTGAATTTAACTCCTGTGGCATGTACAAGCAGCCATCAAGTCCAACTGCTGGAATGAAAGGCATTTATTAAAAGCAAGAATTTCAATGCTCAGTTTAGGTGGCTCTCTGACTGAACCAGCCCCTCCTATAAAGCAGCAAGTTTTTGCCACAATACTGGTTAGCTGAGGCCTCTCTGATAAGAGTGGCCTCATGATATGCCTGCCCTTTGCTCCCCTTTCACCAGGGCCACCACGTGTACTTCATTCAGGAAGCTGCCCAGAGAAGCCTACACCCAGTGCCCTGGTGTCCAGGAAGTCTTCCCCATTTGACTCGCACACATTAAACAGGATGCAAACTGCAGCCATGAAGGCAGGAACATTTTACAGCCAAATTTCAAGGCAGACTCCCAGGGACCTCCACCATGCTTTAAATTGCCTAAAGGAACACCTGATGACCATTTAGTGGCTGCTGAGTCAGTAGTTAAAGTTCACCTTCCAGGGGACCATGGCTAGTGTACAGTTTCATCAGCCAAGGAAGGAGCAGGCAGACTAGATCCCCAATGATTCCTGGTTCACTTCCCCAGCTTCCCGATCTTTCCCCCAGCTCTCTGATCACTTTTCTTAGCTCTTCCCTGGGGACATGGGCCCCCAGATGATGCAGGATGGCAGCAGGCTGCCACTGCCAGCTAGGGATGGCAGCAGCTCTGGACTATTTCCCCAGCTATCAGCAGCAGCCTGCTGAACCCCATGCAGATCCAGGGGCAGCGTCCCCCTGGAAGAGCTGGGGGAATGATCAGAAAGCTGGAGAATCGAACTTGAAGTTCGGGCTGACTGCTGGAGCCACCCCAGCTCCCAGGCATCACGCTGCACCCTGCTGCACCCACATGGTAGTGCAGCTACTGTGCCGGTGTCAGGCAGGGGCACCAATCCCCACTACCTCGCGCTGCTCAGAGTGACTCTACCATGAACCCTCAGAGGCCCCAATCACCACTTCCAGAGCCAGTGAGTGTGGGGCTTTTTTTTAAAAAAAAGAAAAACTCCACACTCACCAGCTGCAGAGCATGCAGATGACAGCATGCTGCCATCTGGGGCCAGTGCCAGCACCTGAGGCTGCCCAGCGCAGCCCACATCTAGCACCAGGAAGAACCCAGTGCTGGCACTGGCCCCAGCTGGCAGAGGCAGCCTGATGTCATTCTGCATACAAATCCGGGGGCCCACACCCCCTGGGAGGATGGTGGGGCTGTGCTAGACTTCTCCTGGGGGAGCAGACCCCTAGATCTGCATGTGAGATGACAGCAGGCTGCCACTGCCAGCAAGTGATACGCATTTGCTTTGAACAGTTTGAAGCGCAGTTTCACAAAAAACCCTGCACCTGTCTCCTTGAAACTTGGCAGGCTTCATGCCCTCAACAGGGGCTACCATCCCTGTAGTTTTCACCCGGCTCTGCCTTTACACTCACACATCGCGAGTTTTGTTTTAACGGTTTCAGGTGCAGTT
Organism: Crocodylus porosus; assembly: GCF_001723895.1. Classification (NCBI taxonomy): domain Eukaryota; kingdom Metazoa; phylum Chordata; order Crocodylia; family Crocodylidae; genus Crocodylus; species Crocodylus porosus. Next base: position 65,830,688 of record NW_017728886.1, on the reverse strand, counting down.
TTCCGGAAACCACAGCACCCATCTCCTTCAAGCTTGACAGACTTCATGACCTCAGAAGGGGCTAGCATCCCTGCAAGGTTCATCTGAATCAGGTTATAGGCAGTTTTGATTCCCCATTATAGCCTATGGCCAAAACAGTGAAACACACTTGAAATTCCAAAACGGTTTCGGCCAAAACGGAATGGGACAGTGATTCAAAACACTGAAATGAATCACTGTCCCTCTGAAATGCTGAATCTGAAACCAAAATGAAATGCAGGCACTTCGCACATCCCCTCACACTGTCCCTCTGAAACAAAATAAAACAGACATTATGTACAGCCCTACAAAACACTCTCTCCCCAAAATGCCGAATCCGAAACCAAAACAAAATGCAGGCATTTCGCACACCCCTACGAGAGAACGTACTATTTCATGCTATGCATAGCTAACTTATGTAATTCATTTCCAGAGTAGGTGGTAGATGCAGATAACATTGCCAGGTTCAAATAGGGAGTAGACTAATTCATGGGTGATAGCTCTATTAATGGCTATTGAACAGAATGGCTGGAGATGCTTCCCCTGTGATCTCTAAACCAGTAATCGTGGATGCCAGATACTGAGCAGGGGATAATTCACTCTAGAGCTACCCAGTTCAGTATTCGCCCTCTGTAGCATCCATTTCCACTACTGTCAGAGGCAGAATACTGGGCTAGATGGACCAGTGTGCTGACCCATTATGGCACCTCTTAAGTTAGTTTCAGTAAAGTTTAGGTAATTTAAGATGGAAGCCTCATTTCTTCAAAGCAATGCCAATTGAAAACAATAATAACCAAGGCCAAACCCTTGGAAAACAATGTATACAGTTTAAAAAACAAAGTTAAATTTATCAGCTGTCAAACTTTGTCTCTACAGTTATCTTATACAATCTGCAGTAGCAGACCAGCAATAACAAGAGAAAGAAAAATGGATTCCCACTGACTTTAATACAAGAAATGTATACACACAGTACATAATGAGTCTGGGAGGGACTTGAATAGTCAATTTGCTGCAAGGTATTTTAGGAAGATGGCTCTTCAGTTGGAACACTGAACAATTATCCCGTTTAGGAATGATTGGGAATTTGTGGAAAAAAAAAAAAAAAAGATTTTTTTGTGTGTTTTCAATACTTAATGAATGTCAATTTCATATAATTTTCAATTCCCCAATTGATCACTAGTGCACTTTCTTTTACTGTTCTTTCCAACAATGGCAGGATCTATTACAGCTGTTTGGCATAGGTGCCCTTGGGATAGGTTAAGGGTTGGTGCAGAAACCCAGCCCATAGGCCCTGCCTGCATCTACACAAGAGCAGTCTACTGCTGCGTTGGCTGTGATGATTCATTCTGGGCTGCCCAATTTTCAGAGAACGTGGAATTAAACACTGTATATTAAGACACTACCTGAGATACACAATCACAAATGAATGGGCTTGTAAGCCTTCCTACATTTAAAAAACCAAAAACATTAGCTAAAGATCATTACCAGCTCTTCGGTGAAACTGATCAGAAAGCAGATCATCTTGATCAGTGGGAGCAGAGAAGCTGGACTGGAAGCATTTTGAACATCCAAAACTGCCACTTGGAAACACAGCAGGAATCCTCACACTGAACAAGACTACTGGTCTATCAACTTTGAATCTTATCTCCAGTAAATGTTGCTGAAAAGGAAAAAATGGCAATATAAACCCTCCATAATTCACCTACATCTGCAATTTTGTAGAATGTGATAGATTTCTTCCTGACCTCAATTTCATAACAATTTCTGTAATAAAATGGGCTGGTTGGCAGGGTGTCATTTTTGCCCAGCTAGTGGAATTGCAGATGCTAGTCATGTTCATGTTACCAGTCCCTTCTTTGAATCTTACCTGCCTTAATAACATTTGCCTCAATAATACCATATCTGAGTTTGAACTTAATTGTGTTGCCTTCTATGGTCCTGATTCAGGAAAGCACTAAAACATCGTAGAGCCATTCCTTAAGCAAGGATAAGCCTTGGTTGGGGATGAGCTATGCCTAGCCTCTACTATCAATTTCCCATGCTTCTAGGCTTTGTTGGTTGCTGCATGGGGCTGGGAAGGAATTTTTCCCCTCCAGTTGCTATACATGGAAGAGGATTTTTTTTTTCAGCATCCTCAGAAGCACTGGATGTTATCTGCAGCCTAGGCTGGAGATCTTGGCTATGGGATGGTCCTGCTGGGACAAAAACCCAGAGTTCCTGGCTAGCCAGTCTTCCCCTCTGCTCAGGATCAAATTGACTGATACATTTAAGGTCAGGAAAGAATTCTGTTCCAGGATCAGATTGGTACAGTCCCAGAGGGTGAGAGGGGATGCAGATGGGGTTGTCTTCTGCTGTAACAGAGAGCCTCACCCTCTTCCCTGAGCCTAACCCTTGCAGCAGCATGATGTTGGTCACAATTGCTCCCCTGGTTTGGCAGGTTGAGGTGCTATGCTTTGTGGTTTTGTAACAAAGTAGACTGTGTAGTTTTATTAATAGGATGAAGAAGAATATTCTTGGGATGGTTTGCATAGGGATAGTCCTGCCTCAGGCAGAGGGTTGAACTAGATGACCACCAGAGATTCCTTTCAGCCCTACTTTGCTATGATTGCATGATCCTATGATCCCTGTTCCAGACAACACTTAACCATATGTTTAATACTAAACCTGAATAAAGCTTTCTGAAATCAGAACTTAAATCAATAGACAATAAATAATACGATTAATTAATAAAACAATGCATAATATTCTTCTATCACCCTGGAACGAAGAACCATTATCGATAGGTTACCTAAACTGGGTGCAAATGAAGGTGCTGCAAAGTGGAGCATTTTAATTGACTTCTATCTGCTCCAACAGTTGGGCTGAAGCAGCTCAGCCTTGTCCCTGGTGCTGTCTCAGGATGGGAAAGGGAAGAAGGCAAGGGAGGGAGGACTATTTATGGGTCTGCCCAGGTACATTGAGTGGGGGTGGACTACAGTGCCCTCCAAAGGTGAGGGGCTCCAAATCAACCTACTCCACCACTCCAGCACAGTACCAGGGCTAAGCAGGTGGGGGAGGGGGAGCTAGGGGAAGAGACTAACAACCCACAACCTGTCTCACTGGATCAGCTCCAAATTGGAGTTCAATCTCCCACCCTCCCAGCCCACAGCTAATGTCTGTTCAGTCAGGAGGGTCAGTCTAACACGTGGCACTTTTTGTGAAGCACTATGAGTTGGACCAGGGAGCTGCACTTTTGTCTGCACCTTAAGTCTCACACATCATAATGGCTGGGCTATTTTGCAGTGAGTCAAGTCTCTCCCTCTCCCACTTCTCAAAATGTTTTGGCTTAATCTTGATGTGAAAGAGGAAAAACTTTTGAAATCTCCAGGATTTTTATGGGAAGCGACAGCCATTTCCTTTAGTACAGTGGTTTTCAACCTTTTTCATTTGTGGACCCCTAAAAAATTTTGAATAGAAGTGCAGACACCTTTACATTTTAAGTGTGGGTATTCACTTACTTTTGATTCATCACAGTCATCTTTTGCAGATCCCTTAGACATAGTCTGCAGACCCCCGGGGGTCCAGGGACCACAAGCTGAAAACCACTACACTATATACTGCTACTTTCTTCAAACCACAAATAATAATACTGATGGGCTTCAGGCCAGTCTTGCAGTGGGCATAAATTACTATTGCTCCAATGACTTCAACAGAGTTGCACTGGCTGACACCAACTGAAAGTCTGACCCTAGGAGGTTATTCACAATATATACATGCCAAAAAAAAAAAAAGAGGCTAACCAGGAAGGACTCTCTTTTATTGAAGGCAACAAGCACGCTGTCCTGTGAGAAGCAGATCTAGATCTAGACATATGTACAGGAACAGGTCCAACAGTGTTACATTGGCAGGCCTCCAGCTGTCTACTTTATGCTGTAACAAATTATGCTCTACTGACCAATTCTAACTGCAATTTGGGGGTTCTTAGGTTACAGCCATATGGTGGCCTTAAAGGGACTCACCATTAAAGCAAGCAGCATAATTACATGAAAATCTACAGTATTCCATTCCAGTATGCTGATTTACTAGCTTGCTCATAACAACTGTTCATGAAACTTAATAAGTAACATCTTTTTCTTTGCGATCTGAGATTTAGGCCAGAGCTTCAACCTAGTTCGACTTTTATTTAAGTTATTCTGATGGGCACCACCTGTGGGTCTACCCCTCTGCATTTAATACTAAACAAATTCAAGTCTAAAGGCCAAATTGTCAACTGATACTTATCTGGTATGTACACACAGAGCAGCTTTATACAGCTGTATAACAGCTGTAAATCTGGCCCTAATTTTAAAAAACTTTAATAGTTCACCAGGAGTAAAGAATGATACCATTAGTGAGGATATTGATTATAAAGTTACATACTTGACTATTTTGGGTTACAAAGTTGTCTACAAAGACACCTAGACTGTCTCTAATTTTTTTTTTTTTTAGCATGTATGTTGAGAGGCAGTTTGTCAAAACATTTTCCTTGTACAATAGCCAGCAGGGTGAAAGAAAATAATGGCAAAAGGCTGTTTCATTTGTTTGTTTACATCTACAGCTCAGTTTCAGAACTCACCCTCCTATTTCTTTTGGGATTTCTTCAAAGCTTAGAGTCTGTGGAAGAGACCCAAAAGATGCACATTTTGTTGTTGTCATCCACTCAATATTCAGCTGGCTAGAGACAACTTTGCTGGCATACTTTCAGCAAAGAAGTTCTGTTATATTTTTATAGCCAAAACTGTCAACTTTGCAGCCTAATGTTAGGCACCAGAATCTATATTTATGCATTCATATAAATGGCCCGTTCTTCTCTGCCACTGAGGGCTTGAAAGTTTTCACTGAAACTGAGACCAAACACCTCAGAAAATCAGGTCATTTTAGGTGCCTAAATATGCAGACATCTATTAAAAAAAAAAAAACACCCCAAAAAACTTTCATTCTTATGCATTTTTATGTGTTAGAATAATAAAGCTTGACATGATTTGTCCTAGGGAAAAAAAAAAGACACTCTGAATCCATCTTGGGAGGATCTTAATTCCTTCTGTAAGTCTCTCACAAAAGCAATAAAATCCTAATTAAATGTATCATTGATCCCTTTCATCTAGATTGAATAAAATCTGACTAGTGAATTGACTAATAATGCATTGAAAAGACCCTAGTGTTTTGACTCACTTTCTTCTCATTTAAGCATTGTGTAAATCTCACCCATTGTCTCTGCAGTGATTGTCTAGAGCTGGTGCATAGCTGAACAAATTGCCTTCATTTGATTTGTACAATAACATGTTAATTGCAGTACTGGGATCTTCTTATGGCATATTGATTACTAAATGACCTTCTGTAGTTCCCATTTCCCATACTCTCAAAACATCCATGTAAAATCTTTAAGGGTGAACTGAAATGCTTGTAAAAAAAAGCTTCAACTATTATCAGCAACAGGACTGTGAGCCTAGTTGTTAGAGCTGGCAGTAACGTTGAGCTGTGCCTGTTGCTGACTCGAACTGCTTTGGAAGCCTCCACACGCAGTGAGCCCCTCCTCACACTTCTTTTTAAATTAGTCCTTCCAGTATATTTTGAAACTATTGAGTTGCATTTAAATCTTTATAATAAACTTCATTCTATAAATATGTCACAGGAATACTTAATAGCACAGTAACACTGGGTGCATTTACACATGCAAATATTCTGGGGTGGATTTACTCTACAGCAAAACCCACCCCAGGAAGGTATCTACATGTGCAGGGAAGTGGGAGCAGATTTGCTGCTCCTGGCAGCAGTCTGCTCATGTCCCTGCTGGCCTTTCACCATGCAACAGCCAGAAGGAGCTCTAGGCTCCCCATGGGTGTTAGCCCAGGGGCTGGCAGGGAGCACAGAACCAGGAGACAGCCGTCTCCCACCAGGGGCTGGGATATTGCTCCCTGCACCAGGAGCTGCCTGCTGCTGGGATTGGCTCCACCACCAGAGCCTGGGTGGGGACAATGTCCCTCTGCCCCAGCAGCAGGGAACTCACAGCCCCCACTCCATGACTGCAATCCCCAAATGAAGGCTCAGGGATTCTCATCTCCCAGCCTCAGCTCTGCGACCTTGGAGCAGGGGTTGGGAGAATCTTATCTCCCAGCCTTAGCTCCGTGACTACACCCCAGAGCTAAGGCTGGGAGGGTCTGGGATCTGTTCCCAGTCAGCTGTTTACATGTGCCATACCAGGCAGTAAGTAATCAGGAGTAAATTTATTACTTGGATTTACAGGTAGCAAATTTACTCACAATTAGAGCAAATTACTGTGCAGTAGGCATCTGCACTTGGTGGTGCTTACTGCAAAGGAATTTGCTCTAATCTCAAGCAAAGCATCCCAAATACACACACCAACTGACTAGGATTATATAGAGGTTTGATTTATCTGCTGTCCTCAGTGAGACATCAAGACAGTGGCAAGGGGAATGGCAGCCAATAGAAGAATTATGCTGTGAACTTAAGATATGTAACACTATTTAGCCACAGAACCCACAGCACTGTGGAAAAGCAATGTCACACCCAATTTGCAAGTGTGGAACAGAAGCAGAAAGAGGTTAAGCAACAGGCAAGCCAAAGCAACAGCCTAGCACAAGCTACCTATCTCCTCCTCCAATACTGTATGCTGGGCCATATGGTCTCCAGAATCCTGATCGTCTCTTGTGTTTTGAGCTGATGGTAAGAGTTAGACAGTTAGATGGTAAGCTGTGTATCGTGCACAATAGGAATTTTCATTAGCACATGTGAAAAGGAAAACTTTAATCAAGAATGTAAACTGTATATTCTGGGGTGCCATCTACTGGATTTTAGCTATTACCTATTTACAGATATTATTTTAAATTACTAATTATATTACTATAGCACCCAGGAACTCCTGGCAAGAGCCAGACATCCATTTTGATAGGCATTTTACAACCACTCAGCAAAAAAATAATCTTAAAATTACTTACAAATATAAAACATTCCCATAAAAGTCCATCCTTCCTAATGTATTTTCTTGCCCAGACCCAAAATCAGAGTTCTGTTTTTCCCTTGCAAGAATAATTTATTAAATACTTAATAACCAAGACAAGGAATATGTGTCACACTGTTTAGGTGTTAATATCTTAACTTGTGGAAAGGCAATTGTAGAATTCAAACTCAGGTCTTACAAGTAAAATGCCTGCTGTTTCATTGTAAGGTACACTGTTCTTGCAGGAACTTATTTTTGCTTAGATATTTATGGTATGAACATTGAAATTCAAAATCTCTCATGCATTGGTAATTGCATACAGGACAGGAAATATTAGACTGCAAAAGCAGCCAAGTAGTACAGACTGATCAGTGCTCCTATGCCACTACAGGGGTGCAGGTTGTAGCCATGTTGGTCTAAGGATATAGGCAGACAAGGTTCTTTGGGTGAATCTGACATCTTTTATTAGACCAACTTAAATAGCTGGAAAAAAAATTTTAAAGCAGGCTTTTGGTTCAAAAACCCTATGCAGCTACTAATTCCAATATAGTTTCACCACACTGAAGCACAAAATAAGCAGATAAATTCATGGCTGATAGGACAATATAAAATATAGCTAAGGGATGCATCGTCTTCAGGGAACAAAATTCTGCAGTTTTAGAAGCTCTGTGTTGCCTCACAGGGTGATATCAAGCTTGCATAGAAGCAACTAAAGGAAGAATTTGGCCCATGATACTATCACTGCATTGACTAGTACCAGACTTTTCCTTTTTTTGTTATAGTGTCTTCCAAATTAGGAGAGTTTTATTAAGTTGTAATTTAATTGGCGGTCTCAGTCATGAGAAGCCCAAGATCAGGGTTGAAATGCATTGGCAGAGCATTATGGGATAAACTTTTATAAGGACTCACCAAAGCCAAAACTTTTCCTTCTAGTCATAAAATTCAGGTTTATGAGTAAGAGAGAATCAACTCTCATAAATACGTGGAGGCTTATTTCTAATGAGCTGGACTGAGATTTTGCCACACAGCACGAACAAAAAATCATAGAAACTGAGAAAAGAAAAAAAAGTCTTATTTCTATTCCCTTGGGATCGGGTGTATGAAAACAGGAGTTATGGGAGTATGAGAAGCCTGCCCCTCCTATACTGATAAATGGGAAGACGCCTCACTAGATAGGAAAAGAATGTGGAACAGTCTCTGAATAGAAAAGGGAATCATAACTTGGAAACATTTGAGAACCACTGATCTAAACCATCCTCTGCCAGTGCAAGATTCCCAAGAAATCCATCTAGCATAGTTTATATGTTGTGTTGATGTCTCCATCTTTTCACTGGGAAAGCTATTTGATTTTGTAATTCTATTAGGAAAAATTTCCCCGAGTGGCCCAAATCTGGCATCTAACCAAAGCCCAATGAAGTCAGTCTTCCCATTGGCTTCAGTGGTTTAAGATTAGACCCTCTGTTACCTCATATCTCTCTCGGCTTCGGGAAACTTGAATAGGTCAAGCTGAGCTCCAAATTGGGTCTATTAAATGCAACTTTCCCCTAACTGAATTTCTTTCCATTTCCTTTAGTCATATTCCTTGAACCTCCTTAGAGAGTTGCCTGTACTTTTGGGGAGGTTTTCATGACCAGATGTCACATAGCCATTTGGAAAACAGGGAGTGCTGAGACTCCAATAGTCAATGTGTGCATGTTCCTTTATTTATGGGAAATACTAATAAATGCTCCATTCTACAGTTTTCCATTACACCAGAAACTCAAAATGGTCGCAACCTCAGGACAGATGTATGAAAGAGTTGAAGATTATATTTCCCACCCCACAACACTTTCTCCATTTTTAAAAGCTATCATTTATTTCCCAGAAAAAAAATGTGACATGGAAAGCCACATTAAAAAGTGAAAACAAAAAGCCCCACTTTATTTTCTCTTAGTAAAATATATATTCTTGGTCTGGAAAATGTAGGTACTTTAAGATACTGCAACAATAAGAATTAGACATATATCACTTCTCCTGTTGTAATTGTTAATGTGGCATAACTTGCACCCATTGTTTGAGACACAATACGACTCTCTGGTATTGTTAGTGTTCATTTGGTTCTGATGAGTAGTTGTTAGTAGTGAGAAAGTTCCTGGCTGGTTTTCAAAGCTGATTGCACAGACAATTTCACTAAAAATTAACTTGTATCTATTGGTGCTGTCCTGCTACTTGTTAGGCTCCTAGCATTTTTACACAGCAATAGAGGTTTTCAGACAGGTTAAGATACCTGAACTATGAGTAATATTAATAGATACCCATATAATAGTTTAATTTTTTCCTCATTAATTCAGTGCATACAGATTTATGGAGACTAGGGAAAGGGAGGGAGGCAGGCAGGGAGAGAGAGTGCGAGTGCGAGTCCTCTACTCCTGCCTATCATTAGAAAGGGCTCCACTTAACTGAATGAAAGTTCTGACACTCACTTACTTTCCTAGCAAGTATTTGGTAACTACTTGCCTACCCATGTAGCCTAGTGGATATGGTGCCTTATTTCCATTGTCTCCAGCTGCCCCAACTTCTATGGAAAATCTTGGGAGTGATCAGAAAACCTGTTTCAGCAATCTACTTCATGCTCATCCCTGTGCTCACCTTCTTCCAGTGCCTGTGAGGAAAAGCACCACATAGAAAAACAGTCATGGAATATGTCTACATGATCATTAATGTGCCATAGTTATGGTGCATTAAGCTTAGTACTTAGATAACCAAGTTTTAAATCAACGTGCAGTGACTTGCACTACTGCACAGTAGTGCTAGTAGATAGGACTTTTGGACGCTAACTCTTCAATACCCTAATATTACCGTGCAGTAGTCTATTAGCATGGATTTTGGCTGGCGCACTACCAAGCAGTGTTATTAGGCTACTGCACAGTTAGCATCTTGAATTGATGCACCAGTGAAGACCTAGGGAGGATTTCATAGACATCAGAGCTGGAAGGGACCTCGGGAGATCATCAAGTCCAGCCCCCTGCCCAAAGGGCAGGAAGTCAGCTGGGGTCATAGGATCCCAGCAAGATAAGCAACCAAATTACTCTTGAAG
>NW_017728886.1:65801084-65820203 GCF_001723895.1 Crocodylus porosus | reverse complement strand
GTACAAGGGGAGAATGACGTCCCGGGATTTGCTCGAGAAGCATCTATGGATGCAAGCCAGCGTTTTGGTCGGACCAGTGCAGAATAATCCTCCTTGGAGGTGAATCCCGTCCTCCATCCTTTGTAGGCTTTCCTTTTTAGGATGATGCATGATAGATGAAGAACAGAGATTAAAGTGTTAATTATGTTTTGGGACAAGCAAAGAAGTGATGGATTTTTGAGAGAAGTTTGAATAAAAAATGAATAAAAAATAAAAAATGATCCACCCCACAGAGCTTCCTGGAGTTAATCTACATAGATATCCATGTACCTTTGTGTCTCTACTGTGTTTCACACACTATCAGGGTTTAATAAACAACAAATAATGCCAACAATCACTTATCAGCTAAGTACTGGAAAGGTTGCAATAGACCTATGCACAGTGAGCAAAGCAAAGTATATGCATAGCTCTGCATGACAGGACAAGTTAAAAAAAAGTCAAATACATCTTTTCCTACTCCCGAGTGCAGCCATTGCCTTGGAATATATTCTGACATGGAAACCATTTAATTTCATAGATTTCATAGACATTCGCAAGATCATTCAGGTCCCACCCCCTGTCCAAAGGGTAGGAAGTCAGTTAGGGTCAAAGGATCCCAGCAAGATAAGCGTCCAAATATTTCTGAAAAGTGTCCAGAGTAGGTCCTTGCACCCCCTCTGGAGGGAGTCTGTTCCAGACCTTGGGGGCTTGGACAGTAAAGAAGTTTTCCCTTATATCCAGCCTAAAACAGTCTTGCAGGAGTTTGTGATCATTGGACCTCGTTATCCCTTCAGGTGCTCTGGTGAACAAGCATTCCCCCAGATCCTGATGCACACCCCTTATGTACTTATAGGCTGCCACCAAGTCACCCCGAGCCTGCACTTCTCTAGGCTGTAGTCCCATAGCTCACAGTCTCTCTTCATAAAGCCTGTTCTCTTGCCCTCTGATCATTCATGTGGCTCTCCTCTGCACTCTTCCAAGCTTCACCACATCCTTCCTGAAATGTGGAACCCAGAATTGGATGCAGTACTCGACCTGCAGCCTCACCAAGGCCGAGTACAGTGGGAGGATGACATCCCAGGTCTTGCTTGAGATGCATCAGTAGATGTAAGCCAGAGTTTTGCTTGCTTGCTTTGCCAACTGCAGTATTACACTGGTGGCTTGTATTCATCTTGTGGTCAGTCATGACCTCCAAGGCTCTTTAGCCTGTGGTACTAACAAGTGTAGCACTGCTGAGCCTATAAGTGTGATGCAGTTGTGGCAGCACACCTTCAGGTGCCTGCCACTTCAAGGGCAGTGTCAGGCAGCTAGCAGGTGGCTGATGGTGGCAGCCAGTTTGAGAACCAGGTATATAAAGGCTGCAGTTTGCTCCTGCCAGCTCAGGCAGAAACACTGTCTGGCTGAGCTGCAGCAGGAACATCTAGAAGGCAAGATCCAGGAGGCTCTTGGTCCTGGGCCTAACTTAAAACTGCACCCTGCTGGGGATGGATGGCCTGCTGGGACTCCTTGTGGTGAAGGAGTCCCCAAGAAATGCCAGGCCAGTTACCACCCCGGTGAAAGGCCGGTTGGGGTGCCTTAATCCCTACCCCCCACCATCTGGTGGGTAATCATGACAGCTGTGGGACTAGTGGGGCCAGGTAGGCTCATATGTAGGCACCTGAGCCCAGCAGGGATATGAGATCCCGGAGGCCCCAGAGAGGGTAGTGTGGGGATCGTAGTATAAAGCCCCACACTGAGTAGGGCGGAACTGGAGTAAGTCTGAAGCCCAGTGCAAGGGTCAGCCCTGTAACAAGCTAGTTGCAAGTATGAGGAAAAGACTCCAGGATGGGGCATGGTGTAGAGTTGCCCAGTGAGGGCCTTGGGGCAGAATCAGCCCAGAGTTTGGCACAAGGCTGAGCCATGTAGAGTAGGGGAATTCGCAGGAACTGAAGGACTGCGTGATGAGGCCAGCATGCAAGTAACAAAGACTGATGGCCCAAGAGGGGCCACTCAAGAGAAACAAGGGCAGTGGAGTGTGGCCCAGTAATGGGCAGTATACCAAAGGCCCCTGTGAGAGTGGGGCAGAGTGTAAGAGGGGAGGTGGAGTGAATGTGAAGATGAATGGAGAGCAATTTTGGACTGGGTTTGCCCTGGTCTCAGACAAGGGAGTAATCCTAATCTGGATGATATCTGCAAGACATGGGCTGTGGTGTAGGGGAGGTTCAGAGCCACAGATAGTGTCTCCTGACATTGAGGCTGGGAATGGGTAGCTTCCCCACCTGGTTCAGTGACTGGTGCCTCCTGGATTTAGGGGGCATCTGGGGTCCCCCAGCACCCAATCACCAAGTACTTCTGGTCCATTTCTGGATCCACTGCCAAGCATGCAGGGGGTCCCCGCCACGCTCCATCCACCCTACCATCTCAGTGTTCACAAGACACGCCTGGTACCTCAAGGTACGTAGAAAAAACATTTAAAGCTGTATCTATGGCTGAATTGCTGATTCTCTGATTGCTGAATTGCTGATTCAGACTCCGTTGAATAGAATTGGGACAGTATTCAGAATCAACAAATCGAATCACTGTCCCCTGAATCTGGCCGAATCTGAATCTAATACGGTCTGCTTTGCATGCCCCTAGTAGTCAGCTACTAGTCAATTTGTCTTTGGGATATTGAAAACCAAAAAAATTATATGTATAGCAAGAGCCGTGTTATGTGGTACTTTACCAACTGGAATGCTCCACTAACCAGTATCTGTCAATATAAATCTTCCTTTCAAGGGACGTGATAGAAGTGAAACCAGAAGTCCCACTTCTGGTTTTGCTGCTGTGAACAGAGTCCCACTTCTTCCTTACGGACCTGGCCTGAGGCAAAGCAGCTTACTCAGAGCCCTCCTCCCTGCCCCCAGCACACTGATGCCAGGGAATGAGAGCCCTGGTGCACTGGATGCGGCATATTTGATTAACCGGCATCCCCCATTCCCCATGGATACTGGTTAACAGAGCTTTCACTGTATTTTAATTTTTGTGGTCTCTAAAAATCAATTTACCCTCTTGAGAATGGTGCAGTAGTCTACACAAATCTTTTTCATAACAGAGTGGTTCATTGAGAACTCTATTTGATATTAAAAGACATAACAGTCATGCTTGAAAAGAGATGTGTTCAGCAGTTATGGCATATCCATGACAGATCATGTATTTATCCATCTTAGTTTGAGGGAAAAAAAAGTAGACAAACTAGATAATACCTTCTCTTCAACCAGGTAACATATAATATACATCAATGTCAAAAAGTTCTTTCTTCAGGTGTTGTCAGTTCATATAGAAGTAATAGACCAACCTCTTAAAAACAGAAAATCGAAAACCCACATTTAGGCTCAGATACATTGGTGGGATTTAATGAGAACTGGTGGGTGCTTAGAGTTTGAGTCAGACCATTTTATTTAGGTAACTCGGTGTGGATTTCCAGTCTGATTTTAACATGTCAACCACAGTTTAATGGAAGAGGAGCTGTTTTGTTTCTTCTTTTTTTTAATCATTTGCTTACTTTTATACATTCCTAGTTCCTAGAAAAATATGTGCATGACACCCTGCATATAATTATGGGCCTAAATAGCTCATGAAATTCCTTTGATTATACAAAGAAATTACAACTGATGGAGAGTTAGACACAGTCATTACACAAGCAGGCAACTGTGTCTCACACACATGGACTAACAAAGGCAGTCTAGGTACTGTGTATAGACCTATAAAATGTATAGTGAAACTAAATATATGCATTTATTCAAGAAACAAGCAATAATTCATTGCTTAACAAAGGTGGTCTCCATATAAAGGAGTGCTAAAGGGGGCACATTGTGTCAGTCTCCGGGAACAGAATTTCCATCGTCAATACAATATGGCAGTAGAAGCACACAACTTATATTATAAAAGGGTTAAAACAGATTGTCATAGAAAGAAATACCTTCCATCCATTGCCGATCTTTCTAAAGACAGTTTGACCCAAGTGTTAAAAAGCCAGTTTGTATCTTATGTATTGATTCACTGAATGCATGCGCTGCTTTATCTCTGCATGTAAAATACTGTGTAAAACAACATATTTATCAATCTCAGCTGACGTAAAACTCTTCAAAGACAACCTTTTCAATTCTCCCCAGCATCACCCTTTTTAGGGAAGAGCTTGAAAAGAAATAAAGTATTTACTTGAATACAAGACAAGATTTTCCCCACAACTGGCATGGTGGAATAGACCCTTCATCTTATAATCACATACAAGGAACTCACTAAACACATTCTTTATCATTAAACTGCTGCCAAAATCAGTATGTGCTCAGCAACGGAAACTAACTACGAAGTTGATTAAATGCATCCAACATAAAGCATGATTATAAAACACACTAGACAAATGTACTCGTAAGAACCTGTTTTTTGTCTGGAGTGGGGGTTGGGAGGGTTCAGTTTGTTTGCTTTTTTTGGCCCTTAAAAAAAAAATGGACAGGTGTTCCCTCCAAAGGGAACTGACACCAGACCAGGCCAGCACCAGCCTTGAAACCTGCCCCTTTGTACCAAAATGCTTGATCTTAGCCAAAAGGCTGAGATGCTGATGGGAACTTTATAATAATAATAATTAAATTCAGCATTTTTTTAAACCAAAACCTCTTACACACATTTACAAATATCAAACATCATATCATCCAACAAAGCCTCAAAAGTATTAACTCTTCCTCATCTCTTAACAGTTTACAATAACAACATTATTTCATCCTACAACTATCCCCCTTCCTACCTTCCCCTCTCTCTCACCCCACTATCTCAGGCACTCCTCAAGTGAATACGTATTTCCAGTTATCTTTCCTCCACGTCCCCTCCCTCTTACTCTCATCTTCCTCCTCCTTGTCCCTTTGCATGTAATACTTGAGCTCAAACAGGGCCAGCTGTAAACATTCTTTTGTAATAGAATTCACTCCCTTTATGAGCAGCAAATTCCTCACTTTCCACGGTGCTGCAGTAACACAGATCGCCCACACCCATATCTTCCCGTCTTCCCATCTTTTCTTAACCAACCCATACATCACTGTCTCAACATTTATCTTGTCATTCACTTCTAAAATTTGTAAAAATGTCTGTGCCCTCCTCCAAGCCTCCAGTGCAAAGTTGCATTCCCAAAATACATGTACCACCAATTCTTCCCCCCTGAACTTCTCCCATGGGCATTCTGCTGTTCTTCCCCTAAATCTTCCCGTTACCCTGCTCCACACTCGCCTTGCTTGTTGCTCCAACAAATCACCCACCTCAGTTACTTTGTCTTTCCTTCTGGTTTCCTTCCATATCCATCCCTTTTCTTTCAAACCCTATATCTCTAGCTCTTCCAAACCTCATAATTTAATAAAAATTTTCTGCTTTCCCATAATATAAAATCGGCAATTTCCAAGCCCACTGCCCCTTCCATCCTGTTCCATTTACGACCATCTTCCACAGCCATTTCCCCACTCAAAATCTGCAAAAATTTCTCACTTTCCTGCTTCTTCTCTCATCACCATTCTAAAGATCCCCGGTGACAAGGGCCACCCTTGCCTCTCCCCTGTTTGTATTTGAAAGGCTTGACTCAAGTTTCCTTTCATCAGGACCCGACTGTGCTGTGCCATACAACAATTACACCCAGTCTATCAGCTTTTCCAGGAAATCCATTTTCAAACAAAAACTCATGTTACCCTGTCAGATGTTTTCTCATGATAGAAATTTGATAGCACTATATTCCATTTTCTATCCTTCACGTATGCCAGCATCTCTCTCAACACCCAGTGTGCTTGTGTGATTCTTCTCCCTTCCACTGCAGACATTTGGTTCTCTTATATGACCTGATCTAGAACACTTTTGATTTATATCGCTGAACTTTGCCAGGATTTTATCACCTGTATGCAATAATGTCATCGGCCTCCAGTTCTTGAGGCATTCTCAAATCTCCTTTCTTATACAATAGCACCACTACTCCATTTACAAAACCCTCATAGCTCACATAGTAGCATGAATAATTGGGTTGGGTGCACGTTAGTACAAGAATTCTCAGTGTGGGAGCTATGCAACTCTTAGTGGAAGTTATTTCTCTTTAATAATTCAAGTAACCCATCGTGTCCCTTTTGTGTTCCTGTCCTGTGCGAAGGATGTTAGGGCTGTTTTGTTACCACTCCTTGTCATACCACTAAAGATGCTAACGAAATAGCGTTGGTTGCAGCATCATTAGGATAATGTACTGACAATGTTTTGCTTTTTGCCAGATCTTGCTGGTGATGTTTATATGTTACTTCTGGTGGGTAGGGGTTGGACTAGAGATGCCCTCTGAAAGTCTCTTCCAGCCCTGCTTTTCCATGATTCTTCCCATTGCTTGGCCTGGGTAGTATTTTGGCTGAAGTTCAGCTGAAATGCTGGTGATGCTGGTAGCTAGACAATATAGAAGCTGTGGTAGTGCTGTGATGCAAGCGGGTTACTTAGGACATTTGCCATAAACGCTAACAAACTGGGGGTGCTTGTGAAACCTTAGCTGCCTTTAGATTTTCAGTTAACACTAATGGATAGACTTGTTTTTTTTCCCCCCTTTATCTGTGTTAGGCTGGGATATTGAACATTTTCTTTTCTGATGCAGAAGTCTATGGTCACCCCTGCCTTTGTCATCCCTGAATTACATTTCTACTCTGTGTTCACTAAGGAGCTTCTTTTATAACAGCTTTAAAAAAAAAAAATTATTATTTGATTTTGTGCAAAACATAGTGGTCCATTTTGAATTTCCCCGTTATGGGGAGCTTATTGGCAAAAGTCTGCAGAGATAACGTTTGCATTTTTGTACAGTTCAAAAAGTGTTGATTTTAATTTATAAAGCTTAAAGGACCAGACGATCAAACGCAAAATTCCTTTAAGGTGCTAGACTTTGAGGCCAGGCTTTCAGAAGATTTCAGATTCTGTTTAAGTGGCTAAATCTTCAAAAGATCCTTTTACCTGGATTACAGAGGTACTAGTAGGTTGGCAATTGATAAAAGAGGTACAAGATAGGTCTACAGCCTGAGCTTTGTTTACACCCAAACCACAAGACGACATATTTATTGCAGTCAATATATGGCAATCTAGTAGAGTACAATATAGATTCACACTGGCTATGTCTTATTTCGGAGCGGGGGCGGGGGGGGTTGTTTGTTTCCTCTCAGGCCTTTTGCTATGTTTCAGTTGAATTCATGATTGGGTTAGCTGGACATGTTAACTACTTCCTTTACTGGGCTGGCCATGGTAGCTGTAAAGGCTATAAAAATTTAGTTTGTGGCCACTCAGGTCAGGCTTTGGGGCTTTCCGATTCAGCCACATTTCTGCAGCTAAGCTGAAGCCACCCTTTCCTTGAAAATGGACAAGTTTGATGACAAACCCCAACATATTGCTGAGCTTTTTGGAAAACCTCTTTCTAATCATTTATGCCCTAGTAATGTTACAGGCAACCTCTCTATATACCTCATTCCAAGAATTGGGATCAAAAGAGAAAATTTTACCAGCAGTCTGTATTATTTGAACTCTGGGGTCTGGGTATAAGTCATTTTTAGTAAGGATCCTTTGGAAAAAAAACACTTTCCTTGGTAACCGGCCAAAGCCTAAGTTTGTTGACCTTTTTGAGTACAGTATAAGGATTATGCTCTATTTACTCAAACAGAATACAACCGTGATTATAAGACAACTCCTGCCCCAATATTTAGACTCTATATGTGGAAAATTTGTAATTCTTTTATAATTTGCTAGGTATAGAACCTAATTATTGGAGGTTTGCCTTGAATTTGTCCCCCTCCCACTGCTACAACAGGAAAAATAAATCTGCAGGGTCAGGTAATTTCTTCGTTCTCTCTTTCCCCTCAACTTTCTCTTTGGCAGGCCTTTCCCTTTTCCCTTCCCCTTATTGTCAGGCCCATCTCTCCCTCTGAATGCACAGGAATGAATATCAAATTTGAAAACAGTAACCCTGAAATTAAACATGGCTTTAGCAATCTGCATATAGACCATATCTACTTAGTTCATTCAGAATTGATGCAGGTTAAAAAAAAAGGTAAACTGCTGCAATTTTTCCCCACAGGTCTCCATAAATACACTTTTGAGCAGCAATTTGGTGACACCTACCTATATATAATGCAAACTAGGCGTGTCTACATGTGCATTAGATCCTGAAGCACTTTACTCATGAGTCATGAGTAGACGACTTGCGAGCAAATGCTCCCAGGCAAGGAAGTGGGAGCAGATTTGCTGCTAATGGCAGCAAACTTTTCCCATATCCTGGGGCCCTGTAATGGGCCCCTGCACAACCAGGGAGAGCTCTAGGTTCCCCCTGGGTGCTAGCCCAGAGGCTGGCAGGGAGCAGCAGGCTGGGATATTGTTCCCTGCCCCCAGGGGGCTGCCTGCTGCTGGGGTGGGGACAATGTCCCCCTGCCCTGGTAGCAGGGAGCTCCTGGCTGCAGCTCTCCAATCAGGGACAAAGGACTTGGAAAGAGCTGCAGGGTGGGGCAGGTCTGAGACCCCTGCCCCACCCCTGTAGCTCTTTCTAAGCCCTGCACCTTGATTGGCCAATTGGGATGGGCCCTTCTCTTCAGCAGGACAGTTCCCAGCCCCCACTTGGTGATGGGGGCAGGGACAAACTCCCCAGCCCTCACCAGCAGGGAGCCTTGGTCAATGACCAGAGAGGCAGGAGCAGAGAATAGCAAAACAGTAGTGGCCATGGATGCTGATGAGCTGAGGAAAGAGATCAGATGGAGAGGAGTCAAGCCAGAAGAAGAATGGTGGGAAGAAGACAGAGAGCAGCCAGACTGGGGAAAGCAGCAGCAGGACCAGATAGCTGAAGAAGAATTGAGGCGGATGAGCTGGATGACAGTATCTGTAAGAGGGAGGTGAATGAGCCAGGACAATGGGGACAAGGATTCCAGAGACACTTAGAGGCTTAAGGTACACACAACAATGACTAGGAGAGACAGACCATGGAGAGATATGACTTTTTCAATCAGATTTTGATTGATAGTTTAAAAGTGAACTCTGAATACTCACAATGCATGATGGCCTACCCAAATGGGAGGTCATGGGGTTGCACCTTCTGAGTGTCACAGAGGGGCCTATGAGCAATTTTGGGGAAACTACAAGGAAATGCAGAAGAAGAAAGAACAGCAAGGACTGATTTTTGCTGCTGAACAAAAGTCAAGGGAATGAGGGATCATTGTCAAACTATTCGGACATCCTTGAAGAAATGGATGTGTAGAGATGGTTGAAGGGGAGAATCCAGAGAGTCCTATTTGTGGGAAAGGTGAGAGACAAATATAGTATGTGGACTGGAGCGTTTTGGGCATTAGTGATTCTAAGGGAGGAGGAAGGGAACCCAGGAGTAGGTGTGGCAGCTCCCATTAGTTATCCATATAGGAGGGCACTGGAGCTACATCATATTCTATGGGCAGCCCATAGCAATGTAGCAAATGCAGGCAGGAAGGGTATTTGACAGCCTGTTGTAGCTTAACCATTTGCTACTGGTGTGGTAGGAGAGGGCAGAGAGCCCACGCATGCCAGAAGACAGTGAAATGTGGACTATGTCAGAAGAAAGGGCACATGCAGAACAGATGCGCAGATTATTTCTCTAACAAAGCATGATTTTGATCAGATGAGTGAAGAGGAGGAAAAAGGTGGGGGAGGCTGGAATGGCTTCAGAGGAAGAAACATTGGTGGAAGAAACACCGGAAGTACAAAGGGGTGGAATGAGGGCTCTGGCAGCACCACAACAGTTATAGGATGAGAAGAAGGGATGTGGAAGCATGAGCATTGAAACAGAAGTAGAGAAAGAAATCCTAGAGGTTGACTGAGAAGAAAATTCTGCTTTAGAAAAAGGGAAAGGGGTAGACCCTTGGGTAAGAAAAAGGAAGACTCAAAGGCTGTCACAGTCCCAGGAGAAGAAAATGGGAAGATAGAAAGTGGGAGAAGGGAGAAGTGACACTGAGAGGAACAGTACATCAAAAATGAAGACGGAAGGGTCTGCTGAGCTGGTAGGCAGTAGTTGGGTGGATGGGTCAACAGCCTTTCTTAATATAGAAGCCTTAGAGAACCTAATGAGAGCAATGGGGATGAGGAAGTGGGGAAGGACAGAGTCACTGATTGTCAGCAGTGACATGGATAACCCATAAAAACAAGGAAGATGAGGACTAGTGGCTCCCACCTTTTTTTTTTTTTTTTTTTTAATCATAGCATTATGTGTTGCAACTTTAAGTGTGAGAAGTTTATGGACAAGGCAAATGTGGGACTGAATGGTAGCAACTTTGACGCTTATAAACAAAGTATATTTGCACTGATAAGTGTGGAATACCATGGGGAGACTAATATAAATATCTGCAGAAGAGATCAGGTTTGAAATGGTCGTGGTGGGTGGGAACAAATGCAAACAAGGTAGCAGTGTTAATTAAAAACCCCAGGGTTAAAAACAAATAAGTGCAAATGTTAGTAGAAGGAAGAATGCAGAGGGTGTTGGAGACAAAGATGGAGGTAGAGTTGTTTAACTTATACACACCCATGAAAAGGGAGGGCACGGTGGCTTTATTCCAGAAGTTGGAAATGTATGCGGGGGCAGGGGGGTGGAGACAGAGTCATAGTTGGTGACTTCAAATGCATAATTGAGAAAGGAGAAGGGGGAGGAGGGGGGCATTAGATAGTTCCTCGAAGATGTTAAAAGAAAATTATCAAGGAAGGAAGTTTCAAGGATGTGCGAGTGGAAGAGAAAGCGCATACGATAGTGGAGCCAGGAGGAAAGAAAACTTCGAGGATCAATTTTGTTTTAGTCTCAGAAAAGAGTGGTGGTACACAAGGAAGAAATACAAGATGTGGGTTTTAATGATCATCAAGTGCTACAGGTGTAGATGGGAACAGGGAGATAGAACAGGAAAGGGAAAGACCTCTGGAAATTGAACATTAGGCTGCTTCATGATGAAGTATGTAAAGAGTTTACAGAGGAGTATGAGGAATGGAGAACTTTAAAGAATTGTTTTAAAAGCCACTGGGAAAGGTGGTGTATGTTTAAGCGAAGAACAAGCACATTTTTTGTGAATATGGGATGAAAAGGGTGAGGGACAAGATGAGGGAGCAGGAGAGGGTACATCACTTGATTGTGGAAGCAGGAAAGGAGAGAGTGGTGAAGGATAAATTGGAAGAGGCAAAGTTGTAGGTGAAGGAATGGTTTAAAGAGAGAGCCTCTGAAAAGCTATTCCTAGTGCAAGTGCCTAGGGTGGCGGAAGTGGAAGAATGGAACTCAAACTTTGCTGCAAGAGTCAGGAAAGCAAAGGGAGAAGTGGAAGGAGTGAAAACGGAGATTGGAGACTGTGTGGAAGGCCAGGAGGAGTGAACACTGTGGCAGACTTCTATGAGGATTTGCACAGACAGCAGAAAATTAATAGCAAGTGAAAGAAGCAGGGCGTGGTGGATACAGAGGCAGATTAATGTGTACTGGGGCCCTGGGAAAGCATAAAATTGGAGACTCCCTCCCCCCATGGCAGCTGGGTTGCAGTGGGGGTGAGGGGCCCCTTCCACTCCTAGTGCTGGCGGGGTAGCCCGAGTGGATCCCACCGGGTTAGGGGACAGTGCCTACTTCTTCTCCCTGCCCCTGCTACAGCTGAATGTACACACACACAATACTCTCACACTCTGAACATGGAGACAGACAGACAGACAGACAGACCTCCTCCGCTCTTGATCACATTGAGCCGTGGGCAGCTTACAACAGGGTGGCAGAGGGCTGCCTCAGTCTCACTCCCTGCCCGGCCTGTTATACTTACCTTCAGGGAGATGCTGCCTGGCTGTCCTGTGCAGCCCTGCAGATGCAGAGGGCCAGGCTGGGCCAGGCCAGGCCAGGCGCGCTACACTGTGTCTCTGCAGGTGGGCGGTAGCACTGAGAGGGGTGGCTGTGGGGAGCTAAGATGAATTTTGTGGGGCTACAACAAGCATCTATAAAACTTGTTGTTTGTCAGTGCAACCATTTAAAAGATATTGCAGTCATTCTCTATCCTGAGAACTGAGTACCATGAATACCATAAATGCTGGTAAAAGCAGCGTGCATGTGTTACACACCCATATTAAAGTAAATATTGCATCACTCAAGACAGGCATAAGTAACTTATGAAGTTTCCCACACAAGTCAAAGAACAACGAAAACCAGTTGCACAAAAAAAACTTGGCAATATGTGTACTGTAAAAAAAATACTCAGTGGAACAGTCAGGCAATGAAGTGATCCTCAGTTGCAAGTGGCCTCATTTCCCTCCCCACTAAAATATGATAGTTAACCTACCTAGATGGGAAACTAAGACATAGGCCTCTTACAGCTTTCCATTCCTTTGAGATTCCAGTTAGTTTCAGGAAAAATATTTCTCTCTTTATCCATCTGTACTGATTCTTCTCCTCTTTACTTAAAAAAAAATAATAATAATAATAATAATTTAGCTAAATGGAGCTGACATAAATGAGGGGCTTAATTCATCCTTGGCATAAATCCATTGAAGTCAAGGAAGTTACAATGGGAGTAGATTTTGGTCTGTTGCTCTTAAATCCATACTTTCCCAAAGTTGTGTAACTAACCGCCTAATGCAAAGTCAGCTGCAGTAATTAGATCCTGTAATGCAGTGTCTAAATTTTACATTATTGGCCTAATTAGTTTTTGTCTGATTTCTGTGGGTAAACCCACTTACAAACCTGTCCAGAAGTACTTGTGAGCCAAAATAAAAGTTAGACTGCCAAACCCATGTCACCTTCAGTAGGACACAAAGCTGCGAATTACAAAAATACCCCCCAAACTCCTGTAGGTTCTTGAGTCCCTTCTGAAATTATTATCTGTGTCTTAAGCCATTTATTAGTGTCAGTGTCAGCTTCCAAATATGTGAAGGCAGACATATCAATCAGATATAGCAATGATGACAGTAGCTGCAAATCAGGAAAAAGTGCATTAACTGCCAAGGCCTCCCACACATGGAAAAACATTTAACAAAGACAGCTGATTAACTCATTCTCACACAGTCATACTGAGCTGCAGAGTGGATTTCAGGAGTAATTTCCATTACTATAATAAGCATGCTATACGACTTGCTAATCTGAACAGTTCACAGTCTCTTTCCATATTAAACGCCATAGTCAAGGAATATAGCTACAGTGCTCTACAAAATGTTCCAGGTTCCGTTAAAAAAATTAATACCTACAAAAAAGTTTGGAGATAAGTGGAAAAAAAAAATCTATAAATATTGCTACTTTCCTTTACTCCAGAGACTATCATGAGGACCAAAGAACGACATCAGTGTCCATGACACACTCCCCAGCTCTCTCTCTTTAAAGCCTGTCAGTGAGTCAGCTGACTGATTCATAGTGCATGGAATCTCTTGCCTTGTCCATCTGCAGCTGTTTTGCTATATTATTCTTCCATTTGGGAGAATATATATATTCTTGTATATGTTAGCTTTGATTGGCATTGTGCCAATAACCTCTCAGCTCTCTCTCCCAAGTCTTTATAAAGTATGGCTTAGGTTTGGTTTCTGAGGGAAGTCTGCGTACATTTTACTTGTTTTCATTATTAGTTTCCATCTTTCTTGTTTGCATTGTGCTAGAAACCAAAATATGCAAGGACCTGTTAGCGTGGATAGAAAGATGTACTTCCTATTCTGCACAGCTTGCAATCTAAAACAATGGCAAAACAACAAATGATGAGCTGGGAAGATAGACGCAATAATCAAGGAGGATTTCCTGTATCTAGTTCACCTTTCTACTCAGAGATCAGCTTACCAATTTCCTGCAGGCATTGTTCTCAAATAGGTCTTGAAAAAGATCCACTTGGGTATGCATAGCAAACCTCAGCAAAGTCAGTGGTTGAATATTCTTGGCCTCACTGACTTATGTTTCCCATGTTCTTTTCTCAAAGTTGTGGGGAAATATAGGAGTAAACAGCAGCTAGGAGGTTCCTTAGCAACTCAGAATCCCAAGACTATATCAGACCTATGGTTCACTTACTACACTAGCTCTCCAAGGAATATAATGTCACATTCAACATGTCTATCCTTACACCAAAGGATTTAATAATGGGGTACTTAAAAGGTTGCCCAAGCTCTGGCTCTAGTATTACCATAAAAAAAAAAAAAAAAAAAAAAATCAAAACTCTTTGGCACAAAGGAACCTCCTCCTGTGTGCAGTAGACAGAGCTTTCCCCAGGGATAGTAAAAGACTTCTGAATGAGCAACCTTAGGACTTAAAACAGAAGGTAGGGAGGTGTGTGGTGGTTTGCAATCACTAGGTGTACTTCATCCTTACTTTTGCTGATATCAACATGTTATTTTTATTATATTTAATTCCACGTGCAGTATGTTTTCCCCTGAGGAAAACAGAGAAAGAGGGGAAAAGCCAGACACCAAGATGTTGGGTATAATTTATGATCCTGACTACAACAGCTGAGCTTTGCATTTATTTTCTGACTTTGTAAAAGTTACTCTTCCTGTGTGTGACTCCAGACAAACTAACAAGCAAGTAAGCAAGCTTATGGTGAAGGGTAGACAAGGAGAATGCATTTTGGCTCCCCAAGGGACCAGAGCATTAGGACCCTTCCAGCAGTGAGCTGAGGCAATAAGAAATCTTGGAAGAGAGAAGAAATGCTTAAAAATTATATGCAACTTATATAAGAAAGCCTTTCCCAAATCTACATAAACACCATACAATGAAATAGAAGTTTAAATAATTATTGAATGAAGATTATAACTTATGGTCAAGTTTGATACAGCTGATACAAAATCTAAACAGGAAATCCAACATTTTTATTGGCAAGATCGCATCAGCAACAGGAACTGGTAATGAGGTTGGAACCACTCATTAAGACACAGTGGGTGCACCTACACATGCAATTAATGTGAAGCAATAAGCTCCAGAGCAGTTTGAACTAGAGTAAACTACTCCCAGGCACAATATCATCTACATTTGCATCCTGGCCAGCAGCAATTTGAGACAAGACAAAGCAGGTCTGGGCTGGCACAGGGCACAGGGGGATCAGCCCCAGGTTCCAGGTGGCAGCATTGGGAAGTGTCAGGGCTGGGGCACAAGGGTGCTGAAAGAGCAGAGCCAAGTGCCTAGGCAGCAGGCACTAGTCTGGTCCCCAGCTGGCTGGGCTGCCTAAGCAAAATTTCCACCTGCAGTCAGTGTCTATATCTGCGCTTAATCACAGCAAATTACCCCAGTGTAGAATAGTTCTGTCTCTGACAGTACTCTCTCACTGCACTGTTAATTAGTTTACTGCATCCTAAGAGAGTCGCACATATAGATGGTGACACTTCATTCCACAGCTAATTAGTCTATTTCACAGTTAAATGCATGTGTAGATGTGGCCAGTGTGAGCTAAATTTCATAAGGAATGCTGTTCTGGCTCTGTAGGTGCAAGTGTTTTTTGCATGAATAAGCAGCCATTTGGCACTAAGGGGTTAGGTTTTTGTTGACATGCCATCATTTGTTGGTAGACATCAGTACACATGTTCTTGTGAATTACCTGTTCAAACACAAACTTATCCCCAATATGCCGATGCTGGGTGAGACACAGAGTAAGTCCTCCTGCACAAAACAGAGCTTCTGAGAAATGTGTTATCCTATGAGACTCTGGGTGAGGCCAGCAGGAACTTCTGGGTCAGGGAACAGTAGCAGTTACCCACAAGGCCCTTGCAAGGGTAGCAGCAAAAATGTTACCTCCTACTGTAAACAGGTGTATAGGAGGTCTGTATGTAAGAGTTGTTTACATTGTAAGACTCCAGCTATTACAATGGAGGTGTGAATTGTATGATTTACACACAAATAATTTTCCTTGATATACAGTAGAATCATAGGAACGTAGAGCTGGACAGGGCCTCACAAGGTCAACTAGTCCAACCCCCTACCCAGGGCAGGATCATCCCTGACTAAACCATCCCAGCCAAGTGTCTGTCTAACCTGCTTTTAAAAAGTTTCCAAGCACAAAATGAAGACAAACAAAAAACCTGTAATTGTCAATAATGAATTCTGGATTCATAATGTTTGAGGCCAGAGGGAAGTTTAGCCTGACCTCC
Organism: Crocodylus porosus; assembly: GCF_001723895.1. Classification (NCBI taxonomy): domain Eukaryota; kingdom Metazoa; phylum Chordata; order Crocodylia; family Crocodylidae; genus Crocodylus; species Crocodylus porosus. Next base: position 65,804,114 of record NW_017728886.1, on the reverse strand, counting down.
TGTATACCTCAGGAAACTAAAATTTCATTTAATCACCCTGGTATTGAACCCAGGAATTTGTGTTTAGCTAAAATATTTTTTAGCGTTAGCTAAAGCAAACTTCTCAGAAGGACACCCAGTCTTGATCTGAAGATACCAAGAAATGAAGAATCCACTAATTCCTTGGCTTCCTTTTGTTCATCCTCACTGCTAAAAATTTGAATTCCAATTTAATTCTATCTTCTATTCCAGATTAACAAACCATTTAACATAAATCATTATTTTCCCCAGTGAAGTTACTTAAATCAAGTCAACTCAACCTTCTTTCTAGCTAATCAAATCAGAAAGGTATTTTCTCTGATCCTCAAACCATGTTTTGTGACTTTTCTGTACCCTTTCCAATTTTTAAACATCCGTTTTAAAATGTGGACAGCAGAACTATACACAGTATTCTACCATCTGTCTCTCTGATGCTACTGACACAGAAATCACCTCCCAGCTCTTACTGTTTACCTGCCTAAACACCTAAATGACAGCAAGGATTTTTATGATGTATTTGTATTACAGTAGACTTAGTAGAAGCCTGGTCATGGAGCAGCAATGTACTGTGCCAGGTGATATACAGACACAGAACAAAAACATGATCCCTGCCCCAAAGAGCTGACAATCCAAGATGTGAGAGAACAGATGGCTACAGACAGATGGGAAGTAAATCAAATTATGAGACAATATTGGCCGGCATGAAATAGAAACGCTAGCAGCCTAATCATTGTCAAGCATTTTGTGGGCATCACAACAAAACAGTGCTTTAAGAAGGCCTTTGAAAGGAGAGCAATGGAGTTGTTTGTGGATATCTAAGATGTGTTACTCCTAAGCATGGGCAATCGTAGAGTAGAAAGTTAGTAGGTATTTCCTGAAAAAATTAAATTACTTGGCAGTGGCCTTATTGGCAAAAGATGGAGCTGGCCTTTTGATACTAAATAAGAAGTGATGGGTTGGAAGGATAGGCCATGAAGACTCTTAAAGACAAGTGCAGGATATAACAGAATGGAAGAATTCAAAGAGCAAGGTTACACGTTTAACATGATAGGGCATGAAAGTGATCTTTGCAACAACATTTTGAATGGATGTGTGCATTTCTTCATTTGTCAGAGCCAAAGAAAAGGATTTTGCAAAAAATAAAAATACAAGATAATGACAGCCTGGATAAAAATGTTGGTGATAGGAAAGGTGACCTAAGAGGTGATGTGCAGAACGAACCCTCATAGATTCAAGGATTTGAAGAGCAGTCAGAGTGGACAACATCTAGTTTGCAGTCTTAAGTGACAGGCTGGATGGTGTTGCCTGCATCTGATTCTGAATGAGGGAGCAGGCCTTGGGAGGAAAAATTATGAGTTCTGCCTTAGCCATGCTAAGCTTGAGCTGCTGGCTAAAACTCCATATGGAAGTGCCAGAGGGATATGCTGAGATTTTAGATGGGACAGAGAGAGCCAAATCTATGAGTCAGCAAAAGAAACAGTAGTAAATTTATGTTGGCAGATGAGGGAGGAGATCTAAATGACAGATCCTCTGGGACCTCTACTGAAAATTGTTGGAAGGATAGAGATGATATGCTAAAGGAGTCAGGAGAAAGTCCATAGGAGAACCAGGAAAGGACAGTCACAGAAGCCAAGAGGAAGCAAAATTTCAGGAGCAGGAGCTTGGTCAACTATGTCAAAGGCAACTGACAAGCTAAAGAGCATGAGAAGGAAGTGCGTGTCCTGAACTTTGGCTAAGAAGGTGTCACTAGGGATTTGGGCACAAATGATTTCAGTGAACTAGAAGGAGTGGAAACTGGACTGGAGAGGGAAATGGATGGAACTGGATAGAACTCCAGACATCAAATTTTAAACAGCAGGTTCAGGGAGCTTGGAGATGAAAAGGGAGGAGGTACAATAATTTGAGAGCCAGGTGGGGTTGAGTGACTTATTTATTTATTTTACATTCAGAGAGTCAGATGCATGTTTGGATCCTGCAGGATAAGATAGGAGAGTGAGAGATTAAGGAGCAAGAGCAAAGAAAAGGCTAAGAGTGAGTGAAGATTTTATCAGGAGATGAGATTGGGGTCATGAGGGCAACTGAAGGCATTACAGGGGTATTGCAAGGAAGAAACTTCTGTCTGTGGAAAGAGAGACAAAGAAAAGAATCAAAGAAGAGGGGAGGAGAATGGAAATAAGCTAAGAGAAGCAGGAAAATCATGTTGTATTTTGTCATATTTTGTTTGGAAGAAAGAAAGTGAGATCCTATGCAGAAGGAGAGGCAGAAGGCGAAGGAAGGTTTGAGGAATGAGTCAAGAGTGACCAAAAATGACTGGCGTTGCAATCATGCAAACAAGCTGGAAAATCTGTGATGTTTAGCTAGAACCATATAATTGAAGGAAGAGAAAACAAATTCATAGCAGAGAAAGTCTGGAAATTTTTGTCAGAGAGGCTCTTTGACATGAAATCAGGAGCAGAAGACTGAATAATAGGGGTGGGCTAGGTCTGAAGGTTGGCAGGGCCAGTCAAGAGTCAACAATAGAGAAGACTGAAACATGGAGAGAATCAGTAACTAAATCAATGCAGAGATAAGAGAGCTAACAGGAGACAAGAAGTCATCAGCACTGATTGACTGGAAGTTACAGAGAAGTTAAGTGATGAACTGTAGTAGGTGGGGCTAATGAGATATTTATAGATACCAGGTTATAGTTAAAGAGGGGGAACTTGACACAGAGATCAGTGAAAGAACAGTGCTAGATAAACTAAGCTGAATCAGGGGTGTGTGTCAAATGAAGGCAAGGAAATCTGTTGATACAAGGTCAGAGGACTCACTAGCATAAGAGCTAAAGCCACTAAAGAAAGCGTGGTGTGTGTAAGCTAAAACGCTACAAGTTGAAATGGAGAAAAGCTGATGGGGCAGGAGATAAGCAGGAAGAATACAAACGGTCACAAACTCCTGCAAGAGCGTTTCAGGCTGGACATAAGGAAGAATTTATTTACTGTCCGAGCCCCCAAGGTCTGGAACAGTCTGCCA
>NW_017728886.1:65761999-65800984 GCF_001723895.1 Crocodylus porosus | reverse complement strand
GGGGGCTGGACTCGATGATCTCCCAAGGTCCCTTCCAGCCCTAATGTCTGTGAAATCTATGAAATCTATGAAAATTAAAGCAACAGTGAGCATGTCTACATGCACGCTTTAACGCATAGTAGACTTTTTTACTGCACATTAAAGTGTCACATAAAAAGATGGCATTACACTAAAGCACAGTAAAAGTCTACTGCGCATTAGCACAGCCTAATGCACATTAATTTAGTACATCACATTGGAGATAGTAAATTTAAAGTGCATTAGAAAAGGCACATTAATGTACATGTAGATGTGCCAACAGAGGGAGAAAAGAGAAGATGGATGCAGTGCTGTTCAAAAAAGAAGAAAGACTTCAATTATATTTTACAAGTGCCCTAATGCATACTGAAACAGTAGTGTTTCTTTGCATGTACAAGAATCCTTTTTTCTTTCTTTTTCTTTTTTTCCTTTAACACAGGAATTTCCCTCAAGGCAGCATGGACTCTGGATTAGAAACTATATTTATTGATTCAAATGAATATCTACCTTATTCAAGCAGTGGATTATGAACAGCTCATTAATAACTATTGTTAGCTTCAGGCTGTAGGCAGACACCCCATTGTTGCTGACATTAGCTGATAGCATAAACATTCCTCCCTCAACCTCCTTCCACTCTACTTGCAGCCAGAAACAATAGAGAGAAGTAGGCATCTTGCAGAAAGAGAGAGAAGTTCCTAGTAAAGGAGGACCAATGTGCCTGGAAAGCGTACTTGAACAATGTTAACAACACAGTTTGAGTTACTGATAGAAAAAGAATGTAATTACTGTTGAAACTACTAAACTAGCCCTTCTCCCAGGTCTATTTAAAAAAAAAAAAAAAAAAAAAGCCATTGAGAAGATGCACATGTGCCAGGATTACAGCTGTACATGAGAAAATTCAGCAAAATAGATTGTGGGGCTTAGGTCAAATCAATAGCATCTTATGTACTTTGAGGGAAGTAACCCTCAGGACTGGCTCACTTATGGAACCTGAAAGGTTATTTTTAGTGTTTAGATTGATTGTCTTCCCAAATAAAGAAGATACACTCTGGCTTTCTAAAACAAAGTAAGGGTTATATGTAGGAATAGGTTCAACATGCAAACATCAAATAGGAATTCTGAATACACCCAAAGGTCAAAATTGTTCAGACACAGAGTTTTGGCTCATCTCTATTTACTGAAAACAACCAATGATGAAAGGATAATACCACACTAGTGCTCTGGAGAGGCTGAGCTAGTCATAAATGTAATTCTGCAAAACACAAAAACAAAATGAGATCAGAAGCAAAATTTGGCAATGAAACTGGTATTGCCAGTTGAAAGAACACAGCTATTTCCAGAGCTAAGTATTTCTTAAAAGATAAAAACTCCTAGAGCACAAGAGCAATAAAGGCTCCCTAGGAAATCAGAGATTCAGCAAAATATACGCAAGTTATTAAAATCTTTTTCAAGGAGCAATGCTATTTTTTGCAAACATTTATGACAAAACCCAGTTCTGCTTGATTTTAACTGTTAAATCAGACACGTGGAGGCAGTTTTCTTTAGTAGTGTATAGTCGGTCTGTATACAAGCAATCAAGTATACCTCTCATGTCTGCACACACATGCATTTGGACAAACCAAGTGTGCATGTGCAGAATGGCACTTCTGCTCATAACTGGCACTTAAAAAAACCCCTTTGAATGTGTGGTTCCTTACACTGGAAGCAGCTAAGGTCACTGAGGAGATGAGGTGCTGGCTCAATCAGACTGGACTTGCTAACTCCGTTACACACTTTTTAAAATCTCACCTTTAAATCTTGTCAGAGTGGAGAATGGCTCATCCTCAATGACAGCTAAAGCAACCTCTTCTAAGTCACTGAAGAATTTATTCATTCTGACCTTGAGAAAACATTTAGGAGAACCCTTACCTCTGAACATATCTGCCAAGTAAGGAAGGCAGCTGCTTTTTTGGTATTCTGTTCTTTTCAAATCTTTGGATTAAAATGTGCGATGATTACATATAAATCCTACACAGCTGATGTTTGGTATCCAGTGATTTACACTGTCAGCTAAATCCTGCACTTTACACCAATCTAACAACAGTGATTTCTGTTGAATGAGAGGGGTGCTATTAAAGAAAGAATTTGGCCTTTAGTCCTTTAGTTTCCCAAGGCACAGAACTTCTTTCACAGCACACTTTATTTAAGTGAACCTAATTTTGACCACTAGTATTCATTTACCTCATGGTGGAAGATGAGTTGTGCCAAATATCTTACAGAGTTTTGCTAAATCGTCTTAATTTTTTGTATCCCCCGATTCTTTTTCTTAAATGCCATCACATAATTGATACAGAGATATTTGGAAAGGACAGTTTGATGCATAGCTTGGAGCCATCCACCACTGGTTGAAGTAAAGTATGTCCTAATGGAGAGCCCACTGCTTTCAGCTCAGTGAGTTCTTCATGTCATTTATCTTCCTGAACATGCCATAGTACAGGCTCCATCCACTCTTGGCTTTCTCCTTGTGGTATACTATTTAGTTGACTGAAGTAGCTGTCCAAGGTACCTGTGCTACTTGCTCTAGGATATACCACTACATACCACAGGATTTTATTTTCTGTTTACTTTCTGCACAGAATCTGAATTTTTGCTCTACTCCATTTTTAACCCTCCTTTCATGCCTTATCTGATTGATGACTTCTTTGAGGACATAACTGCTTCTGTGATTCACTTTAATGCCTGCTTTATTAGCTACCTAAAATCCTCCTCCACATAGGAATATTTTTGGATGACAGGAAAAAAAAAATACTCAAAATATTTTTGCTAGCAATTTAAAATTATATGACTCTTCCTACTGTTCTTCCCTCCCCCCCATGCAAATCACAAAAGGTCTGATTCTGAAAACTAGCCTCCAATTAATTGCAGACTCAATTAACTTCAGGTGCAACTGATAGCAGATAGACATTCATCTAGCTGATTGCACTCAGAAGAGTCATTTACTCTGAATGCACCCCAGTAATCACAAAATCAATAACTACCTTCTTTTAACAAGTTCATCTATGTGTGGAAGCCCTTCAGTGCTTTTCTCTTTCCTTGTCTCACTTTTATCTACCTATTCAAAGTTTCTCCAAAGATGGACCTGATTTGAGTACTGTAACATTCTGAGTCAGCTATACAAAAAAAGACTCTTTATATTATTCTAATTAGCCATACGGTTTTTCATCCCAAGAGGCCCAAGACATGTTTTGAATATGCTGATCATTATTCCTGTAACATGCTTCTATTGCTAACACAGCATCCTAAAAATAGTGGACTAGTGTAGGTCTTTTCACAAGAAAGACTACCTACCCCCACCCTCCCCTCCCCATATTCTGACTCCCTTTAAAAAAATTCTGGGACCATCTTTCTCCCTTTTTTAGATGTCTTTGAATGAGGAGCTAGCAAAATATTGTTATGATGAAAGCTACTCTTCCCTAATATACATTATATTTAGCAGGAGAACAATACTGATGTGAAATGACAAAAATACATGATACAACTTCCTTTGACCTTGAAGACTACTTTCATACTTTTTACACAGTTTTGCTACTTGGTTCCATTCCCTCATTATGAGGATATCTGGTGGTTTTACCATGTCCTCTTTATTTATTTTTTATAGTTATTGTTCAGTAAGTCTGATCTTTCAAACAAACTAGAATTCTTCAATACTGATGCATTAAGGGAAATTATAACAGCCTATTAACTGCAGCTTGGTCAATGATCCATTCATTATTCTGTCTTGGAGGCTTTTGGAGTTTTTAAAATTATGTATTTGATTATCTCAAAAGTCAATATAAGAACAAATGTGACAACGTGATGAGCCAAACCAGTTAAGATCATTTGACTGGCTGTGAATATTGGGTACCAATCTACTAATCTCCACACATTGCACCTAAAATTCTCACCGAAAATGAGTTATTTGGACTACTTTCCAAGCCTACACACTACTAAATGATTAAGTAATTAACTGTAATCATTCAATAAGAATGGATTGTCACCCCTTAGATTCTGCAACATTATAACGTTTTGTGTAATATGGTATCTAGTTTCTGTATTACTGTTGAATCTGGCAGTATCACTTTGAAACACCTGAACTGGCATGCCACACTCAATAGAAGGAGCAGCTCTGCAATCACATTCTTCATGAAGTACTGGGTATGTTAGGCACAAAACTTAGTTCAACAGAAGAAATACACAAGAATCAGTGATATTTAATTGGGCCTTATAACTTCATCATATGTTTCTATCAATTCTTTCACCAAAGCCCATCTCAGATTCAATGCTTGCCTAATAATCTGGATAAAAACAGAGAATAAGTGCAGAAAATGTGGAGTAAAAACCAATTTAATGGAGCAAAGACTCAAACTCCCTATCTTCATTTTCACCTTAAAGCTACAGTTTACAAGACCTCCAGAATCAATACACTAAATAAACTCTGGAGAAGTCAGTTTAGATTAAATCAAATGTTCTAGTAGATTTACACAAGAGGTTTGTGCCATTTTCATTTAAAGGGTCTCAGGTCTGTGAGGCCTGGCAGAATAAAGCCCATGTACAAATAACCTTTCACCCTAGTTCAAGAATATCACTTACTGATGAGTAGCAATGACTTTCATTACCTCTTGCAACTACATCGCTTAGACTGCAACATCCAGCAAATTTTAAGATTTCATACAAAAAAAAATCATGAAGTAAAAAAATAAAAGTGATAAAGTATGGATGTACAGATCTCTCAATGAAGTTAATGAAAAAGATCTCATAGAACAAGATCAAATCAGCTATGCTGCTTTTAAAAACAGCATACAAACTGTTTCGCTATCTTTTCATTGCAACAAGGGAAACCTTCTCTTAGGACCACATTAGTTCTTGCTAAAATAAGTAACATATATATAACATATACACATACTTATACACACACACACACATAATTATTAATACATATATATATTTGCATTTGAAAATACCTTTTAAGCAATACATTACTCACCTCACTCCACATCTTCTATTTTCACCAGAACCATGGTCACATCTACATGAGATGCTAAACTGCACAGTAGTCTAATAACACTGTGCAGTAGTGTGCTGGGCAAAAACTGTGCTAATACACTACTGCACAGTAGTATTAGGCTACTGCATAGTAGGGCTGTGTAAAGCTTCGGTTCCTGATTCGATTCAGTAGATATTCAGCCTGATTCAGTGGCTGAATCTCCTAATCCAAATCAAATCAAAGGACCCTTTAATCTCTCCGAATTGAACTGGAACCCTCTGAATCAATTCAGAGAGATTTGGAATGATTTGGCAATTCCAGCATAGATACAGCATTAAATGTTTTTTCTACATACCTCTAGGTAGCAGGCAGCTCATGAACACTGCAGTTCTGGGGCACATGGAGTGTCCTGCAGCAGCATGGGGGTGCTCCCCAACATGCTTGGCAGCAGACCTGGAAGTCCGCATCCACTGGGGAGCATGCTGTGGGGCCCCACTGTGCCGGCTCAGTGACTGGTGCTTCCTGGGTCTGGGGGGGCACCCAGGGTCCCCCCACAGCCAATTCCTGAGCTGGAAGGGCTTGGGGGGGGACCCCCAGTGTGCTGTCCAGAGGACCTGGAAGTGGACCGGAACTGCTTCTGGTCCGTTTCCATGTTTGTTGCCAAGTGTGTTGGGGAGCCCCCCCACACTTCCGCAGAACACTCCACAAGCTCCAGCATCACAGTGTTCACAAGACATGCTGATACCTCGAAGTACGTAGAAAAAATTTTTTAAAACTGTGTCTATGTCCGAATTGCTGATTCTCCGAATCAGCATTGAATCTTCAGATTTGGATTCAGCTGAATCAAATAAGGGGCAGTGGTCAACGAATCAAATCACTGCCCCCGATTCAGGCCAAATCCAAATCTGAATTGAATAGGCCCCGCTTCGCACACCCTTACTGCACTTGATCTGAGCCTTCAAGAGGCCGAGAAGCGATGTAAACATCACTAAAAACTGTGTGCCAGTGCTACTGCGCAGTCATGCGAGTTACTGCACATTGATTTAGTACTTGGTTAAGTATAGTAACTATGGAACATTAACGAGCATGTAGACATGCCCCATATGTTTGCTTTATCCTGCCTAGCTGCCATAGAGTTCAAGCATAATAGTTAACATTGCCATTCTACTACAGCCAACACTGATATTTGGGACGTGTGCCACTTTCTTTTATCCTGTTAATATTTCTGCTCTGTACAGAAGACCATTCGGTTTTGTTCTTTCTAAATTCATCAAATGGTAGTATGGTTAAAATGTGTTTAGGATGAATTAAAAGTAGGAGGTGTTAATAAGTAGTTAAGACTAAATTTTTCATTTGGCCTTCAGTATTATTTTTCTTCCCTCTGGACATAATTTAAGCAAATTTAGCCAAAATTATATCTATCAAAGCAAAACTCCCACCAGTGTGTATCATTCCTGTTGTACAAGAAACACCACTACTATGTACAAAAGATTAGGACATCAGTCTCCCAGAAAAGACAGGTAACAGATATGCTAGCTGTGAAGTAACTCCTCCTCCTTGCAAGAAAGTGGTGTGGAGACACCAAGTTATTTCACATGGATAGCATCTACTAGTAGCCATGAGATGATGATTAGCAGAAACTATTATCTTAAGTCGAATGTAAACTGCTATTGAAGAAATTAAAGTCTCCATGCTCCCTTGTACAGAAATTGCCAGACTGGATGACATCAGTGGTCCAACTCATCTAGAATCATGCTTCACAAAGTAGGAAATACCAGTTGTTTTAGAGGAAAGTGCAAGAAACAGTGTAGGGGATATGACTGTGTTAAAAAACTTTAAACAGGGTCAATGGGTAAAAAACTCAAGCAGGGTATTTGGTCATTCCAACCAATATGAAAGGTTTATTGATTAATTGACAAAGCAAGTTTAATAGCAAAGCGTAAAAGCAGAATCTTATGGGATGGGTCTTGATTGCTGTGAAGCAAAGCTGGCTAGGCTCTCAATCTCTGACAGCAGGCAGTCTCCAAATGGTTCTTCAGGTGTTGCACAGGAGTCTCCAAATTCCCACCAGCCATTGTCCAGTATTTATGGATGGCTAGTAAGCATAGTTTCAATATTGTAATACATTGATTAGTTTTATTTAAATGTCTTTGTTTCACTGACAGGCAAGGTTCTTTGTTTAGAAGTTGTATCTTTTATTAGACAAACTGAGTAGTTGGAAAAAAAATTCTTGGCAAGCTTTTGGGTGCAGTCACCCTTCTTCATCCTTTGTTTCACTGAAACTTTCAAAACTGGACTAATCCAGAGTCCTCGTAGCCCTAAAAAAAGTGCCAATTACTTAAGATTTATATCCTTGAGAAAGCAAAACGAAGGTTTTCTTATCTCTTCTCCCTTCCCATTGTGGAAGAACGTTGCTTCACATGGGTCTGTTCTTTTTTCCCCCACCTTCGTTTATGGTCTGACAAGGCTGTTTTGTTTTTCCAAATTCCTTTTTTCTTGTGCTGTGTTTGATGGTGTCTAATGAGACCTACAAATGGCCTCCCTTTGCTGGGCTAACTAAGCCAGCTGTTGCATCTGAAAGGGTTCATGGTCTCAGCCACTTTCTGGGGCTCAGGCCTCTTTAAAATGGTCAGGCCTGGTGAAGCCTGGAATGCAATCCCTTCCCTTAAGGGATGTTTCTTCATGACCTTCACAGTAATATTTGTATTATGCCTGAGCCCAGAGGGTAGATCTCCTCATTCCTTTAAAATTCCCATCTAACTTAGCTGTCCAATTCTTTTCTGAATCCTACTAAGCTCATGGTCTGAATGTTATCTCTTTGCAATAACTGGCAGTGGTTAATTTTGCAATGTAACAAATCCTTTTATGAGATTTAAAATTCATTGCCTTCCAATTTAGTTGAATGCCTACTTGGTCCTGTATGATGAAATGAGTAAGCAGGAGTACCCAAGTTACCTTCTCTGTTTTATTCATTTATTCTGTAATATCTATCATGTGATATGTTTTCCATCATCACTGATTATAGTTCCAAATTTTCCAGTCTCTCTTTATACACAGATCTTTCCAGACCTTCCTTTATTTTTATCTCCTATTTCTAGACTCCTACTTCTATATCTTTTTAAAATCCAGATGACAGCACTTGAAGGGAGTTTACCAACAATTTCCATAATGGCATTAGAGGTTTTCATTGAACTGTTCATAATAGATGCTTTTGTTCAAGCTGAGTGTGCATCAGAACTAGAAAGCTTTGCCTTAGCTCCTTGTTTAAATGCATTCCCCTTCACCCTGTAATTTTCCATGCCACAAATCTTATTCCCCTTTGTTTAAAACAGACCCCTAACTTTTGCACAGAAAGCTTTTTCCAAAAATTGTATGCAGCACCTAATTAAAACCTGTTCCTTTCTCTTCATATCCATACATTGAGACCCTTAAGTTCCTCCTATCTAGCTGTTCCCATGTGTTAAACTCAAACTTTTTGAATAGAGGTTTTGCATTTACAATTTCTTCTGAAAAATCTAAGTTTGAATTCCAGGACCCTCCATGTTTCACTTCTGCCATAATACCAATACCTGCAAAAGCCCTGAAGAGAAATCCATTTCCTAGGAGAAGCCTGATCTTGCATAAATGGGTTCTATCTTTCCACTCCACTTCTTGTTCCTTTTCACCAGGGATGTCCAACTTGCCACCTGCAAGTGGTTAAACTGTGGTTTGCAAGATTCACTGGCATGGCTACCAGCATGGCTGTGCTGGCGTGGCTCCAGAGCAGAAGGGGTGGGGAGAGGGACATATTTACATATGCAAATGAACCCAAGTGAGTTTACTCTGGAGTAATTTACTCCAGAGTAAACCAACCCAGGGCAGGCATCTACACACGCAGGGTAGTGAGAGCAGATTTGCCACTCATGGCAGCAGTCTGCTCTCACCTACACCGGCCCTGTACCAGCCCCTGCAGCAGCCAGGGGAGATCCAGGCTCTTCTTTGGTGCTAGCCCAAGGAATGGCAGAAAACATGGGGCCAAGGGACATCTGTCTCCTGTTGGGGGCTAGGACATTGCTTCCTGACCCCAGGAGATGCCTGCTGCAGGGGAGGCTCCACTACTGGAGCCTGGGTGAGAACATCGTCCCCCTTCCCTGGCAGCAGGGACTTCCTAGTGACCATAGCTTCATAGATTGTTAGGGCCGGAAGGGACCTTGCAACATCATCAGGTCCAGCCCCACTGCACTAGGCAGGAAAGACAACTGCGGTCAGGTGACCCCAGCAAGGTGACCATCCAATCTCCTCTTGAAGATTTTCAGGGTAGATGATTGCACCACCTCTGGGGGAAGTTTATTTCACAGTCTGGACACCCTAACTGTGAAGAAGTTTTTCCTAGAGTTGGGCCTGCAGTGGTCTTCCAGAAGTTTGTGGCCATTATTCCTGGTTTTCCCCAAGGGTGCCCTGGTGAACAGATTCAGGGTCTTCAGTCACTGCTGGTGACTAGAATTGGCAGCAGAAGAAAAGAGGGAGTAAACAGCAGTAGTGTTCACCCCCTAGGTTCTAGAGTCACAGCAACACTGCAGCTCCAGCAGCTATATTGACAAACTGGTGGAAGTAGATTGTTCAATCCATAAGAACTCCTTGCTCTCAGATCCAGCCTGCAGGGCCAAATGAATTCAACACCCCTGCTAGAAGAAGTCAATTTCAAGGTAATCTGATACAGAACTGTAGAAAAACCTACAATAGACAAGAGGGACGTATTTTATTAGGCCTATCTGTAAACTGTCTCAAATAATTCTCTCTTTTACTTACTTAATCAACCCTGGCCTCAGGATGCTTTTCCTGGGCTCTTCAGACTAATGCTAAATTCAAACCAGCTCTTGCAGAACAAAATGGGAGTTTTTCCATTCACTTAATTGGGAACTGGATTAGGCCTTCTTGTTAGTTCCTTTCACACTCTGTTGGTAAAGACCTCCTTTCATTTTGAAGTTACTTCCTAAACTGAACACCATCTCTTTATTTTTAAGCTTTTTTTTCTTATCACAGAAGCTGTAGAAGTTACCTAAATCCCTTCTCCAAAGCACTTTTCAGTCTTACATTGCCCAACACAATAGCTGGAGGAATCTGGAATGCTTTGTCCTAAAACAGGGTCCAGTAGGATGCTGTAGCTGGAATTCTTTGTCTCGATATGGCATCTCAGCATAGTGACAATGTGAATCAATACTACTGCTGTTATCTTCTGCCCTGCATATAGTATATCTGAGTTGCATGCAGCACACCCAAAGATCCTTTCATACTTGTGGTCATGGTGAGTCTTTCAATTAGGAATACAATGCTGAGTGCCAGAACACTTTTGAAGAGGTAAGAAACCCTCACCAGGTTATTTCTTTGAAGAATATTATTCTGAAAATAGTTCATGCAAAATATGAAAATGCAATAATAGGATTTACAGTGGAAATGTTCTCTCTCCTAAGATCTGAAATAAATCAGCAAAGGCTTTCAAAAGCTGACATTTAATCCATGAATTCAAATCATTTTGAAGATTGATGATCCATTAGAAAGACAGTTTCAATTTCCATTGCCCTTGTGAGATTTTAATGTATAGCCCACAGAAAATGCATTTACTCTATATGCTTTTCATAGCAACAATATCATTTATTGATAAGGATTTTTCAAGTTTTTTTTAAAAAAGATATAGCCAGTTATGTTGTTTTTGATTTATCTGTAAGTAGTATATACATGCTGAGCCAAGACATAGCATCATGCAAAACCCATTGGATAATGTTTATGCTGAGCAAGGAAATAGCCTTATTCTAGAAGACTTCTAGCTATTTCAAATGGCAAACAGGTGTTAGACAAGGTACAAGCTTACTTGTACATATATCAGACAGTATAAGTTCAAGGCTCCACTCTCCCCCTTCCCGCCAACTAAAAAAAAAGAGATTAACTCATCTTTCACTGACAGAGCTAGATGGGAGGTTTCTATTTGCTCGCCTGCTCTGGGTGCTGCTGGGGCCTACCCTAGATGTTCTCAGTCATAAGTGGGGCCATATGTATGGCTGGGCAGGAGATATATATCCTGGTACAGTGACTGATCCAGTCAAGGAATTAAGTGAGAATGCATTATTTCTCACACCCACTAGCAGTTATAAAGTTCAGATTTGCAAAGGGTTATTTCATTGAAGTTTGTTATGTTACCCCACCCCTCAAACTTTTGTCATACAGAGTATAAGTGAAATTAGAGATACTTTGCTATCTCAATCACTGCATGGTTCCATATAAAATATACTGCCTACATAAGAGACATAATGTGCAAAAGACTAATTCTACAGTGCATTAGCGTGACAGACAAAATCTGTGCTAATGAGCTAATGTGCAGATTTGGTCTAATGCACATTAATGTCACAAAAATTAATCTGCGTTAGTGCTCAGTAGCACCGATTATGGTGCATTAATACCTGTCATGGCATGTACTAAACTTAATATGCTGCAATTAAGGCGCATTAATGCACGTGTAGGTGTGCCCACTGTGTGTTTTATTACACTTATGCCAAATGTACCGTACCACTTCCTTTAAAATACTCTACCATGCTGTTCTGGATTTCAGCTTTCAGTGCTCTTTTATGAAACCTGTTTTTTCTTTGCTTAATGTGGAATGTTTATATATAAAGGATTGGAAGCTTGCCTACAGAAACAAGTGACTGCTATCCAAAAAACTACAAGGCAAACAGGCGAATGGACTAGAGAACTACTAAGTCAAAAATATTGTAGGTAACATCACTCCCACCACATGCTCAGGCAGATGTTATCTTTCCTAGTTAATAAACTGCACCTCTTTCCTTTTATCAGGAAATGCTTGACCACTGAAGACATCTTGACTTCTGACAGAGAAATGATATCAGGAGATTACGGCCTGGTAATTTGTTATGCTTATAGCAAGTATCTATGAAGAAAGAAGCTTTGTCTCTAGGTGGTCCACTTTTTGAGATGTTTATCTGGAAGGAGAAATGTACCTCATAGTCCTCTCTCCCTTAGCTCTTTTACCAGTTGCAGAGATCACTGTGGAAGATGGGGAGAATTCATGAAATAATTTGAGGGATAAAGATTGTAGCCATGCTGACCTAAAAGCAAAAGCAGTCAGTGTGGTAGAGGTGATATCTTTTATTAGGCCAACTAGATAGTTGTGAAAACATTTCTTTATTTGCAAGCTTTTGGGCTCATGTGTCCTTCCTCAGGACAAGGAGAATGCAAAGATTGTAAAATTTCTCCCAGGTAGAAATGAAACTTCATATTGCACAGGAGAGCTGGAGGGTCGTGCAAGTTCTCCTGGCAGGAAAAGTTCATTTTATACAAATTAGGCCCAGATAAAAGTTGGAGCAGTCTATTTACCTCAAAGGTGTCTGTTGGCAAGCAGGAAATGTGAGCAAAATTTGCATATTTGCAGAGCAACCTCAGCACAATAGAACTTCCTTGCCTGAGAGAATGTTTCCATCCCCAGTCCTCCTGTGAAATATGAAACATCTTAACAGGAAAGAAGCAAAATTCAGCATCCTGCTTGCCATCAGACACCTCTGAGATAAACAGATTGCCCCGACTTTTATCCAAGCATAATTTGCATAACATGAGCTCTTCCACCCAGGAGAACTCACACCACCTTCCATCTCTCCTGTGCAATATTGTTTCGTTTCTACCTGGGTGAAATTTTACAATCTTTGCAGCCTCCTTTGCCTGAGGAAGGGCACATAAGCCCAAAAAGCTTGCAAATAAAGAATTTTTTTTGCAACCATTTAGTTGGTCTAATAAAAGATATCACCTCTACCACACTGACATAAGTAATTTGAGACTTTCCTTGAGGTCCTGATGCAAGGAGTCACTCTGGCAGCCACATGGCAGTGCAGTGCCAAGCAGAAGTGCTGGGGTGTTGGCATGCAGGCACAGGTAGTCTGCAGCCTGCCCAAGGACACACACAGGACCTGCAGTGCCCTCAAGCTCCCTGTTGAGTGTGCCCAATGGCTCAAATTGTCTGCAGGCTTTAATAGCCTACAGACAGGGGCTACCATAGAAGAGGCTCCAACTTGTAGCCCTGGGGCTGTTCTCAGGCTGGCCCCCAAGTGACTGGGAGCAAACTACATGTGAGCTACTGCACATTAACTAATCCCACTTAAATTTGCTATTTGCATTTGCAAGTAGCCAACTTAAGCAGGATTAAGGGTTTTCACTGCACAGTAAGTGCATGCACATGTAGACACACATGCTTACTGCGTAGGAAACAATATTAATGCACAGTACCATGTCTCATATAGACATGCTCAATATGACCTAGTTCAAAAGAAAAGGACCCTGTAACCAAGAACTTCTGGATGGTCTAAGTAGGAGCACCATGGGCATATCCAAGAGGGAGGGCCGAGGGGGCTTTCATACTGCCCTTCAGTAGAGCTTACATGTGCAGCCAGCTCTCTGAGTTTACTAGCTCGTGAGCATGGCTCCTGCCAGAGCCACCACTTTCACATAGCTCTGGAGCCCAGGGGGTGAATGCTGCCACCATTCATACCTCTATTCCCTTGTCCAGTGCCAAATTTGGCAGCAGAGAAAAGGGGGTGCAAGCAGGGGCAGTGTTTACCCTCTGGACCTTGGACCTTCACCAAAGCAGTGGTTCTGGCAGGCACCACACTGACAAACTGGTATGCTCAAGTTCACTGCTCATGTGCCCCATAGCCAAAGGGGTATGTGATTTCACTCCCTGTACCGTGCCTGGATTTGCCCTTGGAAAAGCCCAAGAAAGCCCTTGGGAGAATCAAGAAACCCTTGTGTTAACCCCCTCTACACCCCTGGTCCCCCCCCCAACAAAAAAACCCCCAAAAGACCAGCTTTAGCCATGGGCAATGTCCCAAAGTCTTAGAAGAAGGTAAAAATCCTCCCCAGAAGCCAGTAGCATTCGTGAAGGGAAAAATCCCTCTTCCTGGCTTGACAACCAACAAGTCCTAAGGCACAAGATTACCAGATGCTTTCCATACTTCATATTAGCTGACTCCAAATAGTGTTATGACCCTGTGATCTGTTGAAAATAAAAAACTCAAGCAAGTTGGTTAGGGATGAAGGATATTTTGCACTTGTATTGTGGAGCATTCAAATTCATGGCTCATACACATGTGCCTCCCAAAAGCTTTATTTCTTTCTAGCAATTTCAAATTGTGTAGCAGTGCATACAGCCTCCTTGGACAAGTGTAACAGGTGCAGTTTCCCCGATGTGCCTGTTACACCCCTTGGGGGGCGACCCAGCTCCCGCTCCACTCTGGCTGTAGGTTATCCTCCCCTTCAGCCATGCCAATGCCTTGCAGGTATTACCTATTCACACTTTGGCTCAGGGACAAAGTGCTACACCTATGATTGGCTACTCCAGCTCTTTACACACTTGTTGGGGCCTCAGCCTTCCCGGCCTCCACCGCTTTTCTCTAACTGGCCTCTTACTGCCCATCCCCACCACACCGAGCCAGGCTCCTGGGTCCCAGCCCTACCCATCTAGACTCTTAGGGCCTCTGCCTCTCACTCTGGGGACCAGTAGGATCTTCCAAACCACCCCTCACAGTCCCATCCAAACCACTGGTTCAAACCACAACTGGGTTTCAGCTTAAACATGTTAACCACCATGCTGTCTCCTATACTGGGCCCTATTCCCAGTAAGCTGTAAGCATCTAGGTTGCAGATCTCAGGACCTCTCATATGAGCCAGGCAGTCCCCTTTAGTCTCCCTGCTCCAGAGCTCCTTCCTTTGCAGTTTGCAGGGCCAGACTGACTGCCTTGGCTCTGGCCCTGGTTTATATTTCACTCCAGTCCTGCCCACTTACTGTTAGATGGCTTGCTAGCCTTGGTCTACCTGTCTCTCTCCCCTTCTAATGGGCATCCTGCTGTTGCTACCATGACTCCTATAGCTGTGGCTCTCTTGCTTAGGTAGGCTTTGTCTTATCATATTATTGCTGTGCAAGTAGCACAGGAAGAGGCAGCCAGAGTGCATAGTGATGTGCTACTTGCACAACACTAGGGACTTTGGCTGCCTATTCCTTTGCAGGCCACCCTTAGTAGGCCGAGTACTACTAATTGCTGTTCTCCCTCTCAAAGTAACAGGAGCCATAGGCTCCCTGTTACAATAGGGCTATGCCAAGGAGACAGAGATATTTTCATGAGTTTTCAATAAAACAGTTGATCATTACTTCTTGTTAGATATTAACTTCTCAATTGTGTATTAGCTCTTTTTAGTAAACCAATTTAGGGTAGCATTTTGTCGGGTATTGCTGTCCCCCGCAAGCCGGACCGATGCCGCCTGCCAGTTGCCTAGTGTGTCCTCAACTATAATTGGGGTGTCACACACATACGTTTCACCTGCCACAACTTTAATGTTAACGGAGTTGGTTCAGATGTCTGACACATACAGTCCAATTATGAGTCTCACCGGCATCTCATGAGGTCCCAAATTTGAGGGCTCCGCCACCCCTACACCCTCACCCGTTCCACCGGGTGGTGGCCAACTGGCTGGTCCGGCCACATATCCCCACATCCACTCAGATAATCCACGAACCAAAATGAAAATCAAAACAAGCACTATAACCAAGGAGGTTCCCTTGATCTGTGCAGCTGCTCCCGCCGTCTGCAGCCACCTTCCAATCCAAACTTGCCCTCCGAGGAGCCGAGCCCCCTTATTGGCTCTCGGAGAGCCCCCTTTGTGGGGCTTGACAAGATCCCCTTTCAACAGTTTTAGTTCACAAGTGAAGTGTGCCCCTATTACAGGACCTATGGTACCCAAAGTGAATCACACCCTTCTACTAGGGCTTTTACGGTACTCAAAGTCAATGGTGCCCTTCTACTAGGGCTTTTACAGTACCCAAAGTCAATACTGCCCTTCTACTAGGGCTTTTACAGTACCCAAAGTCAATACCGCCCTTCTACTAGGGCTTTTATGGTACCCTTCTCTTGCCGGGGCTCCAACAGTCCCAGCCCCTGCAGGGGCAGCAGACTGGGTTCAAAAACCCCGCTGGGGCTTTGTCCTCTGCCAGAGGCTCCTACCGGCACTCAGCATTGCTTTCAGTGTCCCTCGCAGCGTACGCCGGCCTGCCCCACCTCCTCTGCGTGCTCTTTCCGGTTCTGCATTGCTGCCACTTTCCGGTCCGGCCTCTCCTTTATACCGGCGGGGGAAATACCGGCCCCTCCCTTCCCAACACCCCTGGGTAAGGGCACTTTCTGCCGGGCTCCTTGGGGCTGGGGGCCTGGGGTCGCTGGCCCTCCGCTTAGCCCGGGAGCCTGCTGGCTCCTTATCTCTCTCTCACATTTCCATCTTACTTTAGCCTTTACACTAGAGTTACACCTACATTTGAAAACAATTGTTCTTCTTGCAGGACCTTGTTCACTACAATGTTGTTCTGGTATCCTAGTCTGGATTCACAGCTTAATCCATCAAAAAGTAGAAAGTGTTGTCTCCAGGGAAGATTAATTTGGCATGCTTGATGTGTGATTCTTATTAACAACATAATTGGCTTGGTAATCTGCCCTCTGTGCAGTTTCCCAGTACAGATAAAGAGATCCTTGATCAATCAGGAAGCTTGCAACCAACATACAATATAATATAAAAAATCATTTGTTTGAGGCATCTGCAAAAATCTCACAAGGATGCTGGAAAAAATACAGGTCTAGAGAGACGATTTTTTTTCAGTTAAAAAGCTTTCCATCACTGTTGCAGAACAAGTCTCCCAGCTTTTTATGTGATACCACAGGCTCTTTAAAACAATTTATTCTCAAACAGTCCCAGATGTAGATTCTCTGAAGTGCCAAATTGGCTGCTTTTCCCTTTTATTTCAGTTCCTCCCACTAGATTTATCTCCATGTACATTTTTTCCCTTGAATTTTTCGAGGACTCAGGACTAGATCCTAAGTCCTGTGGTTGTTTAGAGCAGGCATAATTCAAAGGTTAACATAAAAGCGAGTTTTTTAATTAACTAAGCATTTAACAACTTTCTTCCAACACAAACAAACTGAACATATATTCAAGATTTTTATTGACTTTGATAATCACATTGCTAAGGATGAGTGAAAAAGAACTTTCCCATGGCTGAACTGAACCTTTTACAAATTTAGATCATTGGGCCTGTTCCTGAGGCTCTTAAGCAGATACTGTTCATCCTCTCTCCAAAAATGTCCAATGAACTTCCAGGAGTTTTCCCATGTAAGCAAAATATAAAAGCAGAATATTTGGCCTAATCTGTATCACAGTCTTTGTCCCTATTCAGTTAAAAAGCTATGAACGCATAGCCTTCTTTACTGAATAGACATGCCTATGCACTAGTTTAAGATAATAGAGGGGCTGGGCAGGAAATCTATCAAGTAGGTGGTCATAAATAGGAATAGCAAAGGCTGTAGAGGTCTACATCAGCAAGACAATATTGTGCAAACTAGATTTTAAGTTTCAAGTTATTTAAATTTCAGAATCATTGCTAATATGTATTCCTTCTCTATTTACTTGGGGAACTAAACAGACCTCCTGCTTTGTCTTGCATGTGGTGCTCTCATTACAAAGAAAATGCATGAAATTTCCCTCTCTACAGAGGGAAATTCTAATGGCCTGGATCTTGCGTGAGCCAGAGGTACATTTTCCATTAGTCTAAGTTGAGTCTAAGGTGACCTGTCACAATAGGACAGATTTTGGCTTTGGGCCCAGTGGAGGGCCTCAGATGAAACCTCACTCAAGTGGGTAACATCCTTTCCTAAGATCTCTGTTACACAGCTATAAATTTAGAGCAGATCTTAGGCTGCATAGTGTTGGTGCAGACTTACACCAGACACAGTAAGATCAGAATCTGGCCACTTAATGTTTTATATGAAAGAGGTGAAGTTGGAAAACAATTTTTTTTTTGATAGACCACATGAATATGGAAGATCCAAGTGCAGCCTTCGATTATGGCAGATGAACAATCAATGACAAATAAACTGAAGTTAAACATGGGACTTACTGAAATTCCTTTTTAGCTCTGTTCACTTTTTATTATAGCAACAATACAAATAATGTTTTAAAAAAGTCAAACCAACGTGCTGGAAAGTATTCCCTGTAATGTATTCATTACATTAGAACATCCACACAGTCAACAGGTCTTTAACCGATGTATGATTATAAAAAAAAAGCATTATTTGTGAACAGACTTCCAGCTTGTTTTCAATGTGTCCTTGGAAAGGGAAGAGTAGTTGTCAGCCTGCACAAGCTATTTTTTCCTCTGAAACTGTGCCGAACAATCTGAACAAGCCCCAGCTTGTTTTTGTTTTGAATGGATGTGAAGGGAAATGGTCAGAATGGAGAAGAAACTACAGAAAAGCAGCAACAAGAAAGCCCAGGGATAGTTCTCTTTCTTATTTCACTCAAGAAACAGACATTTAATATGGAATACAGTGGGGATGAGTCATAAGCTTAAGAATTGAGGTTACTAGATAATTTTTTTCTTGAAATTCACAACTGTTTCTTTGCTTTGTAGTACTAAGACCCATTGCCCTGTAAGTGGAATTGCAAAGCTGTATTTGAGTTGTACATACAACAGTAATACATGCCTTTGATTTCTTCCTACCAAAGCTTTCCAGCTGAAAGTATTATTGATATTGCTAGATTTGTCTTGCTTGGGCGATTGATGGATTGTTTGTGGAAGCAGGTCGATATATCTTTCTGTTTGATCATTACTAACCCAACCACATAATTCAGTTTTTTTTTCCAAAGCACCCATTTTGAGCAATGCTGTTGAAAAACCTCTTGCATTGATCAACTAATTATTGGGTACTTCTAAAATGCAGGGCAATAAAAAGTCAGTTATCTCATTTGAAGGTCTGGTGTGGAAGGAGTTTTCCCATGAGAAGCTCTAAAATAATAAACAGTGCTCTGATGTATTAAGACTTGTGCTGGATTTGATGGAAGAAGGGAACAGTTATTTAAATGTATAAAAACATTATGGCTTAAAAATGATACATTATAAAAGAAGAAAGAACTTGACAGCATTTTAAATATGATTTTACTTTCATTTCAGACTAAGAACCTGCCCTTTTCCTATGGTGTAGCGAAACCCCAGTTTTTCTTTATTTTATTTTATTGCATTCACTCCCCTTCCCCAACCATTTCTGACTTTTTCTCTCCCTCTCTATTCCCTAAAGATAGGTATAATTAAGCTAAGATGTAGGATAAGCTTTAACCATTTTTATTTTGGTAGCAAGTTTTTTGTTTTCGATATCCACTGTTTTATATTGTATTATTAGGTTTGTATTGATTTTTACTGTTGTATATTGTATTATTATCATTTTTGTATTGATTTTTATTGTTTCATATGGGTATTATATGGTTTAGGCTTATGTTTGTAAGTGAACCCAAGTCATGACAAGTTTCCATTTTATATGTCAAGTTTCCATCTTGTGTCCTCTGCCTGAGCGTCCCCTGTGTGTCGCAACTGTATGAGTCACGTACCCCTCCCATGGAAATTGGTTCCCCGATGAATGAGTGTGATTGGAAATGATTGAAATACAATGGTAGCAAGCCTCTACTGAATGGCCTATAACAACTGGGCCATCACCTTGCACTGATTCATCCAGGAACCACAGACCTCACCCAGGAACAGAGACAAGACCAGCATTTGACAGACAAAAGACCCTGCAGAACCAGCAACTCTCACCATTACAGACACCCAAAACTGTATATCCCTGCATTGATCCTTAGTACGCCAGGGGCTGACCCTTGCCTGGGCATGCCTCCTGTCACTAGGGTCACACAAGGTCTGCCCCTATAAAAAGAGGCAGTGAAGACAGACCCAGTGGGACACCCTCTCCATCTGGACCAGCACCATGCCACACCACCTAGGTCCACCCAGAGGTCCTGCCAATGACCCCTCTCTGGACAACATCTACTGGACAAGGACCTCTTTCCAGTCTGGATAGGTAGATATTACCTGCATACCTCCCCCTACAATTTGGACTCTGTCTTCCTCTCTCCTGGACTTCAGTGGACTTCAGGCCCTGCACCAAGCCTCTCTAACCCCTGCTGCCATTGTGTGTGTGTGTGTGGGTGTATGTGTGTGTGTGGGTGTGGGTGTGGGTGTGGGTGCAAGGGAACCAATTTGGCATTGTCACCATCTCCCCTGTTCAATAAAACCACTGTCATTTGCAACCCTGAGTTGGGTCATGTTTTACTGAATCCCAGTCCCTTCCCTAGCTTAAATTCCAGCCCCATTCTCTCTCTCTCTCAGCTCCAGTTCCCATCCTCTCTGCTAGTTTCCTGATCTCCCCCCAATTCCATCTCCCCTTTTCTGCCACCTCTCAGCCTCTCCTCACTTTCCTGCTGTCTGCTGCTTTTCTGCTGCCCGTCTCTCTTTTTAGCGCCGCCCTCCCCCCCTGCAGCTTCCCAACTCCTATTAACTGTCCTGCAGTTCTCTCCAGCTTCCAGCACCTACTGCCACTCTTTGCAACTTCTCTAGCTGCCCCAAAGCCATCCTCTGGCTCCCCACACCCAGAGCCCCTCTTTAACACCCACACTTTCCCTTAGTCCCATTTTCCCCTCTACCTTTTCAGCTCCCCTGTAGCTCTGGCTCCAGTCCAAGACTCTGTGCCAGCATGCTTCCCTGTTCTGCAGGCTTTGGGCATCACCTTTTAATCAATTAAGATCAACTAACCTGAAGTTACTCCCGAGCCTCAGTTCTTCAGCCCAGGCCCCAGCAGTATACTGGTTCCAATCCTGGTCCTGGTAACTTTAACTCCCTACACTTCTACTTTCTTACCTTAACCTTTCCCCAGGTATCCCAAGTACACCAAGCACATACATACATACAAACACATCACAACACCCGACTTAGAAACTCACTTATGTGTGTGAGTAGGTGGGTGGTATATGTGTAAATTAGTGAATACACACACACACACACACACAAATATATATATCATTGTGTATGTGTGTGTGTGGTATATAAATTAGTAATCCACATATGTGTATTGCTTGTGCAGGTGTTGGTAACTGGAAAATGATTCTGTCTAAATTTGGTGTGTATAGTGTGCATGAACCTAAACTAATTATTTTGAACGTGAGTGTATCTGAGTTGCTAGTGTGTGTGTATGTGTGTGTGTGTATGGCATTGTGCGCATGATATGCAAATTAGTGATCTGTGTCTAACTTTTGGGGTGTATTGTACATGTGCCTAAGCTGTTGTGTGAGTGTGTATGCACCTAGTGAGTGTGTGCTTAATTGATTTTTATGTGTGCATGTGCAGTTGTACACCACGCTCTCCTGTCTAACAGCACAATAGTGAGATCCTGAGTGTTGGCCTGACCCGTCAGGGCAACAATGGCAACAACAAAATGGAATTTCAGATTCACTAGGGATACAATCATAGAAAGCTTGAAGAGAAATATCCTGCAACTAAGAGTTCAGTTAGGACAGAAACATTTGCTATATTCTGGCCAAAATGCCTCCAAACATAAATGAACCATGTATGCTGCTCTTTCATATTTTAAGAAGGAGATGAACCAACTAAAAGTGAAGACAGAACTCTACCTTTGTAGCAGATAAAAAAATTGCAGTTATTTTTCCCTTTGATTTTCAATTATATATGCTCTCTCTCGCCAGCATCAGAAGTATTAACAAAACCAAACAATCCGCTTTTATTGTATTTTCCCCCTGATTGAAGGAAGCAAAAGGAAGGGGAGGAAAGTCCAACATCACTCTGAGTTCATAGCACAAAACTAGATTAGACAATACATCATAGTGGTACCTGATAGCATGGATATTTCTGGACTGGAATAGCCAAGTTGGAGAGAGACAACTCCTGACCACTAGTGGGTCTAACTGGAGCTGTGAGTGGGGGTTTGTTGGTAGTTAAAATTGTTGATAGCTAAGTTGTTGACACCGACAATGGAGCTTTCTAGCTTGTCCACCCAATATCACCTGCCATGACTTGATGTACTTAAGAAAAAAGGAGGGAGGCTAGCCACCCTACTCAACTGCTATCCTTGTAAAATACGCTTGATAAACTGACAGTTATAGGCTGGGTGTAGATAAGTCCTTCTTTGCTAAGTATCTAAGTGCCTCTGATGGCTGCAGGGTTCAGGGCACCTGTTTGCACAAACGCCCTGGTCTGCAGTACCCTCACTCATGGTTTGGATGTCTTCTTCTACCGCGGGCTTGTCATGGTATGGGTTGTTCATCACTGGGTTCTGTCGGTCATCTCTTCTCAACTCCTTCACTTCAGGTAAGTGTGGAGACTCCTCCACACTTTTGTCCCTTTACTCCTCCCTGGGTGGTCTTTGCTGTTCTCTTTTTAGTATAGTAATTTTCCTTCACAGAGCTCTCTCTGCATCTGCTGGTCTGTCTCTGACTCGCTTTCACTTTCTTCCACTTTCCTTCCAGTTGCTGCATGGCAGTTTTTGATCATTCCCCATCCCGCACCCAGCCAACTGGAACTAGCAGTAGCTGATAAACCACAGCGTTTCTGCCCTCCATGCGCCTTGCTCCCCAGCTCCTGTCCAGTTCTTCGGTAAGTATTTGTGCTTGGGGCACCCACCCCAGCACTTCTTATTCTCTTCCATTCTGGCAGCCGATCTTCGCTGCCACATTTTGCTATGTCCCAAAGTCATTTAATGTTCAATGTGCTAACATTGTGTAAACAGCAGTGCCATTAACGTGCTGCAAAAAGGCATTTAAGCTGCTTTAAAAGCCAATTTTGTGGCATGTACAAATCCCCATGGTGTCTGCTACATACAACCAAATCACACTGGAGAATACTATTACCAGCTCTTCAAGCACCTCCCTACAGTGTCTGGAAAAAAAGCTGCCTTGCCATGGTGGGCTTCAATCTGGGAAACAAAGGATAGAAATCTTATGATGCTAATTCTAGAACTGAACTAAAGCTAACATTACCCCAATACTTAAAGAGGTAGTAATTCTACATTCTGTAGATGATGATTTCCTAACTCAGTAACTGTTAACATAAGACCATCCATCCATTTAATGGATCAGACCATAGATTCATCTAGCCTACATAACAAATGGGCTTGTCTCACCCAGTAGGATAGAATGAATGCTGAGGAGGTAAACAGGGCATATCTATAATTTTTCATCCCCTGTTCCTTTCCCACTGCAGCTTCCATCATTCATAAGTTGCACCTAACAGAGACTGAGCATGTGTGTTTTTGTGGGAAGGAGGAGGAATAAAAGAGATTCTAGCTGAGACTACATCTTGATAGGAGGAGGACTTGATCTCCAAACTAAAATTAGTGGTTGGATGTAAGAGACCATAACTTGACTGCATTTGTTACATGGAATCTGAATAAAGACTAATCCAGTAGTATGCATTTTGTGCTATTAGAGGGTCAACTGCATAAGAATGGAAACAATTATGAGGTATACCAGCTGAGTAAGGAACTTAAAAAATATAAATTGTAATCGAAACATGTTTAAGAACATTTTACCAGATGCCCCAAAAACCATAAGCCCATGATCAAGAAAGTTATGCTAGTTGGAAAACCAACATGATTGATAGGCAGAGCAAAAGTAGCTATTTAAAATTTAAAAAAAAATTAAAAAAAAAAATCAGCAAGTAACATCTGGAGATGGGATTTTGATAACAAATTAGTGTACAGTGTAAATAAGTTTACATCACTAATGAAGGAAGTATAAATACACAAGAAGAAATCTGTGGCCGAGAAAATTAAAGACAATATTTCAGTCAGTGTAGCACCAACAACAGAAATCATACCAATAGCACTGGTTTATTGCTAAATAGGCATGGTAGAATTATCAATAACAATGCAGAAAAAGACAGATGAGTGCAATAAATATTTCTTTTCTATATTAGGGAGAAAATAGATGATGATGAAATATTTTCTGTTCTTAAGGAAGAAGAGAAGGATAATAGTAGCTAATAAGATCAATCTTTTGTTAATCAACAGGTCCAGAAAACTTGCATTCAAGAATCATAGTCCAAAGATCTAGGCCAACTCTTCTATTAATGTTGATTTTCAACAAGACTGGAAATACTGGGAAAGTAAGAGAGGACTGAATGTAAACAAAATGGTGTGTCATATATTTTAAAAGGGTAAATAGAATATAGGCAAAATAGTGAACTCTCTGATACAAAACTTGATAAAGAGCTAAAAAGATGGCAATATAATTAATACCATTCTAAAAGGGTTTATGGAAAATAGGTCTTGTCAAACTAACTTGATATCATTTTTATGATATTACAAGCTTAACTGACAAAGGTTAATAGTATTGATACAATATACTTAGACCTCTGTAAGGCACAATTGACTTAGTACTACACATCATCTTGGTTAATAAACTAGAACAGCACAAAATCAACATGACACACATTAAATGGATTAAAAGCTTGTTAAATGATCAGTCTCAAAATGTAATTATAAATGGAAAATCATTGCCAAGTAAGCTGTTTCAACAGGGTTCTGCACAGGGTTCAGTTCTTAAACCTATCTTGCTTATATTTCTTTCAAGACTTGGAAAAAATATAAAATCATTACTGACAAAATTTGCACAAAGTTAGGGACCAAAATCCAGATTCTATCCTTCCTGGGGTGTATGCTGATCAGTGTACAGGTTTCCCTTTGCTCACTTTCTCTGGCCTCACAACTCTTGCATTTCCTCTGCACTGTAGTAGAACTTCAGGTGGAGCGGTGGTTAGGCATGTTCCTGAGAGATGCAGTTTTTACTCTGCTCATGATGAAGAAGTCCTGAGACACAGGCCTCCCACCTCCTAGGCAAGTGCTTTAAGCACTATACCAGGAGTGCCCAACTTCAGAGAAGCTGCATGCCCAACTTCAGAGAAGCCCATGTGACCTGGGTCACAGGCCCCAGGTCAAATGGGCTGCATGCCATGGGGGCTGAATTGGCTCCCCAGACTCCCTCCATGTGCAGCCTCCTATGCTGCATGAGCAGCATTATCCCACCACCACTGCTGCCATGCAAACAGTGCAAGACCCCTGCCTAAGCCACCCAGTTATGAATTATCTCCCTCCTTCCCCTCTACCATGCAAGGCCCCCTGCCACCACATGGGCAATCCCCACCACCACTGTCACAAAAGTAGCTTAAGTCCCACACTGGAGCCCCCATGCAGATGCTGGCACATTAACAGCATAGGCAATGCATGCTTTCTGAGGCTGGCAGGGTACGGTGACTGCCCGCAGGCAGTGGCCCAGGCATTGGTGGCAAGGGCAGGCCAAGTGGGAACCATCTGCAAGCGGCCATGGTGGTGTTGGAAGTGTGTGTGTTGTGGGGGGAAATCCCCCACAGCTGGAGCCCATAAATGCCGGCAGCACACCCGCACTTCTTGGGGGAGGAGGGGACACCAGTGCTCCGCCTGCCCCCCCCCCGCCTGTCGCCTAAGCTGAGAGCACTTGCTCTCAAGGAGGGCACCCATGCTCTCAAGGGATGCACGTGCACCCCTTTGCACCCCCAACACATCACCTATGATGAGCAGTAAACTCACTGGGCCTCCCACTGTTTCATCCTGCCCCAGACAGCCCAGCTGCCTCAGCAGCTGGAGCAATGGGAGCAGCAGCAGTTAAGGGGAAGCCCAGGGGCTTGACATTAATCCTTCAGGGGCTGGAGGTGGCCCATGGGCCACCAGCTGGAAGGCCCTGCCCTACCTAACATGTTGGATAAAACATGGCAGAGAAGAGGCACTACCAGCCACCGCCCTTTTAACAGAAGCGACAGTTCCTGCTCTGCTTTGTGCTGGTCTCAGTGCTGCTGGGGTAAATTAAGTGTTCGCAAAGCCTGCCAGTGGCTCTCAGGAGACTCAGGTATTTGGATTCCAAAATACGTGTGAGATACGACTGACTGCTCAGCCAAGAGGGCAGCGGTTCAAGGCATATCCAAAAGCAGAACTATATAAGTTTTCTTTTGAATTGGCTGTACAGTTAGGCAGGGTTTTTATGGACCTCTTGCTTGCACACAAGGAGCTAAATTCTTTTCAGGATATGTCCCTAAGTACCTCCATGAAACAGAAATTTGATAATAAATGGCTATTCACCATAGCAGAGAAAGGCAAAACAAGAACAACAATGGCTGAAAAAACTTCAGAGCCAGACAAATTCAAACTAGAAGAAGAGGGCATTTTTTCCAGGGCAGGCAACTCACCGTGGGAACACCTCATCAAGGGATGTGATAGTTTCTGCTGCACTGGAAAACTTTGAATCAAGATTTGATGATTTTTTTAAAACAGGTTCTTGAGATCAATCACAGCTACTGGACTTAAATCAAGAATGATTACAAAGAAGCCTTGTATTATGTAGAAGATCAAACTAGATAATCGTAATAGTTCCTTCTGGGCTTAAAAATCTATGAGAGAACCATAGGTTCCAGGTGACCAGGAAAGTTATATTTCAGTTTCCTAGATACAGAAGTACCCATATGGTACTGGGTAGGATTTCAAGCCATTAATTCATTCATTTTAGACAGACTTAATCCAGTCATTGTTATTGCTGTTGGCACTAGCAAGAAGAGTTATCCATGCCAGCATAAAAATCTCAGGATTTTGGTGGTGCTATAATCAACATGTAATTCCTGAAATTATGTCCTTGCAAAAATCACCTTTAATAGAACACAGAATAAATCCACTCATATTTTGAATCCTTCAATGTTTCATCTCTGTGAAGCAATGAGAAGTTATATCTAAAACCTATGAATATCACAGTTAGAAGACAATGAGAGACTTAGTGAAACGTACATTCGACAGTGCCCTAATGATCTACAGATTATTGTATGTGCCTGCTTCACTGAAAGTTCAACAAATGTGTGTGCAAACACCACTGAATTTTAGGTTTTTTCCAAAAATGAGAGCTTTGAGAAGTTATGAAAGACAAATAGCATATTCAAAAAAGTCTACTGAGCACAGTGGCAGAAAAAATGTGCAAGTGCTCTTGAGATCAAAAAGTAATTGAGCTTCTCATTCAATGCTCAGATATCACAGTGTTATTTGAAAATAACCAAAATTGATTAGTTGAGTACATTCTTCTGGGTAAAAAATTATTTAAATGGGGCCAATTGAAGAGAGTTCTGATGACATCAATAAAAATGAGGCCTACAAACATCATGACCTATGAGGAAACTGAATTAGGTTTATTAAGTCTAGAGAAGAGAGGGCATAACAACAGTCTTCAAATATGAAAAAGTTCTGAGAGACTTCCTATCTATGGATGATGTGGTCTTGGTTGCCCACAGTGAATCTTCCTTGCAAAATCTCTTGGGCAGATTTTCAGAATCATGCAAGAGCTTTGGGATGGCAATTAATCTCAAGAAGACTGTGATCATCAGGGATACCGGTTTTCCCTGATAAAAAAAATAGCAAATTCTCTGATTAAAAACTCCCAAATCTGTGATTAAAATTAAAGGCTCCTCCCCGGCCCTCCTGGTGCCCCTCACTCCCCACCCACAGACCCCTGGCCCTGCTCAAGCCTCTTGCTCCCCTCCCCCAAGTCCCATAGCTTTGCTGGTGCATCTCGCCCCTCACCCACAGTCCCTGCTCCCCAGCCCTGCTGGAAGGAGCCCCAAGCTGTGCCAAGGCTATGGACCTGGGTCTGCAGCTCCCTGCCCTCACTCCCCACTCCTGCCTGCTGTGGGCTCAGGTGAGGAGGAGGGGCTGGCTGCCCACACCAGGCACTCAAAGTAAGGGAGGAGTAAGGGAGACTTTCACTCCCCAGATCTGTGCACAGGGCAGCTGTGGGCTTGGGCTCCATGTGCCTTGTGCATAGATGCTTTGAGGGGCACAGTCCCATGCTGCATGTGCAGGCGGCACATTGCCAGGGCAGTGCAGAGCTTGCAGTGACAGGCGTCTTCTCCATGCAGCCCCGCTCTTCCCTGTCATCCTGGGTTGCACCCGCCAAGCTTCAGAGGCCCTGGGGAAGAGCAGAGGGTGAGAGCCTGTGTCCGCAGCAGGCAGCCTGCACTCGCTCTGCACACAGATCTGGGGAACACAGGTCTCCCCTGTTCCCCTCAACAGTGCATGCCACAGTGCTAAGCAACCCCTCCCCCATCTGGCCACACCAGAGACAAGCCACCCCACAGCCCCATCTCACTCCCTGCTGGGGCCCTGCAGCTGCACATTGTGGCCCCCAAGCCCCATGCACCACCTGGCTGGGTAGCAGCCCCAGCCCCAGCTCTGCCCAGCTCCCTCCCTCCCTACCATCTGTTTCTCTGGTAATGAGAAATCCAGATTTGCCTCTGCTAAAAGGTAAAATCCACTGTTTACACCACTATTCCATAGGAAATGGAAAACCCAGATCGCTAGTGATCTTGTATCAAGGGGTGAAAGAACCAATACCTGTCCTCATTCTGGAGGATAAATCTCTTGGTGGAGTTGTCATTTGGCTAGAGTGGTCAATGCTAGAGGGGCCTGATTCTTGCTACATCACTGCTTTGTGTGCCATTGACTATAGAAATTGGCTTGCCTCTATCACACTGACCTGACAGGTTACTTGGCTCAGGTGGACCTTTGATCTTTTCTTTCCCATCTATGTTTTCTGAGATCTTGATGAAATTAAGAAATACTGGGCACATCTACACATTCATTAATGTGCCTTAGATACTGCACATTTAGTTTGGTACTTCCTTAATAAACTACTAACTAAATACACAGTACTTAACATTACTATGCAGTAGCACCAGCACATGGTTATTTAGTGATGCTTACTGCACATTAGCCTAATAACATCACACAGTAGGCTAGCACCACAGTTTTTGCCAGGGTACGCTACTAAGCAGTGTTGTTAGGCTAATGTGCAGTAAGTGTCTTGTGTAGATACGCCCACTAAGTAATAATGGTAAAGGTGGGATAAATTAGGAGAATAATGGAAGGAAAATAACAAAAACATAAAAGAAGCAAAGGATTATTTTGGAGATATTTTTATTGGACCAACAATGTTTTTGGAAGAGATGTTATACAAGCTTTTAGGCACAGAGTGAATTCCTTCGTACCCAAAAGCTTGTGTAACAACTCTCCCAGCTCTCACTAAAACCTTTCCTTCTCACAAGTTTCCTGGACCACCATGGCAATAATACTCTTCCGCAACAACACTCTTGAGAACATATAAGTCCAGTCTCACTCCTCATGGAGCAAGAAAATTCTGATATAAAATTATAATACAGTTTAAAAGCAAGAAATAGTAAATGAGAATTTAAGGCAGTACATTTTGATTACTCTATTAAAATTTGTACTATATATGTGAGCAGTCACCAAAAATCCTCCTCTGAGCACCATAAAAGTGCAATCGTTATAAGTTAAGTGTATATTTAGCACAGATAATTTCTGAAGACGTATCTGCATTTTTTACCTAGCTTTTGTTTCCATCAGATTCAATAGCTCCCTGCAAAGTTAATGAGCACTAAAACACATTAATGAGCTATGTTAACAGGCCATAATGACACTGTTAATGCTTATCACCCCTATATCTGTGAGTAACCTAGCAACCTGAGTACCAGACAGCAGAAAAAGGAATGCTACTATGACATTGTGAATTATAGGTTAAGAGTCATGTTGTCAAGTGATTTCCCAACTGATGGACTTTTAAATAATTCTTTCATGATCATATAAAACAAAATAGTAAAACCTCATCCAACAAATACTGGAGACATTGAAGATTCTTGAGACACATTGGCTGGATTCAGACATGCAGGCATGTGTGGTTTGTGGCACTGCAAACCTCCTTGCGGTGCTACAAACCTCATGTGTTGCAAGTTAAACTCTGCCCCGTGCTGCTAATTTGCAGCGCTGAGTTCAAATTTGCTACTGGGATTTCCCAGCAGCAAAAAAGCCCCAAAACAAACAGATAAAAAGGTGATGCAAGGCATGCCAAGGTGCCATGTGCTGGGACAAACATGGAGATGGGGAAGCAGGCAACCCAAGCCTGCCTGTTCCCCCATCTCCATGCACTGCGGAGCCCCCATCTTGAGGCACCCTGTGCCCTAGGCAGCCACTCCCCAGCTGACTGGGGCACGGAGTGCCTCAAGACAGGGAAGTAGGTAGCCTGGGCTGGCTAGTCCCCTGTTTCCACATGCCTCAGCACAGGGGCTCCACTGCAGAGCTCCTGCACTGAGGCACATGGAGCCCCTGGCTCGAGGCATGCTGTGCCCTTGCAGTGGCTGGCTTGCCTCAAGACGGGGGCTCCACAACAAACCATGACAGGTGAGCAGGAATCCCTGAGCTGCCTGCTCCCTCCTCTCCATGTGCTGCTCCCTGACTGGCTGGGGGAAAGGGTGCCTCAGCATGGGGGCTGTCTGCTGGCTATCCCCACACTGATGCACCCTGTGTCCCCATCCCCCCACCACAGCACGTGGAGCATTATGGCCAGCACACCAATGGGGACTTCACCATATACCTTTTCATGAGAGAACAGTAATGGGAACATAACATGTATAAACCAGGGGGTATAGGGGACACTACAACACCCCGAGGGGGCAGGATTCAATAAAGGTTAGGCACAATCATACACATATTCATCCAGTTGACAAAAGACTGGTTTAACAAAATATAAAACACAAACAAGCAGGACAAACAATACTGGTTGGCAAAATATAAAATGCACAAAATACAAAATGGCAAATAACGAGAAATATAGGGCCTAGGTACCTGGAGCGGTGAAAGAGGGAAAACACAATGACCCCTTTTCCACTGCAACAAGCATTTCTCCCTGTCACTTCACTCACCCCAATTCATCCCAGCTGGGACTTGAAATCATATCTTCCACATGGTAGGCAGAAACACTACCACAGCCACCAGTGCTAGTACTGCTCTAAGCTGTTAGGGGCCTTGACCTTCCAGGAGCCCCCGGCCTCACGTTGAGCTTCCTGGCCTCGTGCTGGAGGAGCTGGAAGCAGAGCTGGGAACCTCTCAGGTCACTGCTCAGCTTCTTGCTGGAGCTGGGGATCCTCTCCTGCTGGCCTGGGTCTTGCCAGCTCTTTGAAACTCCTTCCTCATGGTCCCTCACTGGTATCCCCTGAGTCAGCTGTACTGCCCCTTTTATCCCCCTCCAGGTGACACAAAAACCCAATCAAGAGACATGGAGAGTGAGTATCTGGGGTCTGACTGGTGAGGAAAGGGAATTCAAGCCCTCCAGTCATCTTTCACCCTTTCAAAATCCCTGGGACAAATCATTATCAGTTAGCCCATCACACAACGTTTTGATGAGGCTGGGGAAGGGAACTAAGCCTGGCTGAGTTACCCTCCAAAGCACTGTGATGGGGCTGGGGAAGGGAAGTCCCCTAGGCTGTGCCACACCTGCCTGCACCAGGCTGAGTTCCCACCTGCTTGAAGCTCAGTGCCTGGGGGCTGCACTGTGCCCGCCTGCACCAGGATGGGTTCCCACCCTTGAACCCCAGTGGAGGCAGGCAGAGCACAGCCCAGGTGCTGCACTGTGCCTGCCTGCACTGGGCTGGGTTCCCAGCAGCTTGTAGCCCTGGTGAACTCTTCCTGGTGGCAGAAGGCAGAGCACAGCCACTGCCTCCTGCCACCAGGCTGAACTCCATGGGGCTTGTGGAGCCGATCAGAGAGCAGCCCAAACTTGGGAGACAGGCAAAGCCAGCACTGCACTCCAATCGGCTCTACCGTCCCCAGGCAGCACAGCTCAGCTAAGAGAGCCTGGACTGTGCTCCCTACCAGGCTGAGCCACATGGGTCTGTGTGGAGCTGCTGGGAGCAAAACCCTGGCTCTCCCCTGCCTCCCACTACCTGGGGCTGGGTTGCTGCTTCAAAACTCAAAATGTTTTGAAATATTTTTAATGTTTCTACATTCTCGTTTCATTTTAAGGCTGTTTCAAAGCCATCTGTTTCATTTAATAGTTTTATAGTTTCAAAGTTGGTAGGGTCAGAAGGGACCTGAGCAGATCATCAAGTCTGACCCCACTGCCATGGCAGGAAAAAGTACCAGGGTCAAATGACCCCAGCAAGGTGTTCGTCTAGCCTCCTCTTAAAGACCCCCAGGGTATGAGCCAGCACCACTTTTCTTGGAAGTTGGTTCCAGATCCTAGCCGCCCTGACAGTGAAGTAGCGCCTGCTGATGTCTAGTTTGAATTTACCCTCTGCCAGCTTGTAACCATTATTTCTAGCCACTCCTGGTAGTGCTCGGGGGAACAGGGACTCCACCAATGCCTGCTGATCCCCCCTGACTAGTTTGTAAATGGCCACTAGATCTCCCCTCAGCCTTCTCTTGTGGAGGCTGAACAGGTTCAGGTCCCGTAGCCTCTCCTCATAGGCCCTGCCCTGCTGCCCCCGATCATGTGAGTGGCCCTCCTCTGGACCCTCTCCATGTTGTCCACATCCCTCCTGAAGTGCAGCACCCAAAACTGTACACAGTACTTCAACTGCGGCCTGACCAGTGTCGCATAGAGGGGAAAGATCACCTCCTTGGACCTGCTTGAGATGCATCTGTGGATTCATGACAAGGTGCGGTTGGCCTTCCTGACTGCCTCCCCACACTGCCGGCCCATGTTCATTTTGATATCAACAGTGATTCTAAGCTCCTTTTCTGCCTCTGCACTGACGAGAAGGGAGTTCCCCAGCCTGTAGGCATGTTGCTGGTTCTTCCTCCCCAGGTGCATCACCATGCACTTTTCAGTGTTGAAACCTATCCTGTTCTCATCCTCCCACCCCCGTAACCTGTCTAGGTCTGATTGCAGCCTATTCCTCCCTTCTAGCATGCTCACATCCCCCAACATCTTTGTGTCGTCAGCAAATTTGAACAGGGTGCTTTTTACCCCCTTGTCCAAGTCACTGATGAAAATGTTGAACAGTGCAGGCCCAAGGACCGAGCCCTGGGGCACCCCAGGGCCCACATCCCTCCAGGTTGAAAATGACCCATCCACCACCACTCTGTGGGTGAGGCCCTCCAGCCAGTTAACGACCCATTTGACTGTGTAGGTGTCGACACCACAGTCCAGAAAGACTACGTCCACTGCTACCCCTACGTCTAAGGATTTTGTGACCTGGTCATAGAAGGCCACCACGTTGGTCTGACAAGACCTGCCTCTAATGAACCCATGTTGGTTGCCCCTAAGCATAATGTCCCCCGCTGGCCCCTCGTGGACATGCGCCAGGATAATTCTCTCAAAAAGTTTCCCCAGGATCGAGGTAAGACTAACTGGCCTCTAGTTTTCTGGGTCTTCCTTCCTCCCTTTTTTTGAAAATGGGAACCACGTTGTCCCTTTTCCAGTCCTCTGGCACCACACCAGAGCACCACGAGTGCTTGTAAAGCCATGCCAGGGGTCCCACAATGACCTCTGCTAATTCCCTCAGCACTCTATGGTGGAGATCATCAGGACCAGCTGATTTAAATATGTCCAGTGCCTCCAGAAGTTCCCTGACTAAATCCTCACTGACCCTAGGCCTGGGTGCACCTCCCCTGGGACCTGTGGGGGTCCCAGTGGGGGGAGCTAATCCAGTCCCTGCTCAGGAAAATGGAGGCAAAGAAACGAGACAAAACAGCATTGAAATGGAACAGCTGGTGAAATGTCTCACAGCCCTACTAAAAACCACTGAAACAGGGTTGCCAACTTAAGACTTTTTTTTTTTTTTTACTGACAATATGAAAACTTTTTACTGGAAATCAAACTTTTATACTGACACATGTTGTTACTGACATATTTTATATAGTATAATTTATATAGTATAAATGTAGCCCTTCTGCTAGACCCTGGGACAAAGCCCAGGTTTAAATCATTTTTAAAAAGTTTGCTTGTTGTAAAAAAATTAGCAGATTTTCACTTTTACAAAAATGCTTGTGTTGGCAAATCTACTTGACTGCAGCAATGCTATCCCTATCTCAAAGGTTCCTTACTCACCTGCATGCTGTGGTTCCTTCGACTGCAACGCACAACCTGCTGCCCCTGCAAGCTCATCTCCCAGCTTTACCCCTACCAACCCCACTCTCCCCATCCCAGTACAGACCCCTAGTGTCTGCCTACCTGTCACCCAGTGATGTTACAAGCAGATGGGAGGCAGGATCAGGGGCAGCACCAGCACGTTCAGGGAAGGGTTACCG
This sequence comes from Crocodylus porosus, assembly GCF_001723895.1. Lineage (NCBI taxonomy): Eukaryota > Metazoa > Chordata > Crocodylia > Crocodylidae > Crocodylus > Crocodylus porosus. The sequence continues at coordinate 65,766,946 of NW_017728886.1, read as the reverse complement.
AGACTCATCTGGCCCTCTGACTACTACCCCATGCCACTCATCCATATGGGCATTAATGATACTGCCAAGAGGGACCCTGAGCAGATAAAAAATGACTAAAGCAGACAAAAAGGGATCTAGGTTCAAGGGTAAAGGGGGCAGAGGCTCATATGGTGTTCTCAATCTTTCTGGTCAAGGGGAAGGGCCCAGGAAGAAGTGGATGCATCCTGTAGATTAATGCATGGATGTGACCAGCAGAGCTCTGGCTTCTTTGATCACATGATGTTGTTCCAAGAAGAAGGATTGCTAGGAAGAGACAGGATCCATCTGCCAAAGAGAAGGAAGAACACTTTTACACAGGGTCACTAATTTAGTGAAGAGGACTTTAAACTAGGTTTTCCGAAGGGTGGAGAGACCAAAGCCCTGAGGTAAGTGGGGAAGCAGGCAACCTAAAGAAAGCATAAGCAGGAGCAGGGCAACATTCTCATTCTTCCTGATGTCTGTAAATGAATGCACGAAGCCTAGGAAACAAGCAGGAAGAACTGGAAGTTCTCACACAGTCAAAGAACTGAAGATGTGATTGGAATAACAGAGACTTGGTGGGATAGCTTCATGACTGAAGCACTGTCATTGATAGATACAAACTTTTCAGGAAGGACAGAAAGGGAAGAAGAGGAGGAGTTACTCTTTATTTAGAAGAATAAATGTGGCATGATTGCTTACAGCTCCAGTATGAAACTGGAGATATGCCTGTTGAAAGTTTGGGGGCTAGGGTCAAAGGAGGGAGCAACAAGGGTGATGTCATGGTGCAAGTCTGCTATAGACCACCAGACCAGGAGGATGAGGTGGATGAGACTTTCTTCAAGCAGCTAGCAAAAATTTGCAGATCACAGGTCGTGGTTCTCAATCATCCTGACATCTGCTTGGAGGGCAATACAACAGTGCACAGGCAATCTAGGAAGTTTTTGGAGCGTGTTGGGGACAACTTCCTGGTGCAAGTGTTGAAGGGGCCAACAAGGTTCATGTTCTTTTTGACCTGCTGCTTACAAACAGGGATGAATTGGTAGGGAGTGTAGTAATGGATGGCAACTTGGACAGCAGTGTCCACAAGATGACTGAGTTCAGGATCCTGAGGAAAGGAAGGAGAGCAGCAAAATATGGGCCCTGGACCTCAGAAAAGCAGACTTTGATTCAGCCTGAAGGGATGAAACCCATATCTCAGATTTTCTAGGGAAGTGCCCTAATCACTGGCCTTTCCAACACTGATGTTGAAGCTAGCTCACTGAATAGCCAGGAATGCAAGATTCATGACACAAGAGACACAACAAGCAAGAAGGAGCATGCCTCCACATCCTAATGATTATGGGCACCCAAGACTCTGGCCTCTACTGCCTGTTATTTAACCAGTGACTGTCCAATGTAAAGTAGTCCAGGTAGTAGACCAGAGTCCAAGGCTCCCCCTCCTAGGGAAGTATTCTTTCCACTGAGCTATAGTTGTACTCCTGATTGCTCCCTGTGCAGTTTAGACACCTTCATTGCCAACAGAGTGTTGTTGAAAGTTAGACAATAGGTGTTTGATCAGACTTGCAGCATGCGCATGTGCAGTAACCAAAACCTATGTGCCTAATGATATTTACAGACCAGAATAAAGATGACTAATAAATCCTGATGCCTAAGTAGTTTTTCAGCAACTGACTGGGGTTGATCTGGATTGAGGTTTTTTGTGACCTGGCACCTACATTCTGTCTTGGTAGGTTCTGCCAATTTGGGCAGGATCCATTTTGTTCTAATCTTATTTTCGCCATGTAGGCAAACCCACAAGAAAAATAGTTCAGTTGGCTTTGCTTTGCAATCACTCCTCTAGTCTTCAAGGATAAGTCTGCACAGGGTAGCAGCACACCCCAGCCAAGATAGGCCTGAAATGAGGCACCCTACGATCCAAACCCAGAAATACAAAGGCAAGGCTGCCCTGGGGTCATATGTAGTGGCTACTCTCAGACACATTAGAACTGAGGTCTTCTGAGTGGCTGCAGAGGGATGCCCCTAGAGCACCTCACTGATGAACTTACAGATCTGAGTGTGCCTGTGGGCATGGATTGATAGGATCATGCTCAGTAAGTGGGAGACACTATCACCAAAGTATATACCAAACTTTATGCAGTCTCTAATATATTCCACAGTGATACTTGGTTTTTATTTTCATATTAGTAAGAGAATTGCAGACACAGAGTAAGAGCAGAAGGTTATGGACAGAAGCTCCAGTATTTTGTCTACGTAATCTTCCTCTAGCTAATCACATTAAGTGGAAATGAATGTACAGTGACAATTTTGCCCCTGAGAAGTTGATCAAACTATTTGTAGGTCTACACAAATAGGGTCAACCTTAAGGACACTCTAAAGCCCAAAGGAACACTGTAAATCCATACACATACACAGTAAAGCCATTGGTTCAAACCCTTTAGCAGTCCAGCCCAGCCCTGGAAGTTCTGCTCAACTTCTTGGTATGAGGTCAATCCCACTCACCTCCCAGTTCACCTGGCCATGTGTTTGGACCTTTCCTGCATGAAATGAGCCTTAAGCACAGGAAGTCTTCCACCAGTAGTCCCATCATTCACAATCTCTGTGTCCAGGCTCTTCTGTACCCCTTTTCTTCCTTCTACTTTCCACAAGCCTAGAAGAGGCCTGATGTCTTAAAGAGCTCTGCAAGGGAACTCTTCTTACATCTCATGCTCCTGAAATAAGCAGCACATTGTAGACAGATTTGGAGTAGGCTACCATGTAGGATATATATGTAGAAAAAGGTAGCTTATTTCATGGCTTAGGCTGGTAGAGGGTAACCTCAAAATGAACCCAAAGTATCATTATAGGCAAATGATCATAATGTGTTGTCATCCCTTGAAACATTCCACTATCTCTGCAGACTCGAGATAGAGTAAAATGACCACAAGCTAGCTTCTGGTTTGATCAGAGCAATGTCTCCTTTGTTTTCTTCACAGTATTTTCTGCAGGAAAGAAAGGAGATTCCTAGCTTCCAAAATATGACACACTACTCTGTTCAAAGAGTTTGAAAGTTTGGCTGGTAAGGAATAGAAAAGTCAATGTGTTCTCCTGAAATTTTAAGTGGAAACATTCACATCACACTTCAACTTCACTGAACATGAACGCTGAGTTTGAAATATCCTGGGTTCATAAATCTTCATGCATGCTCATATAAAGTTTTTCAAACATATGTTGTGTTTGTCAGCATATCAGGGAAGCCAGAGTACCCAGTCTTTCAGAACCTCCTTCTGATTAGCAAGGTATTACATGGAGATAGAGATGAATACAAATTTTAAAAGCTTTGATGTCAAACAAAATCACTGTACTCAAGCAACTTCCTGGAAGTTAGTACTTGAGTTATAGATGTATATGTTCTATGGATTATTTACAGGTTCTAATTCTTCAGGACCAGAACTGGAAGTTGAGTCTCTCCCCACTTAGATAAAATATCTTGAAAATTTTGAAATTTGAAAAATTAAAAATGTTATCCAAAGATCAACTTTTACATTAGAATCTAAGAAAACCTGACTTTGTCTAATATTTATATAAGTCTACAATTATAACAAAAATTTCACATATATCAAAAATGTTCCAGGCCATGAAAATACTCAAAATGACACTGCTAATATTTTTCATGACTTGAACATTTTGTAAGCTGCTCTTTGTGCAAGAGCCATGAAATCTGCTTCATGGACTATCACGAAAGAACTAAAAACATACTTATCTTTATGCGACTGGAGTAGTCTTCTCTACTTCAATAAGGGTATTCACAGTGCTTAAAGTTAAGTAAGCATATAAATGTGTCTCAAAATGTGAGCCTTAAATAGGAGATGCAAAGAACCTGGTTTCAATTTTATTATATTAAGGTTATTTTTTATAAGTGCACAAACCCATAATAAACTGCATGACTGAACCTCTGAGCCCATACTTCTGTATGCCATTCTATTATTTATTTATATAGCACCAAAACTCTGTCAAGTAGATTAAATTAGACATGTATACCCTCAAAGACTTTAGATTTAGACAAGGTAAGGGTGCCTTTGTGATATCAATTGCTGGAACCAATTTCATAGTAGACTAAGTAGAGAGAAATGTAGGACCAACTTTTGGACACAAAGCACCATTCTTCAGGTCTTCTCCAATCTTCTTCAGGGTAACATGAAGAAGGGTGTTTCATTCTGAAAAGCTTCTCCTACATTTCTCCCAACTATAGAATTACAATAAAAAATGCCACCAAAAAATTTTGCCTCTAGTACATTTTCTGGACCATCATTGCTATAGCAATGCTTGAACCTTATTTAAAATTAGGCTTAAGTAAAAATTCAGATAAAAAAGTATTCAATGATTTTAGCCTCTTTTTTGAATTGTCTAAAAGATATAATTTTTCAAATGCATTTGTTATTCAGAGGTTTCCAAATACTTGCTATGAATAACTTCTGGACTCTTGTTCAAAATTTAAAATGTGTTGGTTAGCTTTGATTGAATGCATATGTGATAAGTTATCCTTTATGAAGCCCTATTAGCAAGCGAAACTTAGAATCAGGTTCCTTGTGTGAAAACTGAAGTGAGTAAATTCAGAAATAGCTTCCAACACATTAACAGGCACTTAAAATTTGCACCTCTCTGAAATCTCATGCTAGAATATTGTCACATAGCAAACAAAGGGTGACTGAACATGGTATAGGGATCATACTGTAGTGCACTAAGGAAATTGAATATGTAATAGACAATTGTCTGTTTGCACATATCATAGAATCATAGAAGTAGGGTCAGAAGGGACCATGTAGATCTTCAAGTTTGACCTTCTGCCTGGGTAGGAGAAAAACTGGGCTCAAATGACTCCAGCCAGGTAGGCATCAAGCCTCTTTTTAAAGACCCCCAGGGTAGGAGCCAGCACCACTTCCCTTGGAAGTTGGTTCCAGACTGTGA
>NW_017728886.1:65745763-65761049 GCF_001723895.1 Crocodylus porosus | reverse complement strand
TGGGCCTATAGTTGCCCAGGTCCTCCCTCCTCCCTTTTTTAAAAATGGGGACCACGTTGGCTATCTTCCAATCATCTGGCACCTGGCCCAAGCAACACAAGCACTTGTAAAGCCATGCCAAAGGCTCTGCAATAATCCCAGCTAGCTCCCTCAACACCCTGGGGTGGAGAGCATCTGGTCCCACTGATTTGAACATGTCCAGCCCCTCCAGAAGCTCTCTAACCCAGTCCTCCCCAACCTGAGGTCTGGGGGCGTTCCCCTCAAGTCCGTCTTGCATCACAGTGGGGAAGTCCCAGTCCCTGCACAAGAAAACGGAGGTGAAGAATTGGTTAAAGAGGTCTGCTTTCTCCTCTTGCACAACCACCAGATTGCCCAGAGAATCTTGCAGGGGCCCCACATTTCCTGGTGCTTTCTTCATCCTCCCTATATATTTAAAAAAGGACTTTTTTTTATCTTTGATTTTGGACACTACTCCTAGCTCTATGTCCACCTTAGCTTTCCTGACAGCCCCCCTACAGGCCTGAGCAGAGGAGGTATACTCCTCTTTGGAGATAGCACCCCACCCCCTTCCACCCGTTGTATGCTGCCTTTTTGGCAATCAGGCATTCTTGGACACCCTTGGTGAGCCAGGGGGGCTTTGGGGCACTCCTGCCCCCCTTGCTTCTTGTTGGGATGGTCACTCCTTGGGCCCTAAGTATCGTCTCCTTAAGGAATGACCACTCATCTTGGGCACTGAGTTTCCCTGCTCTCGAGAACACCAGCGCCTCTCCCACTAATCTCCTCAACTCGTTGAAGTTGGCCTTCTTGAAGTCTAGTGCTACCGCCTTGCTGCAGGCCCTTGATACCCTGCACTGGATGATGAATTCCAGCAAGCAATGATCGCTATCACCCACGTGGTCAAGAACCCGGAGGCCCCTTACCAGGTCATCGCCTGTAGCCAGGACCAGGTCCGACAAGGCATTTCCTCTGGTGGGACTGTGCACCTCCTGAATTAAGTGGAGGTCCTGTATCTCAGCCAGGAACCTCCTGAAATGGTCTGACCTGGCTGACTGTTCCTCCCAGCAGATGTTCAGGTAATTTAAATCACCCATAACAAATACATCCCTTGCCTTAAGTGCCTCTGCAAGCTGGCCTGAAAATTCATGGTCCAGCTCCTCCCCTTGGTTGGGGGGTCTGTAGTAGCCCCCACCATTAGATCCCTCTCCCCATGACCCCCTTGTATCTTGACCCAGAGCACTTCAGCTTGCCCCTCCTCTGACACCATTTTACTGGTAGAGGATGTGTATTGCTCCTTGACATAGAGCGCCACACCCCCACCTTTTCTTCCTTCTCTATCCTGTCTGTAAAGCCTATAGCCCCTAATGCTAACTGCCCAGTCATGGGATGAATCCCACCACGTTTCTGTAAGCCCTATCTGGGCCTGAACTAGCTATTCTGAGGGTGAGTTCCTCCTGTTTGTTCCCCATACTATGAGCTTTGGTATATAGGCATTAAAGCCTTGCCTAGCTGCTTGTGCCACCTCCCTATTTGGGAGACTGTCTGGACCCCTGTTTCTTACCTGGGCACTCCTTGCATTTGTCACCTGTCTTGCTCAGGTGGTGTCTTCTCGTCTTCCTGCGGCCACCTCCCCTGGCGAGGCTAGTTTAAAGCTCGCCATACGATATAAGCCAACCTGGAAGAGAAGACACACTTGCCTTTAGGAGAGAGGTGAAGTCCATCCCACCCCAGCAAGCATATTCTTAAGAACCTCCATGAATCCATGGTTTAAGCAGAAAGAGAGACAACATGTTAGGGTGGACATGGTTAGGCTTTAGACAAAGGCAAAGAGTGACTATAGATATGTTAAACATAGATGGAAAGATGCTAAACAAGAGATTGTAAGCCAGTTAGCTTTACCACTAATGAACTAAAGATAAACAAGAAATTTAGAAAGGTTGTCTTGTGTTGTGGAAAAAGTAAGCAGGAGGCATTAGGCTAGATCAGAGCTTCCCAACATTTTTCTTACTGTGTACCTTCTTCCAGATTTACCAGCTGCCTCATACCCTACTATTAGCATATGGTTTTTCATAATAATGAAAGTTAAATATGCCATTACACAATTTCTCCTGCATATCCCCCACAGATGTCTTGTGTACCCCCCAGGGATACACATACTACAGTTTGGGAACCTCTGGGCCAGATCTGATCAGTTTCTGGAAAACAAGCACATCAGATTAAAGATGACATCATGAGAAATCTAGAGACATAAACAGACCAAGAAAGAGAAGTTCTTTGCCAGTGTAAATGAATCTGCTGGAGCCAGTCAGTATGAGACAGCTAGAATTTTTCCCTCATTCCCTCAGTTGTAAGTAGTCTTATCAAAGGCTTGTTACTGTAAATCATCAGTGAGTGCTGTAACACTGCCATCTAATCTATAGCTGTTATATACTATCATACTCTAGAACAGTTGCTTAAAGTAATTATGTAATTGCTACTGGGTTTTGGATCCAAATAAAGGATTTTTATCTGAATTACACATGCAATCAATTGCCTTCCAATTGATTGCATCTGTAATTGAGTAGTCATGGAAAATTAAGGTAACCATGTAGCTCTGCTTACAATGTATAGATACATTTAGTTTTGTCAGTCAATGTAAGACCAGTCTGACATCAGGATCCTGTAACACAAACTCCTGGGCAGTATAACTACACAGAGGTCTGAAATGATTCCAAATCAAAACTGGAGCCGAAAGGGATGGTAGAATTTAATTGCAATGGGCAACCCATCTTTTTAGGACAGAGTGGATGCATCTACATGGAATGCTTTACTGTGCATTAGACCAACTTAATGTGCAGTAAAGTTTTACCATGTATACATGCGCAGCACTTACTGCACATTAAATTAGTCTAATGTGCTGTAGCTCATGTATAGATGCTGATGTCAGATGCCCAGTCAGCCACAGCAGCAGGGGCCAGCCTCCTGCTTGGGGTGGAACCACATTACTGGCAGCTTCTCCTGCCACGTAGCATGGGCAGCTCTTCAGCTTCCCGACACTGGTTTCTGGACCCTTGACCTACCCCTATGCCACCTGCTGCCTGCCCCTTGGCACCGTGCACCACCAGTGTGGCTACATTGCAGCTGCAACAGCCTTGTGAACCCTAGCTCTGCCTCCTGTCCAGACCATGAGCTCCATGCTCCAGTACTGTGAGCATGTGCTGGATCCCGCAGCCCTGTGAACACTTCCTTTGCTGTGATAGCCCAAAACATAATACAGCACTCCAGATGTGGCCTCACCAGTGATGAATAGAGGGGAATAATCACTTCCCTTGACCTTCTGGCAACACACCTGCCAATGCCACCTAGTATGCCATTAGCCTTCTTGGTAACAAAGAAACACTGCTGGCTTATATTCAGCGTAATTGTCCACTGTACTGCCCAGGTCTTTTTGAAGAGCTGCTGCCGAGCCAGTCATCCCCCATCCTGTGCTGGTGCATGGGATTGTTCCATCCTATATGCAGGAATTTGCACTTGTCTTTGTTGAACCTCATGAGATTCCTTTTGGCCCAATCCTCCAATTTGCCTAGGTCACTCTACTCACCCTACCCTCTTACCTATCTACTACTCCCCCCAGCCTGGTGTCATCTGCAAACTTGCTGAGGGTGCACTCTGTGCCATCTTCCAGGTCACTGATGAAGACATTGAACAAAACATGCTCCCAGACTGACCACTTGACACTCCACTTGATACCAGCTGCAAACTAGACACTGAACCATTGATTACTACTTTCTGAGCCCAATGCTCCATCCAGTTTTACATACACCTTATAGTACATTCATCCAGCCCATACTTCCCTAGCTTGGCTTCGAGAAAGTCATGGGAGACCATATAGAGTGATATCCCCTGGGTATCATATAGAGTGATACCCTGCGGACACCTCTTGGTGTGGACAAACAGCTTGTTGTGGTGCACCCAGGTGATTCTGACCAGGGACATGCTTGTTGCACAGGCCATGTATGGCAGGGGGTCTGGCTCAGGATACTTCTCCAGAGAGGGCCACCAGGTCAAAGGGAGGGGTGTCACCAGCTCCATGTCCCAGCTAGACAGGAGCCCATCACCCCCAGAACCCAGATGCCATGTGCCATGTGCAGGAGAGAAAACTGACTGGCCTATAAGGAGGAGAAGGTGAGGGAGATAGTTCAGAGCAGCTGTGACAGCTGCCAGCAGAAACCAGCCCTGGCCTGGACTGGGTAGGGGACAGGGAAGGCAGGCTTCCTGGGGCAAGTGGCCTGCTTGCCCCCACCGTGGGAGCAGGGATGAAGGACTTGGCCAGTGATTGCATGTGAAAGGGCCTACCTGGCCAACTTACCATGGTCCCTGGGCACCTCTGTACACACAAACCCTGAACTGAGGCCAGTATGCTTGAGAAGAGACACAGCACTGCCTGCAGTGGCCAGAGCCCCCTTCCCCTGCCCCTGCCCCTACTCCTGAGCCTGGTCCCCTGGTGGGGTGGCCTGCTGCCTTGGCCACTACCTGCTACTCACTCTGTCTCTGAGCCCCTGGGCAGAAACTGGGTGCAGCTGACCCAGCTCTGCATGCAGGCCCAGCTGGCTCCAGCCTCATGAAGGAGGGAGATCATGCTGAGCAGGTTTGGCACAACCCACCCTCACCCATGGGCCAGCTCCCAGCCTGCCAGCTTCACCACAGTGTCCACACCCATAATGGCCAGAAGCCAGGGTTCTGGGCACCACTTCCCAAGATCCACACCACAGATGCCTCCACCCCATTTCCCCCACCCCCTGCCAGTTATTAATGCACCCATTTAATTAGATTCACAGGGAAGAAGGTGCTTTATTATTGGTAAGCACTGGGGTTAGGGGTAGGGTTGGGTGTTGAGCAGCAGGAGGGAGTCTGTTGGGGAGGGAGGAAACTATTGGAAATTGTGTTTGGGAACTATCCACAGTGTGCATGGTCTTGGAGATGCACTGTGAGCCTGGGGTTCATGGACAGCCAGCCAGGTGCCCTACTGCAAGGGGTGGAGGAGGAGGTAGTCCACCAGCGCCTTGTGCACATGGTGCCCTGGCCTCCACTGCCAGATGTGCAGCTCTCCCAGAGCCTTTGGTGGGGGCGGGGAGACCCATCATTGGTGCTGCTGCTGCAGCTGGTGCTTCTAGTACCAGGCATTCTCTATTCACCCTACTTCCTCCATCCAGGCCTCACAGAAGAGCTCATCTCTGGTCTCACAGATGTTGTGCAGCACACAAGCTGCAGCAATGACCCAGGGATGTTGGCACTGGTGAACTCAAGGCAGATGGTGAAGGTGCATCAGTGTCCCTAGAGGTGCCCAAAGATGGACTCCACCAGCAAGTCACTTCAGCCCAGGCACCTATTGAAGTGTGCCTTGTGTGAGCTGAGTTGGGGCACATAAGCCACAGTAGCAGTGGGTTGGTGGGGTCCCTGATGAGAAGAGACAAGATGGTTATATTGCTTAACTGCAGGTCTGTGGTGGCCAGAACCAGAGGGGTTACTATCATGAGCAATAAATATATGCTCTTGGAGACATCCATGCAATTGTCTACCAGTTAAGATTAACTAATGCAAAGCTTGAAACTTTGCAACCTGCAAGTGGAATTTGTCTGTCACAATTTAACCAAAAAGCGTTGAATCTGTTTGCACTGATCATGAGACTGACTGGGCCCCAAAAATAAGCTAAACTACAAGATTAGCTGATCTAACAGTTTTTTTAAAGGTCAGCCATAACAAGATCTGACCACCTAATATAATTAGCACATTCCAAGGAATCCAAGGAATAAGAAACCAAGGGGTTGAGCTTGGGCAGAGTAATGCCAATTTCAAACCTCAAAGTAATGTAGTGTAATGTGATTATTGGGTGAACCCAAGTTCAGGCGGTAACCTTTCATTATAATTTCTAACACCTTTTAATCTGACAACCCAGCTGACACAGACATTTGTGAAGGTGCCTCAGTGGTCCACCACAACAGATTGGAAGCCCCACTGGCTGCAGTAGAGGTGATCTGCCTGATGTGGGCAGATGATGGGGTGTATGTCCCATCCAGGGCCTTGATGCATTGCAGGAAGCTGAGGGCTCAGAAGCCTGCCACCACCTCCTGGGTGTTGGCAACCTGGAGTGTATAGTTTGGCTAAGCATGTCCCAGAGGGCGTCACAAACCTTCAAGACAGCCTCGTCAGAGGTCACTTTCCCCACTGCAAATAGGTGGCTGATGTAACACAAGCTGGTGGACATGGTGAGTTTGTGGAAGTTGTTGGCCATCTGAGTCTCTGCAGGGAGAGGCAGGAACATGCCGGTGGGCTGGTACTGTAGGTGTGGGTTGAGCTGCTGAACAAGCTCCTGAAATGTGGGCCAGGTCATCTGGAATGAGTCCACTCACTGGTCATTGTCCCAGGTGCACTGCATGATGCAGTGCTACTAGTCACGGCTTCCAGGGCAGGCCCAGAAAAAGCAAGGCCAGAGCCCCAGGAGCTTGTGGATGGCAGTGTCCATGTCAGCATCATTGCTGTCCCAGCCAGGGACCAAGAAACAACCCAGGGGCTGGTAGCCAATCACCTGGAGGCAGCAAGGCACAGGCTGGACCCTGCCCTCAGCTACATGGCTGTGCAGTCAGTGTGGTTGCAGAGCTTAGTGAGCACAGCAGCAAGCAGAAGCCTGTGGTGTTGGTCATTGCTGCCAGGGCGTGGGAGAACAGAAGCCATGGCATAGCGGGCACAGGCAGAGGTGGCTGGTGCCTCCTGACTCTGTGGGTGAACAATTTGCCAGGAGCGGGCTTGGCGGTGGGCCAAAACCCCCATATCCATTCCTATACTTCTGTGCCATGGCTTAGTGCCCCCTCAACACAATCACCAGCCCGTGTGTCAAAAAAACTGCCCTGTCCTGAGCGGTGCCAAGTGGGAGCCAATCTCAGGGGGGGCATGTGCCCCCCCATGTTCCCCCTACTAGTCACCTGTGGACAGGCACTGGGGGCATTGTGCCAGCAGGCTGCAGACTGCCTCGGGCTAGAAAAGCATATGGCCAGGGCAGTCTTTTAAAGAGTACCCCTAACGTCCAAGCTACTGTGGCCAGAGTCTGAAGGTCCCCCTGGCTGCTGTAGGGGGCAGAGAAGGGCAGGAGCAGCTCTGGACCTGACTTCCCCCATTGGGCATGCCCCCATGAGCAGGAATGTGTGTTCCTTGGAGACAACTAATAGCGACAAATATTTGTGCTGCTGCTAGTTGTCCCTGAGGAAAGCTACTGCATGCCCACTCTGGCACATGGCGGGTTGCCCTGGGTGGGGGAGGGGAAGCTGGGACCAGCAGCTAGGCTGGCCCTAGGAGCCTTACTTGGGGTTCTGGGGGCCACTCAGGGCTCCGGCAATAGCAATCTGGGCATGCAGAGCCAAGCCAACAACTGGATCACGGCTGTGGCCAGCCAAGCTCTGATTTCAAGCAGCGTACAATGTAGCCATGTGCACCATGCTACTATTTTCTGGACCATGTTTTTTTTTACACCAGGATCTCTCGGTGTCAAAAAAACCCTGCTATACTGCAAATTAGCAGTGCGGCAAATGCCTGTATGTGCAGCGCATGTGGTTTGCAGTGTTGCAGACAGCTCTGCAGGGCCACAAACTGCATGTGCACACTCATTTGGACGTGCCCGTTGGGTGCAAATCTGCACTCAAGAGGGCTCGAGTATAAACACGTTCCTGGGCAAAGCTTAATACATCTGAATTGACTCCACAGTAACATTTATGTGTGTTAATTGCACATATAGACACATCCAGTTTCTTGGAATTGATTTTGAGGTCCAGGAGTCTTCTCAAAAACAAGTTAATGCTTCTTTGATAGAAATACAAGTTCTGCTGCTCTCTTTTGACTTACTTCACTATATGATCCTCTACAGCTAACTCACCATCTTCCCTCACATTTTGCATTTTACTCCAAAACGTAATGAAAAGCAAAGAGGAGTAAGATTAACACATTCCTTCCCAAAGTCTATTTATTGCCAATTGCATGCAATAGAAAAGTCGAGCCATTGTCATGATAATCTTTGAAGTTTATCAGACTGCCTGAAGAATTCTCATTCCTTTCAGAGAGGTGAAAAACTCAAGAGTTCAATAAACTGCTGGATGCCTGGTGAGCACAGAATTGTGTGCAAAGTCTCCAAACTTCTAAAGCTACTATAGATTCCCTGGGGAAGTGCCAAGACTTTATTTGGAATACACAAAAAATGCCATGGCATTTGAGAAAAGAGGAAGAAATATTCCTTATTTTTGTTTGGAAGCAGGCAAATTCTGAATTTTTTTGCTTATATTTATTTATTTATACCAAGAATGTGTGTACTCTGATACTGTTCTTCCTTAACTGGCTGCAGTATATTAGGGAAAAGGCCAAATATGGCATAACCTACTTTCTTTCTCAAATGTGTTATTTAAAGAGAGGAGTTTCATTACCAGATAAAATAACCTAAAATTGAGGAAAACTTGCAATGAGTTCTTTAAAATATTTATGGAACAAATTTGCAAAACCATGCTCTTTCATTTACCCTATTTTAAAATTTGCTACTAGCCAGTATATATACTGTTGCAACAAAGAACAACTGTATAGGATACTGAAATCTAATAATAAAAAGTTCAAAGCAAATGAACAGATCAGTATTCACCAGCATAAAAAATAACTGCCATTAATTATTTAACTCTAGGAGTTATGTGAAACATTTGTAAAACTAAGCCAAGGCATTTTTTTTATTTTGCCCCAGGCCAATCTACAAAACTAGATCTTGTCAGAAATCTTTGAAATTACCATTTTCAAAAAGAAAAGATGCAAAATTTGAAATGTCCCAATTTCAGAAACAAAACCTGATTTTCAATTGAAAACCTTTGGTTTGGTTTGGTTTGGTTTTTGCTGGAACACAGGAATGTTTCTGAGTGGAAATGTGTTAATTTTAATTTTAAAATAATCATATTTTTGAATTCAAAGCACAAACATGCACATGCGTAAGTATGTTCTAAACTAAGCCTCCTCTTGAAAATGTGACATTCAAAATAAAATAGATTCCTGAGATACACTGATTCAATTCTGAGTTTATTTGCATGACTACCTAACTGATAAATATAATAATGGCTGGTTTGTTGATTCTAAAGTGGAAATTATCCATCAAAACAGGGTAATATTCCTTTGCCTTATTACAATACAGTCAAACACTTTAATTCATGCTGGCTTAAAACTCATTCTGCATTACTGAATTTTGCAAAGCATCAATAAGTCAACAAACACGAAAGACATTTCCCATCAATTCTTCATTTGGTTTCACAAAAGCAGTGTAATCCACATGACATGTCCACACATGCCCACATATGTCTGCCTGACATGCGTTGAAGAGGATTTTACAAATAATTTCATTTTATAAAGTGAGCCTTCAACCCCAGGTAAATTGTTGATGAGAAAGGGAAGCTGCCTACTTTGGTCTGGGTTGGGGAGGGAAGCCAACTGAAAGACGAACCCAGCACATCTAGTCTCTTTGACTCCACCCTATTTGAACTTGGTCATCTTCACATAATAGATTAAATATAGGGTGAGATAGCAGCTCTACTCCCTATTTTGTCAAGGACCTGATGGGCAAACCAGAGGCCAGTATTTTCAAAAGCAGCATTTGGACGAAAGTAGAACTAGGATTCCTTGTTTTTGTGCTCAATATTACAAAACAACTAAAAGACTATTAGAATAGTGGCATGCTATATACAGGTCTTGGATGACTCTCATAGTAAGCCACAACTTTAAAAGGACCTTCTGTAACATAAGCAGGGAATGTTGTAAACAAGAAATGAAAAACAGAATAATAAATACTGATCCTACCATGTGGAATTCAATAGCAAACATCTCCTTAACCTCAGCGGTGCAGGGGAGAAGACTGAAGAAGTAATTCAGAGGCTTTATTTTTTGAGGGAGGAGGTGGGAGAAGTGAATTTAAAAAGTCTTCTGGTCTGGTAAGATCCCAAGTATAGATTCTGGTGCTAGTTTTGGAATATTTCCCCTCTTGAGTACAACCAAGGTTCCAAGTCTCCCCAGTTTCAAAAAGAGGACTTCACAGGATGCTGCATCATCACCATAGAATCATAGAAAACTAGGGCTGGAAGGGACCTCAGGAGATCATCTAGTCCAACCCCCTGCTCAAAGCAGTACTAGGCCCAACTAGATCACCCTAGCCAAGGCTTTGTCTACCTGGGTCTTAAAAACCTCCAAAGCTGGAGCTTCCACAGCCTCTCTGGGTAACCTGTTCTAGTGTTTTACAACCCTCCTAATGAGAAAGTTTTTCCTAATATCTATCCTAAATTTCCTTTGCTGCAACTTGAAACCATTGCTCCTCGTTCTGTTATCTGTCATCAGTGAGAACGAGAACAGTCTAGCTCCATCGTCTTTGAAACCACCCTTCAGGTAATTGAAGGCTGCTATTAAATCCCCTTTCAGCTTTCTTTTCTCCAGACTGTATAAGTCCAGTTTCTTCAGCCTCTCCTCAGAAGTCCCTAACCATTGTTGCCACCTTCTGCTGGACTCTCTCCAATTTGTCCATATCCTTTCTTCAGTGGAGGCCCAAAACTAGACACTGTATTCCACATGTGGTCTCACTAGTGCTGTATAGAGGGGAATAATCACTTCTCTCAATCTGCTGGCAATACTTCTACTAATACAGCCCAGTAACATTAGCCTTCATTGCAACAAGGGCACACTGTTAGGTTGTATTCAGCTTATTGTCCACTGTAACCTCCAGGTCCTTTTCTACAGCGCTGTACTTAACCAGTCAGTCCCCAGCCTGTATTGGTACAATGAAGGCTGATGCAATGTCATATTTAAAACATAGAATCATAGAAGTAGGGTTGGAAGGGACCTTGTAGATCTTCAAGCCCGACCCCCAGCCTGGGCAGGAGAAAAAGACTGGACTCAAATGAGTCCAGCCAGGTAGTCATCAAGCCTCTTCTTAAAGATCCCCAGCGTAGGAGCCAGCACCACTTCCCTAGGAAGTTGGTTCCAGCTCCTAGCCGCCCTAACTGTGAAGTAGTTCTTGCGGATGTCTAATCTAAATCTATTCTCTAATAACTTGTGTCCATTGTTCCTTGTCATGCCAGGGGGCGCTAGGGGAAACAGCGTCTCCCCTAAACCCTGCTGGTCCCCCCTAGTGAGTTTATAGACAGTCATCAGGTCCCCCCTGAGCCTTCTCTTGTGAAGGCTAAACAGGTTTAGGTCCCGCAGTCTTTCAATGTAGGGTCTGCCCTGTAGTCCCCGGATCATGTGTGTGGCCCTCCTCTGGACCCTTTCAATGTTGTCCACATCCCTCCTGAAATGGGGCGCACAGAACTGGACACAGTACTCCAGCTGTGGCCTGACCAGCGTCGCACAGAGGGGGAGGATCGCCTCCCTGGCTCTACTTGAGATGCACCTGTGGATGCACGACAAGGTGCGGTTAGCCCTGCCACCGTGACCTCGCATTGTCGGCCCATGTTCATGGTTTAGTTTGATATTGCTATTTAGGTAATTATGCTGATCTGTCTCCATTACTTAATTAGGATTATAGTATTGATTAGTGAAATATTGATTACATTAATATTGTGCTAAAAATGTAAGATACAGCAGGGAAGCCCCGCTCATTACCGCTGCGGCTAGGGACAGACAGTCAAAAAGCCTGAGGCTGAATTGATTCAATCTTTGCAGATTTCTGTAAACTGCTTAGATTAAACTGATGTTTGCTTTTCAAAAGTGAAAGGCAGCCAGACCCCTGCAGTGGCCCATACCAGGAGCCAGGGGTGCTGGAACTCACCGCCCAGCCTGCCGGACAGTGCACAAGACTGGGACATGTGTGATTTCCCCAGCCACTCTCCCACTTTAACCTCCGGTCAGCTGGGGGGCGGGGGGAGTCGGGGGAATGACCCCACCATACCTCCAGTCAGGGTCTCTCTGGGGAAGGGGGAGGAGGGAAGCCCCCAGTGGGTGTTTCTCCATCTCTCCCTGTGCCCAGAGTTGGTCCCCCTAGCCATGCCCCTTGGGCCGGCTGAAGAGGGGTTATGGGGGGAAACCTCCCTCCACCTGGCACTGGACCCCCAGCTGGGGTTTCCCCAGTGTTGGGGAAGGGGGGAGGAAGAAGCCCCCAGCAGGGAGGTTCTCCTTCCCCCCCACACTTGGAACCAGAAGCTTGCCAGCTAGCCATGTTCCCCCTTGGCCAGCAGACCAGCTGAGGAGGGAGTGGCTGGGCTGTGCCAGGTGCAGGGTTGGGGGCCATTCAGTAGGGGCCATTTTCCTCCCACACTCCCTCCTCAACCTGCCTACCAGCCAAGCGGAGGGCATGGCTGGGTGATGGGCTTGGCCCCCAGCTGCAGGGAAATGGGGGCTTTACTCCCCTGTCCAAGCCAGGAACCAACCCAATCACCCAGCCATGTCCCCTGCTCTGCTGGCAGGACAGCTGAGGAGGGAGTGAGGGAGAAAGCAGCCCCCTTCCCTGGCTTGGGACTTCCAGCCAGGCTGTGGCTGGCACAGAGGTTGGGAAGCCCTCAGTGGGGGCCATTTTTCACCCCACTCCCTCCTCAGCCAGCCTGTTGGCCAAGCAGGGAGAATGGTCAGGTGATAGCACCAGCTGCCAGCTTGGGGAGGGGAGTAAAGCCCTCACCATAGACTGCTGGGAGCCAGGCCGATCACCAGGCCATGCCCCCCCACTTGGCCGGCAGGCAGACTCAGGAGGGAGTGGAGGGAAAAACAGCCCCCTCTGAGGACCCTCCTACCCCTTGTGCTGGGCACAGCTCGGTTGGGGGTCCAAAGCCAGGCTAGGGGGAGGGCTGTTTTCCCCCCTACTCCCTCCTCAGCCAGCCTGCCAGCTGAGCAGGGAGCATGGTCAGGTGATTGGCCTGGCTCCCAGCTGTGGGGAAGCCCTCAGTGGGCACTTTACTCTCTTGCCTAAGCCAGGAACCAGTCCGATTACCTGACTATGCCCCCTGCTTGGGTGGCAGGCTGGCTGAGGAGGGAGCAGGGGGAAAACAACCCACCCCAGCTTTGGAGGCTTGGCCAGGCTGTGCCCAGCATAGGGGGTGGAAAGCCCATAATGGGGGCCATTTTCTTCCCACTCCCTCCTCAGCTGGCCCACTGGCCAGGGACGGAGCATGGCCAGGTGATCACCCTGGCTCCCAGCTCAAGTGGGACTGCGGGCTTCCCTGCATCCAGGAGCTGGGCTGATCACCCAGTGACATTTTGCCCCACAACCAGCAGGCCAGCTGAGAATGGAGTGGGGAGGAAAAATGGCAGTCTCCTTCCTCGCCCTCTCCAACTCCCATTCCAGACCCCTACTGCCGGAGCGGCAGAGTAAACACAGGCCATGGCACCACTGCTTTGCTGGAGCTGATTCAGGGGGTCAGAGCATCACCTATCCGGCACCTCCTGGGCAGAGCTGCAGCCTGGGGCCTCATCCCCACCCAGGAGCCCCTGCCCCTAGCTCCCTGCCAGCATTGCACAAGTCCTCCCCACATCTTCTATGCTTGTCCTGCCCACTTTAAGACCAGCATGGCCAGAGACAGTGTTCACTGCCCATCATCCCTGCCTGGCGAAGCCCCAGCAGCCCCCAGCCCACTCTGCCTGCCAGGCTGTGGCACAGGATGGCAGCACTACTAACACAGGAGGAGAGAGGAGGCTTGCATGGCAAGCTGCCGCTTTGCTGCCCCAGACTGTCCTGCAGCACACTGGGGGACAGCACTCCACTGCCCTGGCCGCAAAGTACCCTGGGAATGGCCAGCTTGGTGGGGAGTCCATCAGTGGCCTCTGCTGCCTGAGTGCCAGCTCTCCCACGGGCTCCAGGCCAACCCAAGGAAGCCTCGGGGGGGGAAGGAATGGAGTCCACAGTAGGGTAGGGGCTTTATTCCTCTCACCCCAGCTGGGAGCTGGCATAATTCTCTAGCCATGCCCCCTCCCCAGCCTGGGGGCCAGCTGAGGTGGGGGGAGGGGAAATGCCCACCCTGTGCCAAGCAGAGGGGGGAAGCCAGCAGTGGGGGCTTTATTCCCCTGCCCCAGCTGGAAGCTGGGTCAATTCCCCAGCTGAGAAGGGGGTAAGGTAGAGCATACCAGGATGCTGGAGGACTCTGATTTAACTTAAACCAGGAAGGGGTCTGGGGCAGAAGTTCCATAAGCCAGTTTCACCCAAATCAGTTGTCTGATACGGAATTCAACCAGGTTTATCTTAAACCAGTTTTGGCTATTTTAAAACTGGCTTACACACACTGAACATCTATTATAGGTTTAAATCAGTTTCTGATTACTTAAACCAGTTTATACGTAACTTCTGTCCCTAGCCTATATGGACAAAAGTCTGCTGAATGAATGGGACAAGATAATCATAATGATGTTTTTAGAAGTCCTTGTTGACTGTTTATGTCAGATGTGAAGAGACACAGAGATCCTAAGACAGGGGTAGGCAAAACGGTGGATCCAGCTGGCAGCTGGACTCCATTTCTCTGCAGCCCTTGCCTGTGTTGCTGAGGCCAGTTTTCATGGAGAACCCAGCAGTTGTGGCACCATGACATTGCAAGGGCAGGGCTTCCATGAAGACTGGCCCCAGCAGTGCTGGCAGGGCATGTGGCTGCGTGGAGAGCTGCTCAGAGGCTAGGGCTGGAATCTTGCAATGGTAACAGCATTGTCTGAAGCTGGGACAGAGCTGTTATCTACTCGGGGCATGCAGGTAGTGAATCATGGCACTGCCCTGGCTCCTACCACACTGTGCCCACCAAAAGATACCAGGCCCAGAACAGCTCCCAGCCCAGCCGTGTGCCCTGCCAGCACTGTTGTGGCCAGTCTCCATGGAAAACCCACCCCATTTCTGGGGTCTCCGTGGAACCTGGCTACAGTGATGCAGGCAGGGGCTGCTGGGAAATGGAGTCCACTGCAGTCCTGATCTGGTCCATGGGACAAACTTTGCCCACCCCTGACCTAAGGCCAGGCAGAGACATTACACTTTTACTGATATTAGTGATTGGAAACCAGTCTATATCCATAACAGAACAGAAGTTCGGCATGCATAAACTGGATTAAAAATAGTGGAATCCAGTCTAAGATTTTACACCCCCCAAAGGCAAATGTGGTGGTGGATGGGTCCTTCTCAACCTGGAAGGACATGGGCAGTGGGGTTCCACAGGGCTCGGTCCTTGGGCCCGCACTGTTCAACAACTTCATCAATGACTTGGACAAGGGGGTAAAAAGCACCCTGTTCAAATTTGCTGATGACACTAAGATGTGGGGGGATGTGGGCATGCTAGAAGGGAGGAATAGGCTG
>NW_017728886.1:65666753-65745358 GCF_001723895.1 Crocodylus porosus | reverse complement strand
AAGTGATGCAGGCTCCTACCCTGGGGGTTTTTAAGAGGAGGTTAGATGAACACCTTGCTGGGGTCGTTTGACCCTAGTACTCTTTCCTGCCATGGCAGGGGGTCGGACTAGATGATCTGCTCAGGTCCCTTCCAACCCTAGAAACTATGAAACTATGCAATGTATGTTCTGTTCACTGCCAATTTAAAATACACTGCTCTAAAAAAAAATGGTGTAACCTGGATTGACTGGATCAACTTGGGGTTTTTGAATCTCTGTACCTAGCCCAAGAGCCAGTCCTAGGACCAGTTTTGACTACACAGAAGCCTCCACCAAAGAAACGCTGGAATCTTAGAGATTATTTATGTAAGGGGAGCAGAGGGGCTTGACTTGCCATAACAATAAGTATACCTTATCCTGCAAGGGTCAGTCCTGCAGTTCTCACACAGGCAAGCTCCCTTTGCTTTATTAGAAATTCTCAGTAGCATAACAATGGGTGGGCAAGTGGGACAAAAGTCCTGGGTGCTGTCTAAATGCCAGAATGGAGTAGGGTGAAGGGGGGCTGTTCCCATCTCCTCCCCTCTTCTCCCTCCCCTCTGCTCCCCTCACAACCTGCAACTGCCCTACAGTGGCTCGGGCTCCAGGAACAATGCATGATGGACCCAGTGGCCAGAGGTTTACCACTGCTGGGGGAGAAGTTACTTTTTACCACTAAAAACCAGTGGGTTTTTTTGACTGCTCCATACATACCACTTCCTTTTTTTTGCCACCAGTATCTCCCCGCACAGCAGCCAACTTCCAGAGGCTGCTCATGTGCCACCACTGTTGCTCTGCCCTCTCCAAGGCCAGAGCCAAAGCTTAGCCGAAAGCAAGAAGGGTACAGGGGGCACACACTACTACCTAGTTATAACTGTGAATATATACAGATCAGTGCTATGTATTTAGTAACAGTTACAGTCATTAGAGGAACACAGATTATAGCACCATCAGGGAAGATTCAAAACAATTAATTTTTCTTTTCTTTTTTTATTTTGTTTTTAGTGAAACACATCATGTTTCACAGCAGAAGTTGTGATAGGTGCCTGGCACACATTTATTTAATGGCTCCATGGGATCTGATTCCTGATCCCAAACAATTGTACCTCCTACATCACAGGAGGTATGATTTTGGTATCAGGGATGAGATCCAAATCACATCTTTTCTACTTGTTGGTGCAGGAGAAGCCTAGGATCATGATCCTAGGATCCTCCTGCACTGCAATTTAAAAGCCAGGTGCCCTTGGTCCCCCAGGCCACCAGACTAGTCTGGTGCTGGGTTTGAAAAATCACATGATTGTCAACCCCTGCATGGGACAGCTAGAGCCAGAGGCCTCCCTCCCACCCTGCCAAACCCTAGACTTGGCAGCTTCAACAGAGTTTCAGGCATGGGTGACCATAGCCTCTTAGAGGAGGGGAGCTAAAGGGTTTTTCCTGCCCAAGTTTAAACCTTAGACCCAAGGTTAAAAGTCCCCAATAGGCAAAATCCTTTGGCCCTCATGGCTGGGAGCCTCATTCCCTATGCCAGGCAGCCCTACCAGGACCCCAGGCTAGGCTCTAGGCCAGCACCACCTGTTGGAGACCAAGAATCAGATGACTGACAGCCAGCCACTCCTAACAGACCCAGAATGTGGACATAAGTAGATCATACAAACAAATCATAAAAAAGTTCGACATGAATAAAGATTGCCATTTTACCCAGAGAGGTGTGGAATCTCCATCCTTAGAGGTTTTTAAGACTAGGCTAGACAAAGCCTTGGCTGGGATGATATAATTAGGGATGTTCCTGCTTTAAGCAGGGGGTTGGACTAGATGACCTCCTGAGGTCCCTTCCAACCCTTTCTATGATTCTATGGCACATTAAATTAGGTATACATGCAGCACCTTTGTCATTTATGGCATAATTACCATGTTAATGTAATGTAACCTATGCCAGGGGTCACAGACTCTCTTGGACCAGTTTTCTTTTCCCTCTACTGTATGTTATGTTATAGTCTTTTACTGCCTGTTGCTCTATCAAGCAATGTAAACCATCCTCTCTTTATTCTCTTTCTCTCAGCATGGTGTTTCAAACAAAGGATTGTAAAAGAAATTCCCTTTATACAGAAAGATATGTAAAGGTGCTTCCACTATTTATCTGACATGCTACCTTAAAATAGAATTTAAATAGTACATAGGCCTTTTCAGGCATTGGAGTTATTTGTCCTTGCTAAATAGGTCCCTCCTAATGATGACACATAAAATAAAATAGGACACCACCATTCTGAGCCATTAGAGATTCATGACTTCAGGGTGACTGTGAAGCTGTTGGACGTTGAAAGCCATCATTTCTAAATCAAGTTCATGGGGTTAATACCTCCCCCTCAGGTAGGGTTTCTGATGCCACTGTCCAGTGTTGGCTGAGAGCTTTGAATTTGAGCTGCTTAGCTCACACAGTGCTTGTAGTCAACATAATAAAAAGGTGATATAAAGGATACTTGAATATCATACCCAAATGGCAAACACAAACTGCTGTGACCAACCTCCAGCCCTTAGGCTCCTGATACCACTTATCTCTTTTTACAGTGGCTCCTCCAAACAGTCTGGCTGGGGGGAAGGTTAGCTATCAACTGGCTAGATCTGAAAATAAAAACCTCCACGTTTTCCTAATCTCCAGACAACCAGCTGTCTGAATGAAATAGAAACAAATAAGGGACTAAGCAATGGTGCTTAGGCTGCAAAAAGCAGCCACAAGGTCAACAACATGGAAGAAAGACTAGGAAAATAGGATGAAAGCTGGTATTTTAAGCCAACAGGCTCTCTTGGAGCTGAGCACAAAAGACAGCCAGGAACCTGAAGGCTCAAACCGATAACATGCCAAGCTTCCCCAATTCCCATTGACTTCAGTACACTCAGTACCTTGTAAAATCAGGCAGGCCTTGGATTGTTTTTACTGCTATCTGGCAAATGTCTCTAAAATCACCTTCAGACCTATAATCTTCTATTGCATTGCTGACTATTCAGATACCTATGGTTATACAGGGCTGTTCATCCTATATTTTTCTAGTCACATAGTTCAATGGATTTTATTTAGTGATAAGGAAAAAAAACCTGAATCAGAGGCATGTATTTGAAACATTTTCATCTCTAAAGTTTCAATGTCATTTCCAGGCAGTAGTTAATGAACAAAGTCTTATCTGCTTGAAACAGCAAATTCAGCAGAATTTCTCTAGGACTTTAAGTGCGTGCAGATTAGGAGATATGAAATTGTTTAATTAACACAGGTTCAATGTTACCTTGGAACAGATTAATTTGCCTGGCTAAAATATATATTTTTTTAAAAAATCAACTGTGGTCCATTTGAGAGCGCACGCTTGTTCCAAACACTTCAGAGATTCTCACATGAAACCTGTTCAGTGGCACACATCCCTAACCACAGTCATTATCACATATCAGGTCACTAGACATCTAGACTAAATATAACACAAGACATGATAAATCATAGCTTACCTCTAGCATTTTTAACACAACTTCCCCCACTTACAAATACATAAAGAGAGTTCTTAAGTCCTGGACCCACAAAACATAGCCCTGCACTGGTATAACCAACTAGAAGCCAATGTTTCTACCCGAGAAACAAACAAACAATAAAACACCTCCATGTAAACTGGTATAAGTGTTATGTATCCACAGTTATTCTAAGCTAACCATTTACTCAATGCAAACCTGCCCCATAGGTGCTTTTGTAACCCAGGCGGTACTCCAAGAGGTACCCCCTCTCCAATTGAAGGGATCAAAGCAGGTGCACAAGCGCCGTGGGAGGTGTAGGGACTCTCCTCCCCCTATAGAGCAGAGCCAGACCACCAATGGGGACGTAATCATATAACTTTTAATGAGAGAACAGTACTGGGAACATAACCAGTATAAACCAGGGGGTATAGGGGACACTACAATGCCCCGAGGGGTCAGGATTCAACAAAGGTTAGACACTTACAATCATAGACATACTCATCCAGTTGTCAAAAGACAGGGTTAACCAAGATATAAAACGCGAACAGCAGAACAAACAATACTGGTTGGTGAACTATAAAAGGCACAAAATACAAAATGTCAAATAACAAGAAATATAGGGCCTAGGTACCTGGAGGGGGAGAAAGGGGGGAAAAAAATGGGAATTTCTCCCTGTTACTTCACTCACCCCAGCAAGGCCTTGAACTCAAATCTCCTGTGGGGAAAAGCAGGCGCTCTACCACACAGCCACCAATGCTGACTCTATGCTAAGCTGCTAGGGATCTTGACCTTCCAAAAGCCCCAGTCTCACATCAAGCTGCCTGGCCTCTTATTGGAGGAGCAGAAGGTGAGCTGGGGAACCTCTCCTGCTGGCTGCAGCCTCTTGTAGGGGGATCCTGGAGCCCAGCGGGAAGCCTCTCCTGCTGGCCGCACGCCGCGCTGCTGAGGGTCCAGCTGCTGCCTCCAGGTCTCACTCCTTCGGGTGCTTCTGGCGCAACTGCTCCTACCCTGCTGGCCTGGGTCTTGCCAGCTCTTTGAAACTCCTTCCTCGTGGTCCCTCACTGGTCTCCCCTGAGTCAGCTGCACTGCCCCTTTTATTCCCCCTCCAGGTGACCCAAGGGACCAATCAGGGGACATGGAGGATGAGTCTCTGCGGCCTGATTGGTGAGGAAAGAGAATCCCAAGTCCTCCAGTCATCTTTTACCCTTTCAAAACCCCTGGGACAAATCATTGCCACATTGGTGAGGAAAGGAAATCCCAAGTCCTCCAATCATCTTTTGCCCTTCCAAAACCCCTGGGCTAAGTCACTGCCAGCCAGTCCATCACACTTTAATACTATGTTCTGTATCTCAGCGACCCCAGGATACCTGGCCACCAGTCTACTCCAGATTCTGCTGTATTATATATCAGTGTATGATGTATATCCTTTAGTCCACAGAGTGCAAGAGGAGGCTCATAGGAACACCTTATAGAAATTATGTCACCAAAATGAAGTATTGATTTGGACTGATGTCCTTGTTTCTAAGGGAGCTGTCCCCTCAAACATTATGTTAAATCAGTCCTGCAAGTTAGCTCTGCAGCTTATACAGGTAATAATGAAAAACAAATAAGTTAGATTTATAATAGGCTCAACTGCACTAAAATAGCAGTTATTTTGCTGTTAATGACAAAGGAGTTTTTCCCACCTGAGCAGGTATGGGGGGTATCTTTTGAGGGGCCAATGCAGAGATTCAGTACTAAGCCCCTGGTCTTTACTAGACAACCACAGAAAAAGTGATGGCTGCTAGTCACTTTTAAAATGCTAATGCAACAGGAGCCAAACAATTCCAAAGTTTTCTCGGCTCTAACACTGGCCTTGCCCAGGCAAACCTGAATATGTGGATCCCTCGCTCCCACTTCCTTTCCCTGAGATCATATGTCCCCACCCATCTAATCCTTCAAAGGCTAAGTGGATGTGACCTCACTTAGACAAAGTGTAGGAAGGGTAAATGAAGAGTAGTTTGATTTTGAGGGAGAAATGTGAACTGATTCAGTGCAGAGAATCCCCCAAGGAGACTCAGCGTCCAAAACAAAGTCAACACACCCTAGAAGGGAATCTGATTCGAAATAAGGCTGATCTAATATTTGTTTGCTTGATTTAATCTTTGTTCATCTGCTAGTAATATAGACTGGACGGAGCAAAAATAAAATCCCAGTACGACAAGACAGAGTAAAACAGTCAAGAAAGTCAGGTCAGAGGCTGGGAGGAGCTCTCTCACTATCTCTTGCCTCTAATGTTGTTGATTTTCTTCATATCACCAGGGTCCTTCCATCTAAACCCGAATGCACCTTCCTGGGCTGTAAAGCATCAAATGCAATTATACTGTTTCTTTTTTAGCACAGAACTCCACTGAGATAATGTCAAAGGAGATGAATGAGGCCTGAACCTGAAAGATATTTCAGTGTCTGTGAGACATCAGAACAGGATTCGCTTATAACTCTGAAGGGAGGATTTGATCTCTTGAGGCAAAATTTGATGTACTGTCTTTGAAATACACCAGTTACATAAAATTGATGGTGAATGATGTTGTATTCCACAAGACAAAACAAACTGTACTGTGGTGTTGGGTATCACTGGTCCTGAAACTGCAATATATTAATGTACGTAAACAGACAACAATAGCTCAGGGAAAGCTGGAGTGCGTACAGTCTGTGATAGAAAAGAAACAAATTACAGACGTTCAGCTTACTAGCTACAGTAAGTGGCAGCTGGCCAGGTATAGTCTACACGGAGTCCTCTGAATACTTTTTGTTAGACTTGAGCCAGTATTAGCTCAAGATCATGAGTTACATGACACTAAAAGTCTCTTTATCAAACAATTTCTCTCCATAAACATTTCTTTCCAAGGTTACCAATTCTGCAAGTAGACAACTAAAGTTAAGCTTTCATGCTGAGTCTGACCCAGAAAGAACAAAACACTGTCTCCTTTTTCTCATGTGCATTTTCTGATTCTTTCATCTTGGGCTGTGATCTTGACAGATTTCACCAGTGTTAGCCAGGGTCAGTGGTCAGATACAAGACCTCGGGTAATACCCCATTGTTGCAGAAGCAGTGGTGGTGACACTTCTCCCCCCCCCCCAGGAGTCTGAGGCACATAGCTTAAACCCACATTTGAATTTCAAAGTTTGGGAGTGTTGGGATAAAGGGTTTTGTTTTTTTTCCTGCAGATTGATCATCATAACTCAACTGCTTCTTCATCACAGTGTTTAGGGATACAATGATGTGGAAGTACTTCGTCATGAACACTTGAATCCATTAACATTTCCCTGGGACACTTGGAAGAGAAATATTTTCTCTTTCTCATTTGCTTTAAAGGAGCGTTAAGCATGGGTGGTGGTATTACAGGACACCATACCATTTTGTAATCACTCAGAAAGGTGGCTGGATGCAGTGATTAGTGGGGTGATCCTCCTCTGTGCAACATGTTTGTAACAACTGTAAGGTTCAGTTTATAAACTGATTTGGGATGCTTCTGGCTGCAAATTTCTTTACAAAGCTAAAATACTACTATTCTCTACAAAATTAGGTTATAATCATTAATGCCTTGTCCTTATTAATAGTTAAGTAGCTTGTCATTTTAAATCACCAATTAAAAATGGTTTTAAATCTTATGGTGTGCAGATAAGTGACACCAGTAGTTTTAATTCTAGCAAAATGTCCATGAAATAAGATGCAGTAGTAATCTCAGAGCGGTACAGGGGACTCTGGATTTAACAATTAATGAGACCTATCATGTGCAACTTATTTTTATAACACAGAAAAGATAATGAGGCTTTTCTCCTTTTCATGTGAAGCAGAAGTTCTTAGATTTTGTATTAAAAAATGACAACACAGTTGCAGCCACAAAGGCTAATTATTTTGGGCATGTGCTGGGACTTGAATTGTTTAATTTGGCCCCTTATCAGAAAGGTGGTAATTTAAGCTTGGTTACTTTTAGAAACTGATGAACTAGTTTGGCTAAAATAAGAACTAGTGTTAAAATTAACTAGACCCAGAAGTGAATCTTCATTTGAAGAAGAGTGGTTTTGTTTTACTTGCTATGAGGCTTGTTGAAATAATGAGGTCTAATGATAGGTGAGAGGAAACAAGAGTTTGAAAATGAATGTAAATATTTCCATTGTGATTTCTGAAAGAGTGGGTTACATTCCCTGACCCTCTCCTACCTGGGAATCTTCCACTTTTATTACCACGTATTGTCACTCACCATATAAAACTTCAGTGGTTGTGGGACCAGAGGAGGGCTAAACTGGCTCTTAGTAGTGACACCTCTGTTCACAGCAGCATCCTGCCCTGCTTCACTTCACGCACCCAGAGCCTTGAGCTGCCCTACCTACATCCTGATGCCCCAGGGCACAAACCCTAGTGGATATAGCTCTGCTGCCCAGGGCACAAACTCTACTGGTTAGGGTTCTGTCACTGTGTGCATCCGTGCAGAAGAGCCTGATACTTCCATAGACCGAGTGATTAATGTACAAGTTTATACCATGGAAGATGGACTGTTGCTTCCCCTTCCCAAGAAAAAAGCCAATGCATAAAGTGAATGAATACTCATAGTTGGGTTAGTCTGAAGACTAACATGGAGAATTATTGGTAACAATGTTATTAATACCAGTTTCAAACCATATGAAAAGTGGGACTTTAAACTGGGCCCTAAAAGAAAAATCCAGTTACTGAAAATACACTGAAAACACAAAATGAGACAATTCCACCATGCAGCTTTCTCCAGAAGTATTGTTTCAGGTATATGTTGAGTTGTGGAGAAGGGAGGGCCATGGGGAGAAGATGAAGTGGGAAAAAAACCTTGCCTACATTCGAAACATATTACAAACCATTCCATTACACTGTGACACCACCCAGAACAAAATGAGGTGGTATACATGGCACTGTTTGAATGGAGTTTTGTACTAACACACCACTCATACCTCTGGAATTAGTATGTCAGGGAAACACATTAATTAACACAGTGCAACTTGAAGATACCCATTTGTGAAGACAGTTAAAATATGTGCCTGGAACAACACCAGAGTTCTGAACACTTTGAAATCTTAATCTCAGTTTAATTTCAAATATGTGACATGTACCCTACTGTTTAAAACAGGTGCCTATAATATAATTAACCAAAAGTCCTTGAACCTTTGGTGAAAGGCGAGTAAAAACAAGAGGAACTGACTTGATGCTGGATTTCATCATTTCCTGGATTCATTTATTTACCACTAGCAGTATGGGCACAAGCCTTATATGTAAAAGTCAGAGGGATTTTTTTCCTTGGCTTTGAAGGATGAGCGTTTACATGGTTAAGGCATGTGTTTATACCATTGCTTATCTGAAGCTGGTGGGTCTATTGAGTATCAAATATTAATATCTACCACATCCTTCAACACATATAAACCACTGAAGTAGATTTAAATTGAGAGAGAGAGAGAGAGAGACCTACCAGCTTTTAGGAAATAAAAAGAATATTACAAAATTCAGAGTTTATATGCCCATCTGTCACATTATAAATACATCAATCATTCTCAAAAGAGAGGACTTTAGTCAGAACCCATTATGTCCATTGTGCTCTTTTTAACTTGACTTAACTTTGGGAAAGAAAATTGCAACAGGTTAGTTTTTCTGTACTGACTCAATATTACATTAGTGAAAGGTGCTATCACAGAAAAGTTATGAATACAGAACGAGCAGCGACACATTGGTAGAGAAGTGTCAACTAAAAACTGTCTTTTTTTTAGTTCCAGAGCAGCACTGAGACTAAGCAGGAATGGAAAATACACATTACTAGGCTGGTAAATATTTATATCCCATTGTATAGTCTATAAGGTAGGAGAAGGATCTCTGTATTCACACTTACCAGATGCTAACACAGCAGTGCAAGAAAATAAACAAGATGACTCAGAGATTCCTTCTAACCTTAATATCGATAAATATGTATGAGAGACAACAGGATTGTAAAAGTGCATTTTCCACAGACCAAATAAACCCATGTACCTTTCATTCCAACATCTCCAAGCAAATCTCTAAAAATAGGCTGATTATGGCTAGAATAAAGGGTGAGCAAACAGCACCCATATTTCCCACAGCTGCCATTTTGTGCGCCATAATTTAAGACTATGTCTACCCATAAAAACAGCATTGATTTAACAATATTCAAACAGATTCAGACAGTGATGGCAACATATGCTGAGGAGTGCAGGGCTGAGCACAACCCAGCCATCCACCCTGCAGATGTGAGGCTACTCCAGGCTCATCCCCAGAGTTCACTCCTAGGCCTGCTGGTCACTGGGGCTAAAGAGAACATACTGGGCAAGCCTGAAGCAGCATTACCAGTTAACTTTCAGGTTTGAGGAGCATTAGTGAACTGTGGGAGGCACATTCAGCCATGTAACCCACCCCAACATACAGCTGCCACAGTGTAGACAAGCTCTTATTTAAATCAGTCTAGTATTTTCACTGAAAGAAGGTCTAAGTTTTCTTTTTTTTATGTCTATTCCACTCTCCTCATTCCCTGAAAACAAATCAATGGATTGACTTTTATTATGCGTCTTCATCTTATGAGGGTACAGGTGACCACACGCCTACATTTGGTGAAGACCTTGTGAGGGAATATCTTGAGAGGCTGGACATGCATAAGTCAGTGGGCCCTGATAAAATGCACCCAAGAGTGCTAAAAAGAGTTGGCTGACATCATAGCATGACCAATGGCTAGAACTCATGGCGCTCGGGAGATGTTCCTGAAGAGGGCCAATGTCTCATCTTCAAGAAAGGAAGGAAGGAAGATCCAGGCAACTACAGGCCAATCAGTTTGACCTCAATCCCTGGAAAGATCATGGAAAAAATTATTAAAGAATCCATCAACAATGGCCTAGTAGAAAGTGTCATAATGAGAGAGAGACAGCCAATAAGGCCAACATGGCTTTGCTGTGTGTAGGTCATGCCTGATCAACCTTGTCTTCTTCCATGACCAGGCGACATGTCACCTGGACAGCAGAGAAGAGGTTGATATCATTTACTTGGATTTCAAAAAAGCCTTTGACTTGGTCTCCCATGATGTCCTCATAACAAAATTGTGGAACTGTGGCCTCAGCAAACTTACAGTCCAATAGCTGGGGAACTGGCTCCGTGGTGGGACCCAGAGAGTGATAGTTAACCAAGTCAACATGGTGCATGGTGACCAGCGATGTCCCACAGGGTTCAGTACTCAGGCAAGTTCTCTTTAACATATTCATAAATGACCTGGATTCAGGTGTTACAAGCAGACGATACCAAATTATGGGGAAACACGGTCACACTACAGGATAGGCTCAGGATTCAGGCCAACTTGGACAGGCTCGCAAAGTGGATGGATCAAAACCTGGTGACTTTCAACACAGAGAAATGCAACGTGCTCCACCTTGAGAGAAAGAACCCACAACATACCTATAGGCTCATCAGTGCTACACTCATTAGCACAATGACAGAAAGACTTGGGGATCATGATCGACCATGAGATGAATATGAGCCACCAACGCAATGCTGCAGCTGGCAAAGCAAATAAAACTCTGGCTTGCATCTACCAATGCATCTCAAACAAGACCTAAGTTGTCATCCCTCCCACTTTATTCAGCCTTGGTAAGGTTGCAGCTGAAGTACTGCATCCAGTTCTGGGTTCCACACTTTAGGAAGGACATGAAGAAGCTTGAGAGAGTCCAGAGGAGAGCCACGCACATGATCAGAGGTCAAGAGCGCAGGCCAAATGAGGAGAGGCAGAGAGGCATGGAACTCTTCAGCCTGGAAAAGCACAGGCTCAGGGTGGGGACTTGGTGGCAGTCTATACATATATCAGAGGTGTGCATCAGGATTTGGGAGAACGTCTGTTCACCAGGGCCCCCCAAGGGAAGACAGGGTCCAATCGTCACAAATTGCTGGAAGACCATTTTAGACTGGACATAAGGAAAAACTTCTTTATTGTCCAAGTCTCCAGAGTCTGAAATAGACTCCCCCCAGACATAGTGCAAGCACCTACTCTGGACACATTCAAGAAGCGTTTGGATGATTATCTTGCTAGAGTCATCTGACCCCAGCTGACTTCCTGCCCTTTGGGCAGGGGACTGTACCCAATGATCTCATGAGGTCCCTTCTGGCCCTAATGTCTATGAAATCTTAGGTGCAGAATTCACAAAAAGCAACAAGGAGAACAACTTACTGGTCAGTTTGCATTACTGGTTTTTAAGGGGCTCAAGTGGATTGAATAGAAATGCAGTTAGATTCCCAACTACTATTTATACCCCATAGAGGAGAAATAGGATTGGGGTCTTCATCTTTATGGCTGCAGGAAAACCTTCAAAACAAACTGGGTGAGACCAATGCAATTTTACTAGAAGAAAGCTTTAAGTAATAAACTCTGAGGACACACGACACATTAACATGGGTACAATTTGCACTGGTTTTGAGGACAAGTAAGTCTCAAGAGCATTTAGAGGACATGTGACAACCAGTTATTAAATGGCAGCTGTTGTAATAAGCACTGCTACAGCCCCTTGTCACTCAGGGAGCAGCCTCTTTGCACTGATAGAAGCAGACTTGCAATACTTCCACCAGCACAACTGACACCGGTTTAGTTTTACCCTGATTTTCCCCAGCATCCCAATAAATTACACTGTCCCTATACATTGCGAGTCCACCTCTTATTTACACTGGTGCATGGGCAGGCTATACCAGCATAAATTTGTCACGTAAGTAGGGTAAATATGAGACATGGATGAACCATCCATCTTCTGGGGGTGTTAACTCAACAGTGATGTTGATATAAACACCACTACCACCAAAACATAGAACAAAAGAAAAGAATCATATTACCACTCATGAGTGGCATCTCACTTGGCTGGAACTCAGTTTGTAAGCAGAGACTAAAGAGTGACACTGCTTCTCCCCTGAACACAAACTGCTCTTATTCTGGCTTAATGAGTGAAGTGTTACAGCTGTTGAGTTCCCTAGCCCTCCCTGCTGAATGGACAACAGGAAATCATTTGTTTTCTTCCCCTACTTATGTTCCATGATGGTTCAGCCACAGGGATGGACTCAGAGCCCAGAAAAAAGAATGGAGACAAGAGGGACAACTTCCATACATGCCCCAGGAAGCAGAAAGACTGATGCTGCCCCAGCACATTTTGCATGCCAAATTCCAGCGTAAATTGTCTTTTTCTGTTGAGAATTTAGATTTAGGCAAAACTCCACTTTCTAATGGGAAACTGTTGAGTTCTAAGCTTTTCTGACCATACTCCCTAAATATGCCTCACAAAGGATAAGAGTGAAGATAGGGAAGAAGCACCTTGACCAAGATTATCTACCAAGTCAGTGCCATACCTGGGAACAGAACTTCAGTATCCTGACTCCTGAGCTAATGTCCCGGCTGTTAGCCCATGCTTCCTCTTATTTAGCTTACCAATAAAAGAAAGAAGAGGAAGCATATTTCACCAAGTTTGGCTGCTTTTTGACATTTGGTCCTTTTTACTTAGTTCCCTCTCAAAGATTCAAGTCACTAAACTGAAATGAATTAGACCCGCCTAACCAACTGCTAGGATGTCAACAGATTAGTCTTACATTGTTGGTACCATCTCATACCATCTTAATGATACCCTGTTATGTTTCTGCATAGCATGGGACTCTTGCAGTGTTAAGACTTGGTCATTGAAAAGTATAAAAGACTGGGTAGGGTGCTAATTATGCATTAGTCACTAATGTAAAAATGAAGGGGATTGATTCTTCATTATGATCTAATAGCCTAAAAAAATATAACTAAAACCAGTATTTGGAGCAAAGCACAGCACAATGAAATGCCATTGGCTATAATACACTAAAGTGAAAACAGGAACGTTTTATTTAATCAACAATTGCCTTTTTATTATGCCCAAATTATGTTTTTATTTAAAAAGTTTACCTTAAAAATTGAAGTAATGGAGAATGAATGCCCATAGTTTACAAGGGGCCTCTGAACTTTTCACCTCTAGACTGCTTGTTTATTGGTTTTGATTTGGCTCAGGTCAGCAGAGGCTAGAAGTCATTAACATCTGAGCACCATTCAGTAGAGATCTGCTAAACCTTTTGTCATAAACCCAGCCTCAGCCAAGGTTCAGTAACCTTTCAGACAAACCTTCAATGAACTTCATGAGCATCAGCAAACTATTTATTGCCTGGACTCAAAACCATGAAAAAAATTGTCAGTTTGGCTTTGATTTGGGGGTTGTTCAAGGTAAAATATAATCAAAGCAGAATTATGAGGCACAACAGGAGAAGCAAGTCTGCCAAAACCTGAAAACAAAGTTATTCAACCCTACTTGCCAAACAAAGGGTCATATTTTATACAGCAGAGGCCTCCATGTGTTGGTATCTGAATAGAGCCTTGTGGACCTCTGTCAATATCAAATAAACATCACAATAGCTGTCACAGATTGGCATCCTGATAAGAGAAGCTTTTCCACCCTGATCAATCATCCTACCCTCAGAGGTGGCTCATCTGAGGATACTGGAAATTGGCAAGCCCTTGAAACATGTAAGCTGTACCTATCTTTTCTGTGTATGCATTCTCCAGAGCTATCTGTCTACCCTCATAGGATTACATTTTAAAATAAAAGTTTTTCACTTCTCAGCCAAGCTTCAGACAAAAGTGCATTTTCCTTAAGTTTAAAACCTTGAAACTAGAGGTTAATAATGAAAGCACTGACAGGCCCATAACTGTAGTGGTGCTAGTGGGCACAATATACTAAGTCCTGCTCTAGATAAATCACATTTTATGATCTACACAAAAAAAAGCAACCTGAGTTGAAGTGATACAAAAGACAACTGTCTGGATTCTAGTTCCTTCCTTTATCTCATCCATCTCAAAATGTGCAGCACCAGCATTGGCAATTTGGGGCAAAACATTTTTTTCCCCCTGGCTTTCCCATAACAGATTCCTGTCTAATGTCATAAACCACTAGACATTTGGCTGGTGAAGGATTTTGTGGAGGATTAACAAAAGAATTGGAGCATGTTCTAGATGTCCCTGACTCATTTAATTTTGGGGGGGGGGGGGGGGAGAGAGAGAGAGTGTGGGACATGAGGGGAAAATATGTAAATCTTCATGTTCCCCCTTTCAACATACTTCTGCTGCAGACTATTGCCAGCTGTTTGCTCTATTCAACACTTCTAGCCAGTTTACAACAATTTATGTTTTCAAAAAAGCAGAGAAGGTGGAAAATACATAATCGTTTGTTAAACAATAAAACCCAACACACTTCAGTGTATTCCCAGCTTTCCCAGGCCAGGAAACCCTTGCAGTGGTGGGTTTCACATAGACCTGGTTGGAAATTTTCCAGGAAAGCAAAGCTTCATCAGAAAATGCAGTTCACTGAGCCCAACCTAGGCGGGTTTTTTTTAAACATCTTGGGTGTGAGGCATTTTTACTGAATCCAAAACAGGACTGGAAAGGAACACTGTCCAGATTATTTGGGGATTATCCCTTGGCTAAGGACCCTGCTTTAGGAGGGATCTCCCTGGAGAACCTGCCCCAGAGTCAAACCCAGGAAGCATGGGCTACCCAGACTTAACACACTCTGCTTTCCAAGTCTGTCCCACAACCAGAAACATGGAAACGCAGGGTCTCTAGCCCAGGCACAGACAAGACCTGGGGGCTGGCATAGACCTTGGAACCCAAGAGCCTCCTGCAAACACTAAATAAAAATTGACATTCTTGTCATTTCCAGTTCCCTATCTGCTTTAACAGTGAAAATAACAACCATATCCATTTCATCAAGCAGCTATAAGGGGATTTCTGGTTTGTAGGGAATTTTTTAAAAATTTGGTAGCACTTAACTGAAACCAGAGAGAGAGAGAAAAAAACTTCTTTTTGGCCAGCTCTAGTTTTGTAGAATCACTGCAGATGATTTTTCTGAATACTCATAATAATTCCACGTGATACTATCATAAGTTTCACAGTCACAGTACTTCGGTGCTCTTTGCAAAGTGGCAGCTCCTAGAGTCATGCGATTATGACAAATTCATTGCCACTACCATCAGCAAAAAACACTTTTAGTGGTTCTTTTTTGGAAAGAAAACTTGAAAATGTGAACCCTAAGAGCATGAAAACTGGAAGACAAATGAAAAGAACCCCACATCTGATATATCTTTTAAAAAAAAAAAAAAAATCACTTGATTTTGGAGAGCTCAGTTGATGATTTTTGAACACCTGGAGTTGCCAATAATGTATATATAAACTAACTATATAGACAGAGTAATCTCTCCAGCATCCTCCTTGCTGGCTGCTAAGAGCCACTAAATCACTTAAGAATTGAGGCCCTGGGAGCAGAATCCAGAATCCTGTGATAAGCACATGAACTTCTTACACACTGGGGACAGCATGCTGAGGAGGGAACTGACTTAAGTCAGCATCTTCAGTGTGCAGGTAATAGGAAATGTTAAAGGTAGGGATGAGTCCTAAAGAAAGATCCATTCCCTTGGGATCCACAAGCTAGGGCCCTTATCTGAAGGT
The DNA here is from genome assembly GCF_001723895.1 of Crocodylus porosus. NCBI lineage: Eukaryota > Metazoa > Chordata > Crocodylia > Crocodylidae > Crocodylus > Crocodylus porosus. The sequence continues at coordinate 65,729,312 of NW_017728886.1, read as the reverse complement.
AGGTACTTCTACACTTTTCTTTGCAGAACTAAACACAGCTCAGTCTTTGCTTTTGAAACACAGCTGGTAGTATCATCTGCCATTTATATTACAGCCCTTGTAACTCTACAGCCCTCCCTTCTACCAGCTGGATGTAGAGTAAGGCAACAGTCCTCTCCAATGGCTATGGCCAATTCTCCCCACACAACTAGGATTAGAAAAGATATCCAGCCAAGCCACCAGGTTCCTCACAATGCATTTACTGTTCTGAGATTTTGAATCTCTGTTTTTCAAAAATGTACTTGGTAACAATCTTCCCTGCACTCTCTCCTCAATTTAGATTATAACCAATTTGGGAAATGAAAAGGGAGGGGAGGTCTATCCCCTTAAAGGTAGGGGACAAGAGAAGCAGGCAGACTCTGTTCCTTGGAATAGTTCCTTTACTTTTCCAGGGAAAACCCCAAGGCCTAGCTACTGGCAAAAGCATACTTTGACAGAGACACGAAGTGGTCCAGTAGGATTGGCTAACGTTGAGGGGATTGATATTGTATGGGCACTTAAGGCAAACAGCTGACAGCCCAGAGGTTGCAGGTTTCAGACCACACCAGAAGTGCTCACTACATGGCCCCTGTCAGATTCCAATGAATCTGTGAATTCCACTAAATACCTGAGCATAAGGACATGAAAAAGGAAAGGAAGCTATTGTTGAGGAAAGCGCATACTATTGCTTATTTAAGGAACAGAATTCTTGTAGTAAAAGATGGGGTGAGGTTAACCTCTCAACCAGCCAGCCAGCCAAACTCAGGGAAGGTGGGCAACGTATTTTCATTCTCCAACACTGTAAACTGCATTAGTGAGCTTTTCCAACTCTGAGCTGAATGGAAATGATGGTTTATTTGAACTGAAGGCTCCTCTAAAGTGGGCTGGACTTGAGGGGACAAGAAGAGATTGGAACTTAAAGCATCTGCACACATGCAAGCACCACAGCACCAGGCGCTTTGAAAGCAATTAATCGAGTCTGCTCCAAAGCAGCAGATCTTTGGCGCATCCAAGAACTAAAAGGCATGTGTATAAATGTCCTTTAATCAATACTTCTTCATAAAAGGGGATTTTGTTCTAAATAATCTGGCCTGAGGATAAATTATTGCAGGTCCCAAGTGGAAATTGAGGGCAGAAGGCTTGAAGGGCCTTTCTTTCTCTGCCACCAGAGAGTATGCCTGGGCATGGGTGACTAGTGCTGCCCTAGTCAGGGTGGGGGCACGTGCCCCTCCCAGTAACCAGTCAGTGACTGGGGGGGGGCCTCCTGTGGCCGTCTCACTGACCTGGGGCGGGGGGGTCCGACCGCTTCCGGAAGTGGCTGTAGCCACATCTGGGAGCACCATGGTGCTCCACTCACCAGCCAGCACTTGAAGGAGGTCATTGTATCTTGTATAAGGCAATAGATATTCCACTATATACTATACAGAGCAAGCAACTTAAAGCTCTCATGCACACCTCTGCATATGTTTGTACTAGAGAGTGTTGTAGAATGTCAGCAACAAATTCCAGGGTTTAAGCATGATTTATCGCTCTGTTCTGTTCTGAAACAGTAGTCAAATGATCGGTTCCCTGCTCTGTGACCTTCTGCATCGCCTATCTGCTGCAAGAAACTTGTGGGCAGATATCTTAATTATTTGTTCTCCTACTATGTATGCAGTAGTACTAGCCTTTGCTCCATTTAGGAAACAGAGATCAAGGATTAGTGCACACTTTAGTTATAAATGTTTAGTGTTTAAACGTTTGTATCCTGGAATCAGAGATCCCTCTAATCTCTCTTTCCTGGTAAAGCCAGCACCTTAAAATTGTTGTTTGCACAGGCGTTTTCAACATGAGGTGGCTATGATGGACACATTGGTAACAATGATGTGACATTTTTCTTGTCCACTCATGGCTGAAGACTCCAATTTGTGACTTAAATGTTAGGAACAGCAGATGTGTTGTTGCAGCTGGTGAGTCTGATGCCCTGAACTTAACAACTATTGTAGATAGAGCTGACATTTAGTTTGCAGTCAGACAAGACATTGGTGTATGACATCACAAGAACTGAGAAGTGATGCGCAAATTAAAATGCTCTCGAACTGCACACTTCAGCAGCAATGTTTCAATGAAAAGTTTTGATTATTTTTAATGAGAGCTTCCCCAGGCTTTTTAAACAGTCTTTTGTCCCCATGTTTAAATAAAACAGGATTCATAATATACCTGATGTATGCACAACTGATGCCCGTTTCTAATGTAAACGCCAGTGTACCACCTAGCCAGTGCCTACTCCCCCCCCCCCCCCCCTTCCTACTTCTTCCAGTGAAAGGAGAGGAAGGCGACCACTCTAAAACCCAAAGCAGAGATCTGGGAGCAGAACAACAGGTATTTTTCTTGGCAGAAATGTTAACCTCTTTTTGGACAGTGCCCCATCATAGCTTTATTCCAAATATTCTCCACAGATATCAGAACTTCAAGATGAGAAAAAGAGAAAGCCTTCCTGAATTCTGCTGTGAAAATCCCATCAGGAATCTTGGACCCCTGACAGGGGTAAAGAACAATTCATTTGCAGGAAGGGACTCCTGAGCACTGCCATAAAACATTTGTAACAAAATAGCCAGAGTTGCATCTGTTGTTGTTTTCAGAGGGCAGCAAATTCACCTTTCCATCAACACAAATGCTTGAGGGACCTCAGCTGCAACACTGAGAAAAGGTTATTTTATTATTTTTCCCTTCAGGAAAAAACATTCTGCACTGCACAGTACAGGCTATCCCCATCATCCACCTTTTATTCTTAAAGGCTCTATACTTGCCAGGCCAAGGGTCTACATCCAGAATCAGGACTGTTTCTGTCAATAGGTTACACTTCGATGGGGCCCAGATTCAATGCAACTCTCTTCCAACGAAACAGTCCCCTCTATTGCAAAGTGAGAAGACAAGGGGCTTATGCCTTATTAACACCACATCTTTTTTCCCAGTTCACAGCATGGACCCTAGCCCCAATCTCTGGCTCATTCTCCAATCTAAATCTTGGGTGTCCATGGACACTCTGCACATTTCAGTTTTATTGCTGCTTCGCTTCAACCCTGGTTTCCTCTCAGTGGAAGATGTTTACTGTGCAGTAGACTAATTAGCTATGCAGTGATGATTCAGCATCTACGCGTGCACCCCTATTAAACTGGAGTAAACTGATTTACTCTGCAGCAGGATAGTATTTGTAAATTCAAGTACTATCCTGCTGCAGAGTAAAAAATTCAACAGCACACATGTAGACACTGCCCCAGCTGCAGCACCTTCATGCCCCAGCCAGCCCCTCCGCAGCACATGGAGCTGGGGGGAGCAGCCCCCACATTGGCAGGCTGACCCCCAGGGTCTCCTGTCAGTCAGAGCTTCTCTGACCCAGCTCAACTTGCTGCACTCATAGGCACATGTTCAAATGACAATAAACTCTGGTGTTTATTGCTTTTTATTAATTTGCACATGTAGAGGTGCCCAGTGCTGTTCTAATAATTTTATTATGAGTCTCCCAGTAGCTGCTGTTTTTCTTAACGTCCCAGCTCCTGGCTTCATATGACTTGCTGAGAATACCAATTGTAATAAAAGAAATTCTTGTGGTTACAGAGCAAGTTTGCCCCAAGTTACCTATAGACCCCAATACTACAAGGCAAAGACTCAACAATCATTTTAAAAATATAGCGATTTTTTTCAAGGTCTGACCCATGACTTTGGAATACCTAGGGGTGAAAATACTGGCATTTACAGAGATTATTTCAGAGCTATCCTCTTCGCACACAGAGCTCCTAGCTTTCTCAGGAGCCCTACCAACCTTTAGCCAAAAGACACCGACTTGTAACATACTTTCCTCAATATTGTTCTCACGGAAAGTTCCTCAAAGATAGGGAAAACATACCTACAGAGTGTAAAAATGGGATACTCCACTTCTTCTTTCTCCCACTTCCCCCAACATACTTATCTATTTCCAAGCTCTAATCCCTGCTGAGTGCAGTGTGCCAGAGAGCATTCCCCATCTAAAACGCGTTCCCTGGACAACCCATCAAGAACAGGATGAAAACTATCATTTCAGATGAACAGAGTGCCTGGGACACGGGTTTAAAACGGGCCATCCTGCTCAGAAGACTCCTGATTTTCCAACTTTCTCCTGCCTTCCAAATAGGTCCAAAAGGCCTGGCTGTGAACTTTAGGAAAAGGACTGCTTCTCAAACACCACCATCATGGTTAAAAGAGGATAATTCTTTCAGGATATTGTTTCCCATTTCTTGGATGTGAAACACTGACAATAAAACATCCCTGTGACTCCAACGTCTATTATTCTGCTGCTGCTGAGTACTTTAAGGAAAAATGTTTCAGGCTTGATTAGAAGGTACAATGACAGTCCAGACTTCACCTATGCATAATTACCATACTTCAGTAAAGGCAACGGATGATTCTGACCATATGGTGGAGATAAAGAAATTATAACTTAGACAACCTAAATTAACCAGCACCCAAAGGAAACTGATCAAGCTCAAGAAAAAGAAGCATTTGTTAGATAGAGAGAATTAATTTCAGTGGATGTTTTTTTACATGGTATGTCCCAATTTTTAAGCTTTTCCTTTTTACCATCAGGAAAAGACCAAGACTTATTATTTTCGCATTCGTCCCACATTCTATCCAAACCTGCAGGCTTAGCTAAAGCTAAAAGCACTTAAGAAAAGAACAGAACCTTCTAAATAAACTAAAAACAATTAGCTGACAGATACTAGATGCACAAGTGCATCTTGAAATCAATATATTTAGGGATAGGGCCAGGGAAGTATTCCTGCTGTCAGCCCTCTGTGTGCACATTTCCAGGTACTCATGTGGTGTACAAATGTACCTCCTTGGCAGTGCACTTGGAAGCGTAGAATACTATCACACATAAAACCTTTGTTCTCCCATATGAGCTTTTTGGAGTTTTCCTCGCCACTGTCTCAGAGTATTTTTGATGTGTCGTTATAATTGTGCTAGCAAACACTTTATATCCTGTTTTGCCCTGGTTAAATGCATCCACCTGAAACAGAAAATTATATGTAATAATATTTCTATTAACATAGCTTCTTTTCATCCAAGGACCTTAATGCACAGAATAACTGTTTACTGCATAAAGAAAAATACAAAGTGTTTAAAAAATCCTGTTAAGAAATTTTGAATCAGGGTCCTATAACCCCAATGAATGAATTCAGGGCTAGCCCAGCAAAGCAGAAATACATTTTAATAGACCATTGGTGTGTGTAGATGAAACGGGGACCCTAAATTGAAATAGTGGGTTTTAAAAAACACCACTTCAATTTAGGGCTGATTAACGCCCCCCCCCCCAAATATCATACACACCCCCCACTGACTTACCTGCCTCTCCAGTGGGAAGGGGAGGGCGAGCTGCCAGCAGGCAGAGCGGTCCCTGGGCTGTGGGGGAGCTGGTGTTTCCCTCTGTGGCAGCAGTGGCCCTCCCCCCACAGGCAGCAAGCACCCAGCTTGGGTGGTCCCGGGAGACACCACAGCCACAAAGGAAAGCACCAGGCCCCCACGCAGCTCAGGTAGGCAGGCAGGCAGGCAGGCTTCAGGAGGGGATGGAGAGGAGTCCCACCACTTTTCTTGGGCAGAGCTTGCTTTCTTGGGCTGCTGCCAGGCTGCCTGCAGGGCTTCCTGAAGAGCCATGGAGCTACACAGAGGCCAGAGCTTCGCTCCGCAGTGGGAGGGGCAGCAAACTAAAACTCCTTTAAACACCCCAAGTCATTTAAGGTGCATTATGCTGCCGAATTTTCTACAGCGGCTGGAATTAATGCGCAATACGCTGCCAAAATGTATAGACATCGACACCATTAAGCGGTACAAAAGCATTTAGCCTGCTTTAATGTGTCATGCACACACACCTCTTGTTTCATCAACACATGGCCCATGACATTTTCAAAGAAATCCCTGCAAAACTGTTTGTTATTGTGATCCATTAAACACTGATAAGGATTACAACCCTCAAACTCAGATTTCTACTTGCATGGCCTAGTATTTTAATAAAGGCACTTTTGTTTGCATTTTACTTATGTAGGAAAATACCATTCATCTGCAGCATCTAGTATTTAGCTAGGTCTTGATTTTCATTACATTTTCATGATGAACTTAAAGACCAACAAGGAGCTTTAACTACCTGCCTATGGTTACATAGAAGGTAATTGCTTTGCCCATATTAGAAGCCAGTATCCCTGCTCCCCTCTGACTTCCACACAGTTTTACTGACTAGACACCCTGGAATCTCCTCACAAGACAATTACAGCATGGCTTATGGCATGTGCATGGGTCTCTTTTTCATACTTTGTGCTTTTTTAATCTATGCATGATTTATTGTTTTATCATACATTTGTAACAGTAGATTTTAGCACTGAGAACAATAGTATTTTCAAGACCATAAGTGTCAAAAATCACTAAGAGTAGTGGACACTCAGCACTTCATTGGTTCAAGCCCTGATTGTTATACCCATAGCTGTGAGCACCATGGGAACCTGCAGAATAGCAGTCTGAGAATCAGTTCTGTAGGGTCAATAATACATACTTTTAAATAAGTGTATCCCCTGTGCCTATAATATTTTTCTCTCTCTCTCTATGTGTGTGTATATATATATGCAATTGTACATACACACATTTTATGTAGATGTAATGTAATGTAATGTAATGTATTCCAAAAGCCAAGCCTGCAAATAATGCAACATGTAAATTGAAAAAATAAAATCATTCAAGTCATGAATTGCAGTTATTATACCTTAAAATATGACCTACCTACATTGTTTGATGAGGACTACAGAAACGGAATCAATTATACAAACGTATGCACAGTTTTCAAGCTTGACCTAGTCTTTCCATTTCAGTGAAAGTTGCAGGATCTGTATCAATAGATTGCAAGTCTTTTTAAGTAGAAGCAAAGCTCCCTGCCTTCCAACATGATCCAAGTTTAATTTCATTTGAGTTTCCTCTTGGCATACTGTTTGTTGTTTGCACATGTACACAGAGAACAGTAATTTTCCAAATCCCATATGCCATTATAAGGTGGTAAATTAAAAAATAAGCAAAGCTGATTAGAATGGAGGGAGTTGGAATATGAGAGGTTCTACAGAAAATCAAAGTGTCCCAAACTATTTTAAAATCAATTACTTGGAAACTGGCAGTTCGGTCATGTAGCGGTCATTAGTTCAAACAGACTCAGATGTCAGAACTTATTTTAGGGAGATAAGCAACAGGTTGGCCAGGATGCTGGCTCTCTGTTCAAAAAAAATGTCCATTTGAACTTTAAATTTCCATCCAAAATATCTCAAGTCCAGACAGAAGGGTTCAGTTTGGCACATTTGTCCTCAGTGTAGCAGGGCACTAAGGTGCCTGCTACTTGAAAAGCAGCAGTATGGGCTGGTTGCTAGGGGCACACCTGGTGAGTCAGCTGACCGGAAGGCCAGGGCTGACCACTATAAGACCCAGGCTGGAGGCTTTGGGTGTGTGCTCTCTCTCTGCTGGCAGATAGGGAAAAGGAGTACTGCCTGAAGGTGGGAAGAGAATAAGGCCTGAATGTACCCGCCGCTAGTTACACGGGTGAGGGGTGGTGTGGTCTGGAGGATGTTTAGCCAGGAGGTTTCACTTTGTGTTATAGTCCAGGGGCTTGTGTTATTGTTTTGCTGTTGTTGTTACACTGGAGGACCAGGCGAGGCTATTAGGGGTTGGAGGAGGCCTCATAGGGGCTCCACGGTAGCATGGGGACCTCAGTGCCAGAGAGGGCACAACATTCAGGGGTGCACTGACCCCAGCCCTGAGAAGGGGAGCAAAGGATTGGGTGGGGGTCAGGTAAGGCTGAGGCCGCCTGAGCCCTAAGGCGAGAAGCCCCAGTGCGGACAGTTGCAAGAAGCCCCAAAAGGGGGATGCCAGAGAGCATCAGCGGGGGCACAGGCTGCGAGACAAGCCAGAGAGAATCCATGGGGCACGGAGAGGGAAAAAAAAATGGCCAAACAACGTCCGGTACATCTGCAAAGCTTGGGGCGTGGTACAGGGGTGGTTGGAGCCACGCATAGCCCATAAGGCTGGGGTGCACCGAGTCACCCAGAATAGAACTGGGACTGAGATACATCAGAGCACCATGTCAGAGAGGACAAAAGGCAGCCTCCCTTATACACTGTTAACATCAAAGATGTGGCAGGCGAAATGTGAGTGTTCTTTAGTACCACATTGGCACGGTAGGGGGCACTAGGGGAGATCACAGCCACCCCTAAGACCCCTCACTGTTGCACTCAGTATGGATACTAATTAGGCATTAAAAATATAAAACCACTTTATGATGTGCTTGTGTATGCATGCACACACACACAAAGTACAAAACATCATTTTATATAACAACTTCTACTGTTCAGAATTTCAGTGGAACACTACACTATCTACTATCCATTAAAATACTGGGAAGTATAAAAGATACAAGAATCTGGCCTCAAAATAGTTTCTGGCCACCTCTAATTCCATTATAAAATGAGAATTATTATATTTTGTGCCTGCTTGTTAGGCAAGACCAACATAACAGGCAGCAAAGGACTAGAGTATTTCATTCTTCCTGGTCTAGTTTTGCCCTCAGGCTCTATTCACAGCCTCTATTAGCTTCTCAAGGAATTGCACCCAGGATGCGAAGCCAAATCTAGAGTCTAGCTGCTCAGAGAGTTAATTCTCTCTCTCAGTGTAAAATATGGTACTGTTATTTTACAGGTTAGAGTTCTTTGCCTGTATAAATATCTGCTTTAAAACAATAACTTAAAAAAACTAGAGGCAAGAATTTCTTTGGGTGGTATCTCTTACTGGACCAGCTGCATAGCTGAAATAGAGCTAGACAAGCTTTTGAACACAAGCCATTCTTCTTCAAGTCTGCTAGCAGCAGAAGGAGAAGCAGACTCTGAATGCCAAACTTATTTCAGAAAGTGGAAACTTTCAGAAGGATTCTGAAGAGTTAACACAAAGAGAGTATATACATTCATTGCCCTCCTTCCCAGCCAGGCAATTCTATCTGGCAAGTATAACATTTCTGATTTAAAAAAAAAAAATTAAAACCCCCTACCAAAACTTAAGACACCAGAAAAGGTCACACACTGATGCACTGATCTACAAAATACCGATTCTTCTGGTAATGTGTCATGTGATCACAGGGAGACAAGAGAGAAGAGAAGGTGGATGTTTCAGATTTAAGAACGGGCCAGAAGCATGGCATTATCCAGGGATAAGTTGAATGCCTGAAATCAGGTTCTTCTTTCTTTTTACACTAGTGTAACTGCCTTGACTAGAAATGCTGCCAAGTTGCACTAATATATGTATAAGAAGTCATACGGATCTGCTTTTCCCCCCATTTTCTTGCATCTTGTATAATCCTTCATATCTCTGCAAAGTAAGGCTAAAATGCTGCCACTGGTGAATGTGAGTGAAGAATTCTGATTTGGTATACCATCCCATTTCTTTTTTGCACAGTACAGAAGGACCAACACCAGTGCAAGTCAGGGAAACACCTGGTTGTTGTTTGCATGGGACAGCTGACATTCATCATTTAGTGGCAGCTACAGGAGCGGGCATTCAGAAACCAGGGTTAAGCCAGATGGCACCCTATTCCCTCAAGGGATCTCTGAGGGCTGGAGGAGCAGGTTGTCCTACTCTTTGTGCTCCTCTTTTGGCCACTCCACAAAAGACTGCAGAAGAGCAGAGGTCAGGGTGCCAGCAGAGAGGAAGGGAATTGTTGCAAGGCACTAGACCCCACCAGAAGAGAAAAGTAAGTCATTTGTTTGCTTTCAAATCATGCTACATTTTCTCCCAGTCAAGAAATATGGATGATCAAGAAGCAATTATACAAGGGCTATTAGAATGCAGGCAAAATAACAAGAACACTAAGGGTTTGGCAAAGACTGTGATGGAACTGCCTCTTTTACACCCCTCCACCTGACTTTTCCTTCTGCTGTTAGGTTTAAGCCAGCTCTCATCAGGCTCCAGTGAAAAATGCAGTCAAAAGGTGGCTGTTTTAAGAACTCAAGCTGAACAAAAATGTCTCTTTCCTCCAATACTTATTTTCAGTCATGCTCGTGCCCTTAACTGAATCATTATTTGAATAACAAGAGATGAAAAGTCATGCTAAATGGCAGGCTTCTATCTACCTGAAGCGTTGCAGAGTTGTCCTTCACCTTGCCAAAGAAAAATCTTTGAATAATTTATAGGAGGCTCTGACCAGCTGACCGACACTCCCTACTCTCTCTCTCCATTTCTGATGAAGGAACAGAATCCTCTCTATAAGCTTTCCTCTCACATCTTGTCACTAGCAAGCCTTGCCTGCATTCTGAATCGACTTGACTGTAGTGATATTGTTCTGCTGAGACAAGAACTATGATCAGCACAACAGCACTGTTAAAAATGTTATAGGCTTCATAAAAACAATCACATCAGCTATAAAACGGTAGGTGATCATGACTGCTGCACCGCTCTCATCATAACTTAGCTTGACTTGTCTGGATGGAGAAACAAATTATAGATAATTCCTTTTTCTTTCCCCTATTATGGTGCAAAGTGATACAATGTACCTATTCCCTGCTAGACCTCTGCCGCTGTAAAGAGAGAGCAATGGTTTTTAAATGATAGGAGATGAGATGTGTTTGGAAACTGTCTGCATATTGCTACTAGGTCTGTTAAAAAGCAGAACTAAATAATGCCCAACATATTTTTTGAAGCACATGGGCAACCAGGGAATGGAACTCTGATACCTTAACTGAGGGATTGTCAGCCAGGGGTATGCCTACTCCCAGCGGTACCTGAGAAGGCCCAAGGGGGTACGTGTGGGCAGGTGTGCGACAGAGCACCACCAAGCAGCATCCTGAGCTGCTGCTCAGGAGCCACTCACCTGGCCAGATGTGGGGAATGGGGAAAGCTCACACATGACCTCAGCCACCACCCTGAGTCCAGCCACTTGCCACCCCCTCCCTCCCACCACCCGCTCAGTGGCCAGGGGTACACTGCTCTGCGTCCGGCTGCCAGGGGATACAGTGATGCAAAAAGGTTTAAACCACCTGCTTTAGGTTAGCCCAGCAGATTGAGCAGCTCTGTTTAGTAACCAAAATGTATGCTCCTTGATCTTCCAAAGCTCTCTTAGCACCAGTAGCAGTTTAAGGTGCAGGATCAGGCCTATAATCCAAGTTTAGCGGTCTTACATTGGTATTACAAATTCTTTAATCCTCTTCCCTCCTGTGCAGTATTGCACATAGTGTAAGAGTACATCAGATCTCAGAGCTCAGTTCTAACATCATCTGCCATTTCAGCAAAACTTAGCTTGGTCCAAATTAGACTGTCAGAGCTTTCCTTCAGATTGTAGAACACTTCAACAAGGACATCTCAGGAAAATGAATACTGGCCACGTCACACACACAGCTGTGCAAATAATTGATTTTTGGCTGAGTTGCTGAACAAAAAATGTTCTTACAAAGTTTGGTTTGCTCCAAAGCAAATTTAAAATGGCACAAGAATTGGATAAAAGAATTGTTTTGTGTCAAACCAAACATTCTTGAAAACTAGTATGTAATGTTTCAGGGTAGGATGGACCATTTCCTTTCAGGCACTTGAAAGAAAAGCAATGGAAGAAGAGAGTACGATTTGTAAAACTGCAGCAGGAAGACCTCTAGGCCAGGTACAGATATTACACTTTTACAAATATGTGATCAGAAACCAGTCTATACCTGTAACAGAACAGAAGTTCGGCGTAGAGACTGATTTAAACATGGAGGAACCTGTTCTAAGATTTGCCTATACCCACCAAAGGGTGAGTGTGTGTTCCATTTGCTCCTGATCTGAACTAAGACTCTTACAGAAAACCGCGTAACTAGATTGATTCCGCCTTGAACTTTCTGAATGTCTGTACCTAGCCCTAGGGTTAGCATACTCACCCACACTGTGGGAGAAACTTGGCTTGAGGGATTTAGATCCAACTTTCCTATGCCCTAGGAGAATACTACTGTGTATCCAGGAGCAGGAAGATGACCTCAGTCTCTCCTGGCAGCAGGAATAATTGAAAGAGCTCATAACATGCTCCTTTCCAGTGGTTAAGGCTTTTTTTTTTTTTTTTTGATGATGCAGAGGACTAGTTCCAATCCTGGTCCTGAATCAAAGAATGATTATGAACCAAAGCCTCTCATTTGCCAGGATGTTTCATTTGACCCCCCACAAAAAACCCATTGAACATTTCATTCAACACTTTTTTTTTTTTAAACAGGAAATGCACCCCTCCCCCATGCTCCCCTGAGTGGTTCAATCTAAGCTATGGCTGTAGTTGTTCCCAGTTCAGCCACTGAAATGAAAAAAAATCAATTATTTGAACATTGCACTCCTTAGATTAGCATACAACACATTCGAAGGGACCTTACATTTACAGAGCAACAGACTGGACCCACTAGGTTAGTCAAAGATTGGCATGCTTTCCTTTCCCTGTACTCTACTCCCCTCAAAAAGCATGTATTATTCATTGAGACACACAAAATCTAGTTATTGATTCACTCTCACCCCAGCTATAAAGAACAGAGGTAATTATTCCCATTTCTTTCTGGGTACAAAAAGGTTTCCATTAAAAGTAAAAATAAGACCAAGTTTAAAAGTTTGTATCCTGATCCTGAACTTCTACATGAGCATGTATGTATGTGGTTGTGTAGTAGGGCTGTGCAATATAGCACAATTTCATTTCGACTTCTGTTTCGCCATTTCAAAGGGACAGTGTTTCATTTCATTTTGCCCATAGGCTGTAATGGGGATTCATGAAAATGCCTATATTTTCATTTCTTGCCTGATTCAGATGAAAGTTGCAAGGATGGTACCCCTTCTGAGGGCATGAAGCCTGCCAACTTTCAAGGAGATAGGTGCAGGGGTTTCTGGAAAACTTCTGGAAAACAGCATCTTAAACTGCTAAAAGCAAAACTCATGTCACTTGCCAGCAGCGGCAGCCTCCTGTCATCCCACATGTAGATCTGGGGACCCACACCCCCAGGAGGGCTGTGGGGCTGTGCTGGACTCCTCCCAGGGGTACAGGGACCAGTGTTGGGTGCAGCCCACACCCAGCACGGTGAAGACTGGTGCTGCTGCTGGCCCCAAGTAGCAGTGGCAGCCTCCTGTCATCCCATGTGCAGATCTAGGGGCCTACACCCCGGGAGGGCTGTGCGAGTAGGGTTTGCTGAGGTGGGGGTGACAGTGATTCAGCCAGTAAGACTAGGGAGCAGATGGGCAGGGCCAGCCCTGCTCTTTGGAGCAGACAGCACAGCCTAGCTCAGGGCTGCAAAGCATGCTGAGATGCTGGGGTCTCTGATTTAACCTGAATCAGGAAGCGGTCTGGGACAGAAGTTTCATAGACTGGTTAGACTTAAATCAGTTAAGTTTGATACTACATTCAGCCAGGTTTATCTTAAACCAGTTTCAGCCATTTTGAAACTAGTTTATGTGCAATGCACTTTTGTCCTGTTACAGGTTTAAACCAGCTTCTGATTACTTAAACCAGTTTGTGTAACTTCTATCCCTAGCCCAGGAGCTTAGAAATCAGACAGCCCCAAGTTAAATTAACTGTTTGAAATTATGTTGGCAGACACATTAACGCTGATTCCTGGTCAGCGTTCCAGAGAGCCTTCCCACTGATGAGTAATTCAGCTTGGTGTCGAGTGTTGCAAAGTAGATTGGATACACTTTCCTATATCCAGTACTTGGCTGTATGAGCCTCCTCCAAAGACACTGTTTTAAAGTCACCAGCCATGTTTCACTCACAGAAATTAGGTGCAAGTGTGATTTGCTTGCTGCCATTGCATTGTTTACATCCTAAATGCATGCTACGAGTCTAAATTTAAAAATGTGCTAAACGGCCTTACAGCTGTTGTCTCAGCTGTATACTGGGCACAGGCTTTGGGCTGACATAGTGCTTAAGGCAGACTGAATGGAGGAAGAATGAAGCAGCTAAAAGCATTTAAAGCTGCTGGTCTCCATCCTCAGCTAGTAATTCACAACCTTGACCTGTGAAATGCAGGCCAGTGTCAGGTGACCATGGGACATGTTAGCTCTAGATGGAAGCCTAGCATCTGCTAGAGGATTTGAGCCCAGAAATGTCTAATCCAGAAATAGCATATCAATTTACAAGATACAGCCTAAACTCCCCATAAGCTATACAGATGTTGAGAAATATCTTGGGATGAAAATATTTTTTAAGCCCAGTGCCTTTTGAACTCTGAGGTTTCCTGTATAGCTCAATGGAAATATTTGGTGTTTAAGGAACCAAGTTACTATACACCTCAAGTCCAGCAGGAGCTTCGCTTTAACATGAGCCTCTCTCAAAAAAAAGCAAGCAAAGAAAAAAAAACATTTTATAAAGCACAAAAAAATAAGGAAAAATAAAAAATCAGTTTTGAAAGCAAGAGGACAAATATCAGTAGTACTGCTAACTGGAAAATTATTCCAGTTTATGAAATAATTTCAAGAGTTCAGATATGTTTCATTCTAGAACAGAAAAACAAAACTGAAAAACCTTTTTAAATGCTTCATGAAAAACTAAGAGGAGGAGAATGGTACCCAGCCTGGAACAGTGACTAGACTGGCAGTGAGGGCAGTTGTTTGAGATGTAGGAAACTAGAGTTTGAGTCCCTCCTGTACAGTGAGAATGAGCATTTGACCTTGATACTGTGCACACATGCAAGTGGCTTCACCCCTTGGCTACTAGGGCCATACTTGATCCTCTGTGAAGCATTTGGTACAATCTAGTGTTTTGTTTTGCAACAGAATTAAAGCCAATTCCAAAACTGAATATTTTCACAAAATGAAACTGTTTGGTTGTTCTTTCTTCCAGCCAGCTCAAACACTCAATCTGCTGAATTAGGACTTAACATTGCATCTATCACATCATTTTCTTCAAAATAGAAAATATTTCTAGGAAACATTCTGGCCTCAATGGTCAGAAAGAAAAGCTCTCAAATGTTTATATGTACTGAATAAAGCCAGTTGGAAAATGGTCTAATTTACTTGAATTCATCTTAGTTGAGGGGGTGACATCAATGTATACCAACTGAATATCTAGCAAAAAAAGATTTAGTATCCATTTTAAGTTGTATCACAAATTAAACTAGTTGATACCCTGGTGCTTTTATTTTTCACTGTTACCTTACTGCAGAAATCCATAGAAATATCCCCAGTAATGGTCCCTTCAAATCAAGATGAAAGTGCATTGAGCCAACGATGTCAAAGATCTCACACTGATGCTGTCAATATACGTCCTAGCCTGTCAGTATAAAGAGGCAACTTTGACCTCCTAGGATGTCAGTCTAGCACTTTTGTCACTGTGAAATTTACACAGCTTTATCTTCAAGATTCAATTCTTATTATGATTTGTTCCTTTTTTTGCTGATTATTTCTGACCCCCCAATTCCAACTAAGAGCTCTAAAGGGCACAGCTATTACTTGTTTTTTCTAAATTGCCTACTGAGACTCCACAGCTTCCCAGAGGTATATTAATAATACTGGACCATAACATGAATCAGAGTGACTGGTCTCTGACTTGAGCTCCCGGTTCCATGAATTCATTCCAGCTCGTCATCCCGTATTGTAACTGGGTTATTTTCATTCAGTGTAGCTCAAGACAATTCTGTAATTTGAAGCAGCATAATGGTCACCCCTCAGCGAAGTGTAAAACTGCCTTCTATGGCATTTAATATATTGAATCTAAAGTTTCTGAAAATAGGCAATCTTTCCCACCCTTTACTGCTTTTCCCTGCTTTGATGTGGTGTGCCTTGAATAGCAGAACTCTGGGCAGAAAAAACCCCCAAAAAAACTGTGGAACAAAAAAGAGAAAGAAAGAAAAGAAACCTTACCAATGTAACATGCCAGCTGGGATGCCTAAACAATGGTTCAGTTTTAAGGTCCATTTATTTCTAGGGAAAATCCATATCCTTTTGCATGTGTGCTCACATGTACACGCATGCGCACATACGCATACCTCCCCCTGTTAATTCCTGTTGTGCCTGTGCGTGCATGTCTGAAAGGCTGCTTTGTTACAATCTGCAGTAATAATGCTCAGTGAATCAGCAGCTCTAAGAGAAGCAGTTCAGTAGGATGGTCTTTTTTCTTTTTTCCCAGAAGAACACCACTGTCAGCAAGCTGTGCTGAATCAGGAAAGTGAGTGACTGGACACTGGCAAACAATTGGACTTGCATTTCAGATGCTTCATCCTAAGCGCCCCCTGGCATCTGTCCTCCCTGGGAATCATAGATTCTCAATTGTTCTCCAGATGAGGCAATGAAAATATTGACTTACTCTATCCAGTACACAGACCACAGTGATTTTCAAGAAAATTACTCTTCTTGTGCCACCAGAAACTACAACAGGTTTATATTAATTCTATATAAAATTCCATGCAACTCTTCATGGCACAACCAAGGGGTTTTTGTGTTTTGCTTTGGAGATGGAATGAGAAGGGAGGGTTGTTTTTAAGCTTTTAATAGAGTAGAATCTTTTAAAACCTCAAACTCACTGTATTTCGATATAGAAACTTCTAAACTCTTCCAATCTGTTGTCATTTTGTTACGGTGCATATCTTCATGGAAAAAAATTCCCCCGGGGTGAAAAATGTATTTCTGATGAGACAAGTGAACGTTACATGCGGTCAATGTTTTAGAGAGTTCCAAATATTCAGAAATAGCTAGAATCATGTCATTTACATTTAAAACATCCTGGAGACTAGCTGAAAGCTACTGTAAGATCCAAGGTAAAATATAAAAGTAATTAAAACAAATTTGTTTTTAACAACTCATTTGTGTGTGGCGATACCAGTCTTCTACAGTAACAGCATCCACATTTGATTTCACTGGCTTGAAATGAATTAGAATCTAGGGGGAAAAAAAAAAAACAAGTTTTCTTTTCCCCCCCCTCCCAAATTTGGAATGAACCAAGTGCTGAAATTGCCTAAAAATGACATGAAAAGCTAACCTGGCTGCTTGCTAGGCAAGAAGTTTTAAGGAAAGGAATACCATATTGCGTCTGAGTTTTCCAATCAATTTGCCCATTAAGGCTCAAATTAAAATGCAGCATCTAGTTTTCATTGTGGCCATAGCTTTTACTTAGGTTTTCTAGTGACTTGAGGGAGGTAGAGTCAAGTGACATCTGTCAAGGTCACACCGCAAGAAAGGATCTCCATCTAGAACCACAGATCTCTGTCCCTAGTTAGCTCCCAGATTACTTTATGACTTGTAATGAAGAATCTATGTAAATAGATCTCAGGGCATTGTAATTCTAAATTATAGAAAGACCATTGATTCTTCAGGCAGAAGCTCACAAAATACAAAGAATGAACTTTGCTTTGTACCCATTCAGTAATAAAAACAAAAGTCCACTGAATCTGAGGTTTGTACACAAAAGTGTTTGCCAATTATTAATGCTCTCTAGATAGAGAAGATGAATAATTTGATCCCATTTAAGAAAAAGAGAGATAGAGAAAGCTCTCTAAATAATGCCTGTTGTATCCTCTAAACCTGAGGTTCCCAAACTTTTTCTTATTGCATACCCCCTTCCAGATTTATCAGCTGCCTGCATGCTCCTACCAGTATACATTTTATATTTTAACCCATTAAAATAGCAATATTATAATGCAAATTATAAAATTTCTCCTGTGCACACCCCAGAGATGTCTTGTGTATCCCCATGGATGTGTGTACCATAGTTTGGAAACCCCTGCTCTGAAGAGCATTCTTTTTAAATTTTGACTTCTGGATTAGAACCTGCTAAGGGACATGGAATATTTTGCCTTGACTTGTCAATGTTACCTTTCTGAGAACTAGAGAAGTGGATGAAAGTGCAGCATGTGACCCTAACAGATGAAATATTCTTTTGTTACAAGATGAGCAAGATTTTTTTCAACCATCAGCACAGTATTTCTGGGACCACTGCTATAATTCCATAATTGCCATTCCAGTGACTATGCCTTCTATCATATTCTAATGGGTGCTCAGTATTAATGCATGTATTTTATACTGAGAGCAGCATGGTATGCCTACAGAATCCAATATTGCTCTCCTGTGATATTTAAAGGCCTGAGCAGTCTTAAGAGTGAGCAGGATTTGCACTCCTGAGATGTCAAATAGGCTATAATAACATAGCCATTTTTGTTTAATAGTTCAGCTAATTAAATAATGGGGGGCAGGGGGAAGAAGAGGGGAGTTTAATCCACTGTCCAGAACTGAATGGAGAATTAGCTAATAGTGTGTGGAGGAAGAGCAGTAACCAAGGTCACAACTTGACTAAGTATTCAGTAATTAGATGTTGTTGGTCAATCTTTTGGAAGTACCTGATTGGAGATGACCTCTTTCTTTTAGATTAGATATCTGTTCAAGCCAAGTTATTGTTGATTAAGAGCCTGACCTTACCGCCAACACTAGTGTTCCTACATTACTAATCTCTTTGCATACTGTTTGCATGTAGCTGCTGAAAAACTTCAAAGAGATTAGATCAAACTGATGATTGCTTAGTTAATTAACGGGGTCTTCTTTTTGCTATTTTGGACCATGTTTCATTTTCCCCCATTGTTATAAAAATCATTTTTAGCTTACAACTGAAGAGAAAGAAAATGATTCCATTAAATCATTCTTTTATTTTTAGGAACAAATCCATTAAACGATGCCCTCCCAGTCAGGGACAGATCTGAATTCAGAAGCGATGCAGTTATCCTGCAAGAGAAGGGAGGGCAAAATTTAAGTGTCTATTCAAGAGTTTACGTCTATATCCCCCAAAAGTAGGATCTAGAAGAAGAGTAGGGGCAGTTAGGAGGAGGCCATATCCCACAAGTATAGCAGCAAAGTTCTATAGCTCAGGTTTTCAGTGAGAGTTGAGGAACCCAGAGCTCAGAGATGTGCGTCCCATACATGATGCCATGATACAGAGAAAGAATGCAACTTAAAGAAGAATGTGTACCCTATTCCAATTATTTCTAAACCCATAATTGTCTTACGCCCAGTCCTAAAAGTAGCTCATAGTACATACACACCCCTCCCCCCCCAAACCCATCCATAATGCTTGAAGGGTAACTTGCATTGTTGTTATTATTTTTTACTCCTGGACCGGTGTTCCCTGTACATGACTATACACTCCTACAAGATTTCACTCTCATGGCAGGGATTTTACTTCATCCCCGTATTGCAACCACAAGGATACTGGGGACCCTCCTATATTTTAAGAAAACCTCAGCTCTCGCATTGTGGGGGTGATTCAAACACCTCTTGATAGGAACCCATGCGAGTAGGTGAACGTGTCTTTTGGAAAATGTCCAGACATGCAGCTTTAACCAAGCCCACGAAAGGATCTTCCACACGGGTGTTATGCTTAAGCCAAAAAGATGATTCTAAAACATATACACATATTACATACATATACATATACAACGATCCTACTGAAACTCTACAACTGATATTCCTCTCATTTTTACTACTGTAAACAGGAGTAGACCCAGGATTTGACAAGAGGGGGTGTGGGAGCATATAATAGCCAACCCTCTGCCCATCACTGCTGCATCCACTGTTGCTGTTGCTGTGCCCAGCTGAGTCAATCCCCATGAAGCCTGGCTCAAGTGGGCAGGAGCAGACCTAAAATTTTCCTCACCCTTGACACAGAAGGGGAAAGCAGCAGAAGCAAGTAGGGGAGGGAAGTGGAAGAACATGCTTTTGAGCATGGGGGGAGGGGGGGGAGCAGGGAGGGGAAGAAATTCTTCCATGTTTTGGGACTTTATAAAGAGAGTCCCCAGAGGCAGGGTGCAGCCACACCACTATACCCCTTCTGGATCTGCCCCCAGATATAAGTCACAAATAAGTCCACTGGTGTTTTAAGCATCAAGAAAGCTCTCTCCTTTATAATTTCTAGACTTTATCACAAGGACATATGAGCAGCTCACAAGGAAATCTGTGCTCTCTGGTTTATACTAAAAGTTAAACCAGTAAATTTGTGAGGAGCTGTGTACCCAAGGTCTACAGTGGGCTAATAGCCAATGAAAATTGACAACCTTTCAAAGCGTAGCAAGTTAAAGATGCTTCACTATCTGAAGTAGCTTAGTGAAAACAAAGCCATGTTAAAATGGTTCAGCTAGTCTTCCTGTTGTGTGGGTGAGCACAAAACCAGAGAGCCCAGACAGCACAAAATCCAGGAGTTATCCCTTTCCTCACAAGCAATTCCTTTCTCTGAAAGTTCATTATAGGTACCCAGATGTTATAATCACACTCAGATGCCCCCATCTTGGTAAGCTATTCATTGTGACATGACTGTCAAGCAGTACACCAGGGATACTGTGAAATCACTCAAAAAACCCCCATGTTGCTTCTGTGAGTTGACCTGAGAATGTGTTGGCCAGATACCCTATGGCCACTGCCACTGGAAGGGTTAACATAGTACTGTTCAACTGTGGACAGAAGTGTGGATAGGAGACCATGCTGAAACTGGTTCAGTGCATCTAACAGATGCACTGAACTCCCTGTCTGCAGATTAAAGAGGTTCCAATATTTTGTCAGACAAAGCCTGACTGTCCTCAAATTACCTGCACATTTTCTTGGCATTTTAGAAGTCTGTTGACAGTTGAAGAAATGTGAATCATTGTTTTCAGGAAAATTTTCCTTCACTAGTTTCCCTGGATATGAATGCACAACCAGTGTTTGACCAAGACTTTCCAGTCTAACTCCTGTAGGAAAATTAGATTTGGTCTTGATTATTGCCTTGAATAAACGCAGGCATGTGCAAGTAACTAGTCTGGGGAGCACACTAAACTCTGTGCTTCCATGGCTACATGGCTTACCAGCTAATTTATAGCTGGCTGGCACAGAAAAAGCACCTGTCCCCAAAAGCTTACATTCTTAAAAGACAAGAGAACAGGAAGTACTACCTCCAGCAGAATCACAAATTGGGGCCCTGGTACTTGGTCTTAGCTAAATACATCTTCCCTTCCCCCAGGTGTTCCTCCATGTACCTCCCTTTGCAAGCAACACTAAGATCCTTAAATCAAAGATACTATAACATTATGAGATCCAGCAGCAGCGGAAGAGACACTTTCCAGGATCTAATCTTATGTAAGATATACCAACAAAAGCTGTTTGCCCAACTCAGTAACAAAAAACTCTGTTTTCTTTTGGGACCTACAAAAAAGGGCAGTAGTATCTTTTTAAATTTATTATTCATGATTAATATTTACAGCAACCACAGAAAGATAAAAAATATGAGAAATAAGTTTGCTGGCAAAATATAAGGCTTTCATGGTGCATAATGCTCAGGTAAAACTAACTTTATAGTGGGCTAGACTTGTTTTCAGCAGGGGGTTGGGGGGAAGCAAAACAGTTTCTCAAGGTTCTGCACTGCACTATTTTGTTCAAAATGTGTTGCTAATGCAACTTAATTATACCTGCCAGTGTTTTCCAATTGTTTTTGGAAAGACTGAGACAGCACCGTATTTTACATAATGAGATATAAAATACTAGGGGCTAGGCAAACCCCAGAGGACCCCGTGTACTAGGGGCTAGCCCCTGGTACACCCGAGTACTATGAGCTAGGCAAACCCCTGAATACTAGGGGCTAGGTGAACCCCTATTTTATACTCAGGGGCTAGGCAAAACAACTATTCACCAAAGCACTCCAGGGGAAAACCAGAAGCAATAGCCATGATCTCCTAGAAGGAAGTTTCAGACTGGATACAAGGAAAAACTTCATCTGGGAAGAGCTGGGCAGGGTCAGTTTGCCCAAAGTGGCACAACATGCCCCACACCAAACTGTATGTTCTGGCACATGTGCCAAGGCACAAATATCTGACACGAATTTGTGCAGCTGCTATTAGAGCTGCTGCAAGTGCATGTATGGATCCACCACTGGTAGCAAAAACAGAAAACAAAGCAATGTGACACACGCAGAATAAGCATATGCCAGCACACATGAAGGCTGGGCCAGCCAGGCCACTGTGCTGACTGACTGTGCTCCTGTTACTCCAGGCCACCAGGTAGGACTGTTGGGGCCAGCACTCCCTGAAGAGCTGGGTGTGGGCAGTTTGATCATTTGTCCCATAATGAAGCACACATTCAGGAGCGTACACTGCAGCAATTTGTGCTGCTGCAAGTACATGGCCCTTGATGTCTGGATTTGGCCTAATTGTACGATGCGAAGAAGCAGCTAGTTTAGGGTGTGCTGGCAAAAGAATCCTGGTTTTCATGAAACTGATGAGTGCAAGTATTTCATATGCTTTACAAAAGCAAACAAGAGTGACCTGGAGCTCTTCAACTGAGTGGATACACACAACACAATCAGTGTATTGAAGACCAGTAATGCAGGTGCTGGTTATCTTGGATTTGGAATGTAACCAGCTGATATTAAAGAGATTTCAATCCATGCAATACTGGATGCCTACTCCAGATGGAAGACCATCAGCAATAAGATGCAGAATAGCCGAGATGTAGTTGGAAGAGATTGTGCTATAATAACACGTCCTTGCTTGATATTTTACTAGTTCTACCAGTGAAGGGTCCATGTCCAAACTATTGGCAGCAACCATCCTAAACATGTCATTGTGAAGAAGTCTGATAATGGTAACAGATTTTGGTGGGCATTCAAATCTCATTAAGAACTTCCACAGGACCTCTCCCTTGTTTGACTCCAGTCCATGAAGGCCATGCAAGGATCTCAGTATTGCTTGCAGCACTTGTCCTGCAGATGTCTAACAAAGATCATATCTATTGTGGTCTGAAACCACAATGAGACTCAAGTAAAATCTCCTCAGCAAGGAAAGAGTCTTCTAGGGAGAATGCAGGTGAAGATCTTCCCAGCTATGGACAAGAGTGAAATACCACAGAAATTGTTACAATCCAATCTGTTTCCTTTCTTAACTACAGAAATGATTCTGACATCTCTCAAGTCACTACATAAATGATGATGTTGACTAACAACATTTTATTTCTTTAATCTTTGATTTGAATAATTCTTAAGTGTAAAGAGTGCCTAATGAGACAGAAGATGGTACCTCTACAAGGCTTGCTACTGGAGGAAAAAGGATGCAATAACACCGTTGCCTGAGAAGAGCATGAGATGCTGGGGCAAGGACTGAGCTATTCCTGGTGATGATTGATCCATTTTTAACATATCTGCTGCAATAGGTTTAGGCCAGGGTACAGTTGCCACAGCTGGAGGTGATCAGGGCCCTGGCTGAGTCACCCTAAAGACCTTTAGGAAGAGAGCCCACCCCAACTGGCCTGTATGAGTACAGGGCAAACAGTAGATAGCTGTCTGAGCAAACAAATTGCCTAGTTGTTTTTTTGGCCTGCCCAGGACCTCATTGACCTGCCTAGATCACACCTGAACTTTGCCTAGTCTAGCCTTTTACCTTGATCCCTGCCTAAGTTCCTACCTAAAATGTTGCTTTGCCTAAATGTAAGCCTTTCCCATACTTGGATTTTGCCAAGCCTCACTAAGCAAAGATCCAGCTAGGAGTATCTGTCAGTTTCTGCTTTTGGTACCATGCTTCCCCATCTCCATCTTAGATTACCCTGTTCCTGCCTCATCAGTCCCTGGCCCGGACCTCCTAGTACAACTAATGGCATGCCTTAACCTGATTTTCTCATGACCCCTGGACTCTGAGGCTAGGGACAGACATTCAAAAAGCCTGCGCCTGAATTGATTCAGTCTTTGCAGGTTAGTCTAACCTACAGAGAGTGAACCAGTTTGCAAGTGGATAGACGTTCGGCACATGCCTGCAGTGGCTCAAGCCAGAAACCCAGGGGTGCTAGAGCAGCCCTCCCTTCCACAGGGGTGGGGAGGGAGGCTCCGTGAGACTGACCGGCCCCAGAGGAGGAATCTTCCCCCTGCTTTGTCCCCATCGCTGCGGGGTGGGGGGGCTCTATGGGATGCTGCCCAGCCCCAGAGGGGGAACTCTTCCTCCCATTCCTCCCCCCTCCAGGGCAGGGGGAGGCCCTGTTCCATGCTGGAAAGAACTCTTCCCCCTCCTCCTGCTCCCCGCAGAGGGGCAGCAGGAGCATGGAGCTCAGCTGGCACGGTGAGGGAGGGTGGGGGGTGTAGGGCACGCAGTGTGGAGCCTGGGCATAGAAGCAGCGGGGCAGGCTGCGCAAGGCTGTGCTCCTCATCCCCAGTGCAGTGCTGGCTGCCTGTATCCCCAGTGCTCCACACTGCATGCCTGCAGCTCTGCACTCAGAGGGAAAGTCCTGTGCCGGACTCTGCAGAAACAGGGGAAGGGGCTTCCTCCACTTCTGGCACAGCGTGGGGACTGCACAGACAGCTGCAAGGGAGACGACAGGCTCCAGTGCAGGGCTCCCCCCATTGCCAGGGCTGCAGCTACAGACACAGGGGGATAAGGTAAGCTCTGCTCCCTTGTCTGCACAGTGCTGGCTGGAGCTGTGCCCACATCAGGCACAAGCACCCTGACCTCCCTGCCCGCTGCTGCTGCCAGCCTGCTGCTCTACACCCTGCACCCTCCCTCACACCAACACCCTGCCCAGCTGAGCTTCTCACTCCCGCTCCCCTCTGAGGGGAAGAGAAGGAGGGGCAAGACCCCTCCCCCAGCCCTGGGGGGTGGGGAAGGGAGGAGGAGGAGGAGGAGTCCTTATACAGAGCCTCAGAGAGCTCCCCTCCCTACCCTGGGAGGAAGAGGAAGGGGGAAGAGTTCCCCCCCCAGCATAGAACAGACCCCCCTCCCAACCCTGAGGGCAACCAACCCTGCATGGCCCTGTTAAGGTGAAGGGGGCAGGGAGAAAGGTTAATTCCTCCCTCCATCCCTTCCCTGAAGCTGGTGTCTGGCAGCGCCACCAGTGCAGCCCCCTCCCCTCTGCTTCCAGGCAGATCCCAGCTGTGGTGGGGGAAAGAGGGGATGGAGGAAAGAATCAGCCTCCTCCCCACCCACTTTGCCTTAATGGGGCCACTGCTAGGGCCAGTTTCTGCTCTACCTAGAGAGCAGAGGAAAGGGGCCAGCTCTGCTGTGGAGCAGAGAGCCCCACCCAGCCCAGAGAGCATACCAGGATGCAGGGGGTGTCTGGTTTATCTTAAACTAGCAAGGGGTCTGGGACAGACATTGCCTAAACTGGTTTGAGCCAAATCAGTTAAGTCTACTACATCCAACTAGGTTTCTCTCAAACCAGTTTCAGCCATTTTTAAACTGGTTTATGTGCACTGAATGTCTGTTCTGTTACAAGTTTAAACCAGTTTGTGATCACTTAAAATCAGTTTGTGTGTAATGTCTGTCCCTAGCTTGACTGATACCCAACTTGACCTCAGCACACTCTGCAGTGAACTCTGTACTACCACGCCCCCTTGGATTGACCACCCATGCCTCAGTCCACCCTCACACCAACACAGAGGGCGTCATCACTTCAGCAGTCCCATTACAGAGCCCCACTCTTTTTCACTAAGTTTGGATTTGTTTAGTTTAATACAATATGAAGGACAAGCTATGATAAATCATTTACATTGAAAGAAAATAATTCTCCTCAAACATCATTATATTACCTTTACTACTGTCTCAATTTTACAAACAGCAGCATAGCTCTTAGCACTTTTACTAACAGCAGAACACCGTCATGTCCGTTTGTAAGACAATGACAGTAAAAGTGAGCATCTGTGCTGAAGCATGCAAAGAGAGAACTAAGCCAGGTACCATTCAGACTTCAGGGTGTTCTTTGCTTCTGAATTTCAAGCCAGACATAAGCTGTAAAAACCCCTTCTTAATAAACTCTCTTGTACCAGTGAGAAGAAGCATCTTTCCTAGCTTATTTGTACGAGTCAGAATTGATACAACAGAACATATGGTAGCACAATTGCTGCCTATTTAAAGAGTGGTCATTGGATTTAATAAATCAACCCTGATCGCATATTCTTGGAAGCTCTCTCCAGAAGGGGCCAAGGGGTTCTCCTTTGACATATTCTACTAAACAAAGAAGTGAGTGTTCCTCCCTCCTACAGAGCAGGTCATGAGAAACTGGCCCCTAAGTCCTGTAGATCTCAAGGAACCTACAGGAAGAAAATTCATCCATGTAGACATGAATGGATCTGGTCTCAGTTTTTTATATGCTCCTTAAAGCATACTACACTCCTACCCATTCCCACTCCAGCAAATAGCAGGCAGGTTGTGGCCAGCTGGGTTTACCCTTGAAAATGATTATTTGAAGTCTTCTACTTTAAAATGTATAATCTCAGCGTATGATTGAACAGTGTTACTAGTTTGGAGACAAAAATAAATAGAAAACAGGAAAGTATTGTTAACAATCTATGCTCGCCTAAAAGGCCAATTAAAACCCTTTCCCCACCCCCCTCATTAAAATGTCATGAATAACTGTTAAATAAATGTGGACCTTGCCTTTTCCCTGTTCTCTTTATTGTTGTAAGCTCATATAGAATTTAAGATACAATTCCCACTAGTAATTGCTATTAGATATATTTTGTATAACAATAAAAGAAAGAAAAAAAATAAAAATTGGAAATGAAGTATTGATTGGATTACTTCCCTCCTTTGAGAATAACTCAGGTTTAATCTACACATTCTCCAGTGCAGACACTCTTGAATGCATTTATTTTTAGACATGCTAAGACTGAACAAATTGTATGTAAAATGCTACCTGTGTGGGAAGAAAAAAAATCCCCAATAAAAGAATAAAATAGCACTCTTTTACCCTCAAGGAGAGAGAAGCTGCAATCTTCCCCTTAGCTCAGTGCAATAAGCAGTTTGGGGAAGGCATCTAGTGGCAAATTATCTCCAATTCTAAAAGCAAAGGTCTATACAAAAAGAAGAGGTAAATCTTAGCAATCTACAGGACAAGCACTTTTTATCTTAAAAAAAAAGCTGTGTGCCAATTATGCAAACTGTAATGTTCTAAAGCTAAACTCCTAGCTGATAGAAATGGAAAAAGTGAGCAGAATTCAAACTAAACCAAAATGACTCACATAATATAGATATAAGCTAATAATTTCAGCTGCATCAACCATTCATATTGCACTTCAATGATTTAAAAAGCCATGCTCAGCACTTTAACTAGAGGTGCACCAATCATGGGCAACTGGTGCAGCCTTAGTCATGGGAAGCACATGCCCCCTCTGTGACCAGCCCCACCAACCGGGGGGCCTCCCCCACCCCCAGACGATCCTGCAGACTAGGGGGGGGAGGGTCCCCCTTTGGGCCATCCTCTGACAGCCAATCACTGCAATTGCTGTGGCCACTTCTGGAAGCAAGTAACGACCAATCACTGCAGCCTCTCGTAGAAGCAGCTGCAGCAATCGCAGCAATTGGCTGCCGCTTGCAGGCGGAGCACCAGCACACCTGCTGGTCCCCCCTGCCTATCACCTAAGTGGCAAGTGCAGCTGGTCAGGGGATGAACTGGCAGTCTCAGATGCACCACTCTGCACCACTCTGCACCCCCTACACATTGCCACTGGCACCAATACATTGGTCCCATATCGTAACAACACCAATATAAAGAAAATTAACATTATTGGCAAATTGACTTTTTTTGGCTGATGTGGCTGATGATGTCGCTGATAAATGCCCCATGCATGTGTGCAGTCACAGCACAGCAGGCAGTCAGGCAAGAGTGCAGGCCAGCAGCTTGGAGAGCAGCATCCAGCTGGTACATCTGCTATGGGGGAAGGATCGTTGGGAAAGGAAAGGAGAAGGGGGAGGGGACAGACTGAGGCCATCACAGTGAGAGGGAGGGGAGCTGGCACTGGGGCTCATCTGGGAGGTACAGGGAGTGGGTGTGGCTCTCACCACTACCCACACCCCAAGAGGGCATGGGAGGCATATGCCCCTGGATCTGTGCATGATGTGTGGGAAGGATGCAGCTGTGGGCTGGGGCCAAGGCTGTGCCAAGCTCTTCTTGCTGGGAGAGCTGGGCTTGGGCTGCACTTGGGGCAGGTTGTGGCAACGCTGGGAGGGGGGCTATAGGATGGGCTGTAGCCACCCCAAAATTCACCATAGCCCCCCTACCCCCAGTGCCACTGCTGCCCACTCTGAGCACGGTCTGACCTGGCTCCCCACTGGGAAGAGCCCAGTGCTGGCCCCAGCTCCAGCTTGCAGTGGCAGCCCATGTGCAGTTCCAAGGGACACATAGCCCCGTGCCCTCCCACAGTGCACATAGCGGCAGGAGCTGCCACCCTATGCCCCCTAGATGAGCTGTAGTTCCATTCCACACCCTATCCATGCCCTAGCCCCACTCCCTCCCTTACCATGGGGGCCTCAATCTGTAACCCCAAGCCCCTTCCCTCACCCCTTTTCCCACAAGGGACACTGTTCTCCAAGATGCTGGGCTGAATATCAGCAATCGGATCAGTATCAGCCAATGTGGCTCATTAAAAAGCAGCCATCAGTATCAGTCTAAAAAATTGCTACCAGTACACTACTAGCTTTAACACTTTCTCAGCTAAAAACTCTTCTCCTGAGAGCTCACCAGGGCAGTGCAGTGCAGGTATAGGGGTGGTCTGCCCCCCCCCCCCCATCTGACCCACAGTTGCCCCCGTGGCACTCTGCTTGGGGCCAAGTCCTGCCCTCTCCCACTTGCAGCAGCCTGCATCACGCTCCCAGTCATACCTACCACCCCATGCCAGGCAGCTCCTGCCCCAGTGCACAGGGTTCCAGTTCTAGCTCCAGTTCCTGGCTGTCTTGGTAGAATGGGTGGAAGGTGGCAGGAGCTGGGGCTGGAGGCCCACACATTGTGGCAGAAGCCACCCAGCTGCAGCTTCCCCACTACCTGGCTGGACATGTGGTGCCGTGCACACATTGCCATGGCTGTCACCACTGCTTCTCTGTACTACCTGCTGCCCAGACTGGTGCAACAGGGCCAGGAGGAGGAAGAGCTGCTGAAGGCAGAGGGACCCAAACAGTACCTGGGTGGCTGCATTGGCACCAGCAGCAGCCCCACTGGGAAGAGGTAGCTAGAGTGGTCCCATCAGTGGGTGCAGGGCAGGAGTGCAGCATGGGCTGCCCTGGCCAGGAGCGGGCAGGGGTCAGCCCCATGTGAAGCACCAAGGGGCAGCCAGGGGCTGGATACAATCAATTGGCAGGCTGGATCTGGCCCATGGGCCATATTTTACCCATCCCAATGTACTAGAGTAGATTCAGCTCTAGCTATTTCTGGCTGCCCCTCTTCCTGAATAGACTGCTAGCATCCTGACGGCTAGCAGTAAAGCAGGCAGTTGGGCCGTATGACTAGGAAGCTAAAAGATGGTTTCATGTGCTGAACACAAAAGTGAATCACAGAGAATCTATCCTCTTCAGTCTTAGGGAAGTGGCATAGTTCTTTGCAGTTAGTACATTATTCTAATTAACCTACTGAAGGGATTTGTTTTTGCCAGACAGCTAGAGAATTTCATAAGGATCATTATAAACACCCCACTGATAATTCACGACAATTAGAATTCTAATTTAATTAGACATTTGGAAACAAAAGGGACAAGTTTTCTTTTTCCCCCTTCTTAATTCTTCACAAGCCTTTTGCAAAAAGGTTCTCACAAAACATATGTTAATACTAGGGAAAGAGACAGGAAAACTCAGTCCAAATGCCTGCTCGAATTATTTTCACTTTGAATTAAAGAAAATAGCTCATTGCGAAAGTTGTTATTCCACTCACACTAACCCTTGCTTTCTGGTGGTCATCCCAGGCTGTGTCTGCACCTTGAAGAATGCTCTTAGCTAAGTTTGCAATAAAGCAAGTCTGCTGAATCAGTTTGTTTTAGCTCCTTACTTTTTCTTTCAGCTACTCTGTTCTAGAGAGTAGCTTCATTTGC
Organism: Crocodylus porosus; assembly: GCF_001723895.1. Lineage (NCBI taxonomy): Eukaryota > Metazoa > Chordata > Crocodylia > Crocodylidae > Crocodylus > Crocodylus porosus. The sequence goes on along the minus strand of NW_017728886.1, from coordinate 65,699,503 downwards.
TTATGACCAAGGGACAGTTGCTATTTTTTGCTTTACAAAGTCTGTTCAACAAGCCAAATTAAAACAAATTAAGCTAACAAGGGTATTCAGGGCCAACATCGTGTAATTGGAAGCAAATATTGCTAAATCTTGGCAATGAATAATTGCTAAAATATAAGCATGAGAAAATAAGATGGAGAGCCATCTTAAAAACAAGGTTAAAAATAACAGAATGAATCTTTGACTTGGATGTTGCCTGTGGAGTAGGAATGTTAGGAGAGCAAATATTGAAATAGAAGGGATATAAGATCAAAAACCTAGAGTGTTATGAGGCCAGGAGTTAATGCAGCTAAAGTCAAAAGCCATATACAGATGTTCATGAAGTCAAGGGAGGAATCAATCCAAGTTATATGGTTTTCTTTAAGTGGCCTAATTTAGATCAGGACCGAACAGTATGTGTTCACCATTAAGGAGGAGGCATACTAGCAGCCTGCACTTATTGAGGCCTGAAAGCAGAGGGCACTCCTGCATGTCTCCCAGCTTACACTGGGGGTTCCCCAGGCTGCCAGAAACTGCCAAATGCAGCTGAACTCCCAGACCACCCCTGACTGGCTGCTAGGTGGGAGAAAGCACACCCCTAACCCCCTGCCATGTCACTGCAGACCCTTCCCCTGTGCCTCATACTGAATTTTCAAGAAAATCCCTGGACTGAGTGCCCTCCCTTGTGAACTGCATGTGCCTCTATGTCCCAGCATGTCCATGCCCTGCCATGGAGCCCCACCACCTACACCCAAGCACACAGACTGAGGAGCTGCAGCATGTCCTGCTCGTCACCCTGAGTGACTCTTGAAGGCTGCAGGACATCACATGTAGCCATCTAGACATGTGGCAGTTGGTTGCCATGGGACATGGCTTCCTGCCTCCAAGCCAGCAGCCAGCCATCCTGTTTGGGGCCACCTACCACACCCTGTGCCCAAGTGACCTGGCCTGGGCCAACAACTTCCAACTGGTCAATAAGGACAAGGCCACTCAGGATGCTATGAATACAAGGGTGCTTTGACACCATCTCCAAGGCACTGACTGCCAGTTCTGGGCCCATGCCACCAGCAGCAGCTAGTGGGAACAGATCATCCTGGACACCTGGGATGACAAACAGTGGGTCCATACTTTCTGAATGTGCTGGGCCACGTTCATGGACATCATTGCCCAGGTGGCCCCCAGGTTGCATGCCAGGACATCAACATGTGGCTACCTCTCACTCTGGAGAAGTGGCTGGGCATCACCACCATGAAGCTGGCCACTGCCAGCAGTCCACACAACCACCAAGTTTGGTATGAGCAAGCCCATGGCCAGAGAGGCCATCTGGGAGGTGTGAGTAGCCATCCAGGGCATTCTAGCCAACTGCTTCATCTGTCTTATCAACCCCCAAGAGGTGGCTGCGGTCTTATGCCACATGGGCTTTCCCAGCTTCATGGAGGCCATGGATAGCACCTACATCTCTATCCTGTGCCCACCCCAAGGCACCCAGGTGTTCATCAACCACAAGGGCTACTTCTCTGTTGTCCCAGAAGGTGCTGTCAACCACCAGAGCTGCTTCATCCACATCTTCACCAGCTGGACAGGCAACAGCCATGATGCCCATGTCTTTCAGAATTCCTCCTTCCCCCAGATGACAGAGTGGATGCTACACTTCTGGAGTCCCCAAATCCATCATTGGCACCCCCCTCCCCATCTCATCCTTAGGGACCTGGCTTATGCCATTAGGCCCTGGATTATGAAGCCCTACCCAGGGCAGCTGGACCACTGAAAGGAGCATTGCCACCACTGCCTGACAAATGCCACATGACTGTGGAGTCAGCCTTCAACCCCCTCAAGGTGAGATGGCAGTCTCATGAATGCTCCATACGATCTGTGAAACCAAGGGGAGATCTTCCATGAAGCCTGGCAAAGGAGGCAGGCTCACAGACCAGGCATGGTGCACTGAGTACGTGCAGCACAGGGAGGTTGCAAAGAGAGAGTTCCACACAGGGCAGGAAGCCCTGGCTGACTATCTCCTGGCCCATTGGGACTGGGAGCGCTCCCCAGATGAGTAGGGCTAGATGGCTTCAAGCCCCAAATGTCTGTGCCCTGGCACAGGACACTGGATCTCCTGCCCTGGGCTCCCCTAGTCCTACTTCCAGGCAGTGCCATTCAGGTCCTATGTTCATGCAGGGGACACAGATGCTTCCCTTCTGCCTGCTGCCTGCCTGCAGCTGAAACATGGCTGGAGGCAGAGATGGGGAAAGGGGCTATGCTTACTCAGCACTGGGACAGCCCATGGGTGGGGCTTGCTGAGTGCTCAGCTACAGAGCAGCTTGGGCTGCTGGAAGACAGTGATCTAACTTGAAGCAATAGGGAAACAGTATACAAGTTTAATGCATTGCTCTAACCTCAATTGAGGTTAACTGAGCTTACCTTGCACCAGGTCTTAGACTGCTCGGGGCCATTTTTAGATCAGTCTATGTGCACTGAACTCCTGTACGGTTACAGGTTTAAATCAATCTATGTTCCCTTGGATTGGTCTAAGTGTAATGTCTGTGCATGCCCTAAGAAAAGGAACTGAAAATAGCAAATGCCTTTTTCTGTGTTGCTGGACACAATGTGAGCAGCCAATGAAATGGGAACAGACTGCAAGCAGAAGGCTTAGAACAGCACTACGGATGCACAGGCACAAGGTCCAGGATCCAGCTGTTCCACTGCTGCAACCGACCCAGCACGTTCCCTCTTCCACATAGTGTGTATTCTTTGTTGTTCTTTGTTTTCATGAGTTTACAGCCACCTGCTGGCTGCATTCTCTCATTGCTCTCCTGCCACTGATCAGGCTCCTTCATACAGAGCAGTGGAAATAACAAGACCCCTGTAGCTCTTTGCACATTTTCAGACTAAGTGAGGGTACAGAGATTTAGCCTGTTTGCTCGTCTTGTTCTGAATGTTATCTTACTTTCCAATCTGCCCAGCCAGATAGCAGCAGCACCCTATCTAGAGCTGATCCAGCTAATAAAATTACAAAGCCCATTGTGCTTTTGTGAAACTTCCCTGGCATCTAATACATATATTTTAAGTCCTTGACAAATGTGGACCCCACTAGAGCAGTACAAATGCTAAAGTCAAATTAATCAGAACAGATTCCCTGGATGAGACCGTCATCGCTACTGAGCAAACCTTTAGGGAAGACAGTTGTCCTTGAAAAATATTTGATGAAGCTCTTGTGCTAAGAAAGAGTATAAAGCAATGAATAAAACAGTCATAGCAAGCTCTGAGGGCTCAGTTTGTTTAGCAGACTGGGGGAGGGAGTAGAGGGGGGCAGGAAGAGGGGAAGCTGACAGGGAGCCTTTCATTACAAAAAACAACTTCAAAGAATAAAGCCAAGAGATTTTGAGGCTTGTTCTACACAGGAGCAATAATCATAAAAAGCCTTTTTGTCCAGGAGTAACATTTGTAGCTATACCTACCAATACAAATTGCATGCTTCAACAAACAAGCTGGTTGCTGCAAGGAACACAAAGGATTTCCCCCCCACCCCCCTACACTTTCCTCCAAGCATTGATATATGTCAGGGTACCTTTATTCTGCAGTTACAAGTGGAGGATAGCAATGGCTTGCATTTTAGATGTCCACACCTGTATATGACACTTACACTATGGACATGCAGTTTGATCACAGGCAGTGAAAAACTAATATGCAAATCTTCAACTTCATATGCTGTTCTCCAGAGACTACCAGGGCTCCATCCTAGGTGACAGCAGTGGCAGCAGCTGCCATTCTGGCACCCTTACAGAGGGTGGGGACAGAAAGTACACATAAAACTGGTATAAGTAATCAGAAACTGGTTCAAATCTGTAACACAACAGAAGCTCAGTATACAAACTGCTTTCACAATGGCTCAGACCAGTTTAAGATAATTTGAACTGAATGGATGTAAATTCAAACATATTTGATTTAAGTTAAATTGGTTTACTGAACTTCTGTCCCAGATCCCTTTCAGATTCAAATCAACTCACAGCTCCCCAGCACCCATGGAGGGTAGGCAGGCTAGCCTTGGCCCAAGCTGTCTGCTCCAGCTGAGCAGGTAGGTGTGCTGCTCACAAAGAAGCCAATTATAGACAGCTCTAGATTGGGAGAGACTAGTGCTCTGCACCTCTTTGGACTACCTAATCTGATATCCCCACCCCCAGCATCTGGCTTGGGCCACCAGAGGCATGTGGCTGTAATTCCAGAATCAAAAGTAAATGTCTGTTTACTTGTTGGTTCAATCTATACAGTTTAGATTAACCTGTGAAGATTGAATTAGTCCAGCCTCAGGCTTTTTGACTATCTGTACTTAGCAAAAGTAAACACTCTCCATTGGTGTGAATAAACACTGATTGGTACTGTCTTCAGATCAGGAGAATTGTAGTGGTGTAGTGAGGGGTGGGAGACCAGGGCACCAGCCCCAGTTTTTCATAGATTCATAGACATTTGGGCTGGAAGGGACCCTGGAGGATCAAGTCCAGCCCCCTGCCCCAGGGGCAGGAAGTCAGCAGGGACAGAAAGCACACAAACTGGTATGAAGTAATTAAGAAACTGCACTGGTGCCATTTGTGTTCCGGTCTTGAAATCTGATCTTCTGCGCCTGACCTAATTGGCTCTGCCACTCAGCAAAGTCAATTGGCCTGGATGCAGTACCAGGTGAATAAACCACTTTATTCACACCATTGGAGGGGGAGTTCAGGACAAGTGGTTGCTCCTCAAGGGAGCGATCCTGGATGCACAAGCAAAGTCCATCCCATCTCAGAGGAAAGGCAGCAAAAGGGCGCAGCAGCCCCCTTGGCTCTCCAGAGAACTGGCAGACCTCCTGTGTCTTAAAAAAGAAGACCTATAAAGGATGGAGGACTGGAACTGCCACCAAGGAGGAATTCTCTGCTTTAGTCCAGACTTGCAGAAAGCAAATCAGGAAAGCCAAGGCTGCGATGGAACTCCAGCTAGCTACAAATTATCAAGGAAAATAAGAAGTCCTTTTCCTCCGGCTCCCCACATATCTAAAAAAGCAAAGGCAACATTGGACCCCTGCTAAACCAGATGGGGCAACTGACACCCAGGAAAAAGCAAGCTTGCTAAATGGGTACTTTGCATCAGTTTTTCCATTAGCCCCATGGGACGGCCCTGCCCACTATGGGTCAGGGAGGCCTGGGTGAGGGAGATTCCTTGCCCTCCATCAAAGCTGACCTCATGAAGGAACACCTCAACAGGCTGGATACCTTCAAGTCAGCCAGCCCTGACGGGTTACACCCAAGGGTACTCAGGGAGTTGCCAAGCATCATAGCTCAGCCCCTGGCACAGACCTTTGAGAGCTCTTGGCGCGCTGGGGAAGTGCCTGATGATTGGAAGAAGGCCAATGTTGTGCCCATCTTCAAGAAAGGGAGGAAAGTAGATCCAGTAAACTACAGGCCCATCAGTCTGAACTCTATCCTGGGGAAGGTCATGGAAAAGATTATCAAGGAGGCCATGCTTAACAGACTAGCTGAAGGCAATATCCTGAGGCATACCCAGCATGGGTTTGTTGTGGGTAGGTCTTGCTTGACCAATCATCTCCTTTTATGACCAGGTGACCTATCACCTGGACAAGGCAGAAGAGATCAACATCATATACCTCGACTTTATATAAAAAAGCCTTTGATCTGGTATCCCATGATCACCTCTTAGCAAAGCTGGCAAACTGCAGCCTTGATGTCATCATGATCCACTGGCTGGGGAACTGGCTCCCATTGACCAACACCCTCTGGGTCCTACTGCAGAGCCAATCGTCTTGGTGCACTGTGACCAGTGGGGTCCCACAAGGCTCTGTCCTAGGGCCTATACTGTTTAACATCTTCACCAATGATGTGGATATTGGTGTCAGAAGTGGACTGGCCAAGTTTGCTGATGACACCAAGCTCTGGGGTAAAGCATCCACACCTGAGGACAGGAGAGTGGTCCAGGCAGATCTGGACAGACTCATGAAATGGGCAGATGAGAACCTGATGGTGTTCAACATCGAAAAATGCAAAGTTCTCTACCTCGGGAGGAAAAACCTGCAGCATGCTTATAGGCCCGGTAGTGCTACGCTGGTTAGCACTACAGATAGAGGGGACTTGGAGGTCATGGTTGACCACAAGATGAACATGAGCCGTCAGTGTGATGCTGCGGCTGGTAAAGGGAGCAAAACGTTGACTTGCATCCATAGATGCTTCTCAAGCAGATCCCAGGATGTCATTCTCCCAATGTACTCGGCCTTGGTGAGGCTGCAGCTGGAGTACTGCCTCCAGTTTTGGGCTCTGCAATTCAAACAGGATGCAGAGAAGCTTGAGAGGGTGCACAGGAGAGCCATGCACATGATTAGAGGTCAGGAAAACAGATCTTATGATGAGAGGCTGAGAGCAATGGGGCTATTCAGCCTGGAAAAGAGCAGGCTCAGGGGTGATCTGGTGGCCACCTATAAGTTTATCAGGGGTGCTCATCAGGATCTGGGGGAACAACTGTTCACCAGAGCCCCAAAAGGGATGACAAGATCAAACGGTCACAAACTCCACTGTGACTGATTCAGGCTGGACATAACAAAGAACTTCTTCACTGTCCGAGCCCCCAAGGTTTGGAACAGACTGCTGCTGGAGGCGATTCAACTACCTTCTTTGAACGCCTTCAAAACACATTTGGATGCTTATCTTGCTGGGATCTTATGATCCCTGGTGACTTCGTGCTCCTGGGGCAGGGGGCTAAACTCGATCCTCCAGGGTCCCAAATGTCTATGAAATCTATGAAAACCTGGGGCTGGTGCCCTGGTCTCCCACCCCTCACTACAATTCTCCTGTTCTGAAGACAGTACCAATCAGATGCAACTAGACCTGGCCAATAAAAACTATGGAGTCACTTTACTGAATTAAAATATTCTTCAGAAATTCGTCAGAAATATCATCAGTTTGAAGAAAGATCAAGTCTTGTGTATACGTATGCAAATATGTTCCTGCAGAGAACTGCACTAGTGCCATTTGTGCTCCTGTCTTGAAATCTGATCTTCTGCGCCTGACCTAATTGGCTCTGCCACTCAGCAAAGTCAATTAGCCTGGGTGCAGTACCAGGTGAATGCAGATATATCACTACCCCTTCAGGAGGTAGCACATTTCAATCAGCCAGTAAGTCAGCAGCAAATACACCAGGTGTCTTAGCAAAGTAATTACATACAAAGAGCTGAAGAGTCCATTGAGGCAATAAGCAATTCAGTGTCCTAGAAAGTGAAATGTGTTTACAAACATGCATGTTGAATAATTTCAGATTTTGAAGTATTTGTAAATAATTTGAAAGATGGATTTCTCCGGTCTTAGAAGTGAACTACAAAGTGAGATGCAATAGTCTGGCTGAAGCCTGGGCAGAGGGGGGAAAGCAGAAGGGAACGGGCAGGTAGGAGGGGTGGAATATTGGAATAATGTGTCATTTAAGCAGCCAGTGTGTTCTCAACCTGTCATTGCAATACTTCTGACTTACAGTAAAAATAATAGGCTTTATCAGGGGCATTTATCAGCCCTCTTGTCATGTAAAACAAATTATATTCTTGGAGGAATATTATTTTATATTATCATTAAGGATATTAATAATTCCATTTCCTTCAAGATGAGGATTTAAAGCAGATCAAACTTCTTAACTGGGCTTAGCACATTGTTCTCCACAAAAGTGTTGGATGTCTCTTTTATGAGCAACAGAATGAATAAGAATGGCAAAGATGTCAGTGATGACTGTGCACAGCTTAGACACAGGCTTATTCCTGCATGGTGCGGAGTACCAATAAATTGCATTAAAGTCAGTCAGACAGTCCCAGGATTCAGTGATGACTGTGAGGGATACAAGGATCATTATTTCTCAGAATTAGATTAGGTAGTCCAACAAGGTGCAGAGCACTAGTTTCTCCCAATCTAGAACTGTTTATAATTGGCTCCTTTGGGAGGTGCTGACAGCAGCATGCCAACAAGCCCAGCCTCCCAGGTTGCAAGAGTAGTGGCAACTTCAAGTTGCTGGCATGATTGCAACTGTGGGCACACAGCTGCTGGCAGTAGTAATTTGTCTTTAAAAAAACAAAAACAAAAACAAAACAAAAAAAACCACTCTCCTCCAGGTCAGCTCACAGGGCAGATGCCTTAGTTACACTACCAGGTGCTGAAGCTTGACCCATCTATGGCTCAAACAGATGAATGTGGCTGGCTCTTCTCATCTCTAAGCTCTTCTAATAAGAGAAAAATTATGAAAAACTAAAACAAGATACAGTAACTTTATGCCTACCCAAAAAGACAATCAATGAGGTTGAAAATAACTTGTTAATATTCTTGGAAAAAAATCAGAAGCCTTTTAAGGACTGATATGCAAGGCAGCACCATGTGGAAACATGCTGTATGCTTCACTCCTTATCTTCTGAACTTGTAACAGCGTAGTTACATTCACACAACCCTGTGCGTGAGCTAATGGATCTGTCGCTCCCTTAAACCAACTTGCAAGGGTGTAGTACTAGGTGAATGCAGCTACATGACTTTCCATTCAGGAGGTAGCACACATGAAGCAGCACAGCATGGTTTAGTACAGCACTGCATGGTATGGTAGGCGAGAGGCATAGGTAGGCCCTAAGATGCCTCTGTAACAAAAATATGGCCAAGACAAAATGGATGCTAATTAATGCACAGAAAAATCTCAGAAGGAAATCAAAAATGATTAATGTGCTTATGATGCTAAAATGCTGATTTTTCTCTGGGTTGCCCAAATTCTCTGCACGATTCCAGACCTTCTGGTTAGCATGTAAGACAGTGAGTTAATTTAATAACTGTAGCCACTGGCTTCTCAAAACAGCCTGGAGAATGTTGTTTTTGACTTGGAAGAACACGCTATGCAATTTCATGGTCCTAAATGGACCTTATCAGATCTCACAAAAAGCAGGATTGGGCCAATAAACGGCTTGAATGCATAAAATACAGCAGGATGGGATGTTACCAAGGTGGCATGTTGTACTCTTTCCTCTGTGCCAGTATAACTAATACCCCAACTAGGTGTAAGTGTTGCTACTCTACTGTAGGTGCTATCATCCAAACACAAAGTTGAAGTCCTCACTAGGGAATTTCTGACACTTTTTACATAAATAAGATGCCCAACCCTGATGTCCAGGTCAAATGCCAATTAAAATAAACTACATTCTGGTTGCTTTACATTCCTCCTGCGTTTTTACATGGATAATAGTCTTCTTCACTTCTCTACAGGCTATGAAGCAGCCCTATGGCATACATGGTGAAATAGCAGCTACATTCTGCCCCACAGACTGAAGTATTTCAGTGGGGATTTATAGCTGCCTTTCAGCAGTGAAGTTATTCCCACCTGTGCTTTATAAAGCTCTTCAAGATCCTAAGGGATGAAAGTTGCTATATAAATGTAAATTGTAACTGTTGTTATGCATGAACTATAGCCAGGTTTTAAACTAGACTGACTATGAAAAATGGCATCCCTTCTGACCTTTACTGATGAGAACCACTAAGATTAGAAAATCTCTAAACTGTTTGGACATGAAGACAAACTCCAGTTCAAATCCTCTAGAGGGTAATAGCTTTACTCAAGGTGAGAGAATTTACAAAAGAAGAAAAAAAAAAAAAAAAAAAGAACCCATTCTTGATTGAGGCACATTTCTTAATAGGACACTGATCCACAGGCCAGAGGACCAGAGATTTAATCTGGTACTAGCCTTCTGTGAAACTTTGGGCAAAGCATTTCACCTCCCTCTGTATTGTTTCCCACCTCACCTCCCATAGTCCTTTTCTATTTTGTCCATCTAGATATATGGACAGACAAACAGTTACCACAGTAGGAAAACTCATATGTTGCCTTATCATATCAACTGGTATATTGATATAACAGTCTGGGTGCATGCTTTTGCCTCATAGTAACAGGGGTAAGGAGAAGCTAAAGTACAATAGCTTAGTCCCTTCTTACTTTCTCACCCCCACACAATGAAAGAAGGAGGAACTCACGGTGACATGTTTACCATTGGGTAAGAGCATGCACACGGGCAACTGCCATAGGGCATCTGACATGGAAAACTGCCAGACCCTTATTCCCCATAATCAACTGTTTGCGCATATATATTGTGAATTGTAGATGGTCTCTTACTGTGTTTGCACAGCTCTGTATGTGTACTGTAAGGGTGCCCTTATCTCACACAAGGACTCTAAGCACTACCAAGTACAAATTACTAAGCAAGAATCACACGGGACATAACATCTGCTTTTGCTTGTAACCTTGGTCTTTTCCCCATTCAGTCAGCTTCAAGCATTCCTTGCCTTCAGCAAGTGTTAACGAGTGTTACCAAGGACTACAACTAGATCTGACTACTATCTGCTGAAACGAATATGGTTATCAAGGGAAACTAAAGCAAGTATAGCAGAGTCATTTGTTAACAATTTCTTCTTCTCTTGCTCAAATAAATTTTAACATTTTAAGAGAAAACATGGCTCAATGTATATAAGACTAGTGCCAAGAAAGAGACAAAATTATACCAAAGCTTAGGGCCAGCTCTTGATTGACCCCTAAGAATACATCTTTACCAATAATACATGCTCACGTTCACCAGCAAGTTCCTCATCCACAATGCATCTTGAAGCATACACCAAAGTCATCTGCATTGCTCACGTAACACTGGGACTGAAAGCAGAATTATTAGCATATTTACTTGGAAACACAGCAGTCATGAATTTTTCAGGAGCTTCTGTAACCAGGGTTCAAGTACTTGTGTCTCAGGCTAATTTTGTAAGGGTATGCTATAGGACATCTTGAAGCCTAAATCGGACAAGCCAATCAAGGCACAATAAGGCCTGCAGTGAGGGTGCTGACAGGGGATCACACACCACCCAGGTAGGCATCTACATGAAATCTGTAATTAATCTGATGGAAGCCTCATTACCAACCTGCTCCCAACTATAGAATGGCAATCAGGTCCAGGGAAACCAGGACTAAGCATATCATTTTGGTGGTGTGGAATAACCAGCATTAGCTACCATATGAAGAATCAGGCTTCTGAAGCCCTCAAGGAGGAGCTTACACCAAGGATGGAGCTGAAGGATCACAATATTCAGCTACTGTTCCAATGTAGAAGCTGGTTACCCCTGATTGCTAAAGGCCTTGGCTAATCAGTTTGTTGCAGGCAAGTCAACTGTTGGGCTGCTGGTAGTGTAGGTCTGCAATGCCTTAGTTAAGTTCCTTTACCCACACGTTGTTAACATCAGAGATGTACCCGAAATAAAGGCTAGCATTCAGTTTTATGTGCCTGCAGAATGCCCTTCCAACAAAGAACTCACAAATATGGGTAGCAGGGGTATCGGTAGGGTTCTGCAGGGTCTGGCTGATTACTGGAGGATGTTCACTCACAATTATTAGCAGCACAGACAATGTGCACAATGCCAAGGTTTTTTAAATATATTTATAAAAGCTTGGGTAAACTGGAATTTTATTCCCTCCTGTCATGGAGTGGGGTCCTAGGGGTGGCCGTGATCTCCCCTAGCGCCCCTACCGTGCCAAGTTTACTTCAAGCACCCTCAAATCTTGCCCGCCACATCTTGATCTTCAAGAGGATGAAAGGCAGCCTCCCTTTAATATTTAACACAGTTTTCTCCTGTTGTCATGTGTTCTGTTTTTATAATGGGGTTTCCATGCACCCCAGCCTTATGGGCAATGCGTAGCTCCAACCACCCCATACCACGCCCCAAGCCTTGCTGACATACTGGACGTTGTTTGGTCTGTTTCACTCTCTGCACCCCACCCGCATTCTAGGGCTCCTCGCTGCCTTGGGGCTTAGGTAGCTGTAGCCATGCCTGGCCCCAGATCTCCTCCTTGGGCTCTTGAACCTCCTGCAGGGCTCAGGCAGCCTCAGCCTTACCTGGCCGCCATTTCTCCACTCCCCTTCTTGGGGCTGTCAGCATACCCCCAAATGCTGCACCCTCTCTGGCGCCAGGGTCCCCACGCTGCTGTGGAGCCCCTGTGAGGCCTCCTCCAACCCCTAATAGCCTCACCCAGTCCTCTGGTGGTAAACAGTAAACAGAAACTCTTGGCTACAACATAAATTTGAACTGCTTGGCTATAACATTAGTCCCACCTCATCCAGGGTGCTCTATCCTTCCCCCAGCCTCAAAGCTATACCTGCAGTCTAGCCTCTCTTCTTTGTTCAGTCTGGCAGAGCTCCTTCCTCTAGGGCTGCTAGCAGGGAACTGCCTGCCTGGGAATTATATAGGGGCCAGGCCCTGCCCCTTCCTGTCAGCTGACTTCTACTGGTTGCCCTGGCAACCCACAGCTGGTCTCCTTACTGACTGTTCTGTAAGTAGCAGGTGCCTCAGTGCCCTGCTACACACCTCCCCTCTTTATAGGAGCAGAGCACCTCTGCGACACCTCCAAACAACATACTTATCAATGTACCACCTGCATTCTGGGGGACCTGCCCACTCCTGCCTTCTGTGGTTCACTAAGTCATACCCAGACAACACAGGGACACATCACATGCCTATACGCATGCTTATACTTAAGAGCCTACTGGCTCCACTGCACACACACACACACACACACACACACACACACAAATGGAAGGGGCTCATTAGTTAGCAAGGTGGTCCTACTTGGTTTGTCTTCCCAGCCAAGCTGACAGTCTCTGGAGGTCCTTCTGCATGAAAAGTTTTCAGTCCTCTACCAGAAGGAGCTTAGAATAAGGAAGAGCATTGACAAGCCATTCAACTGAGCAACATCTCATTGCCAGAGCTTTCCTGTTCCCAGCTTGTACACCCAACTGGAAGGGGTAAAATGAAATAGATTGATGTTCAGGGACCATCTGTCAGACCAGGATGGAAGCATTTCAAAAATGGCTGTGCCTGGGATACATACTCTGTACAGAAGAATGCACATATATGCACACACCCACACACTTCTGACAGAGGAAAACTCTGGACAATCAGTGAATAGAATATGCACATTTGAACAATCCTTCCTGTACAGATCAGTGGCCATGGGTCCAAGTGTTAGGGCTCACATTCTGAGCAGAAATATGGGCTAAACTGCTTAAGCACAAGACTGAATGAACCAAATTCATCCCAGATGTAAACCTACAGAAATCATATATGATAGCACTATGCACCACCCAGCAAGTACGGGCTATAGCAGAGACAGTTTTGACTCAGAGTTCACATACTTTACCTATTCCTGCTCTTGCAGTTTATTTTTGTACAGTTATTCTAAAACAATTTAATGTAAAGTTAAGGTTAGTGAAAGGGTAGAGCGTAGTAGCTCTGAACTGGGCATGGAGCCCACGCAGCCTTGCCAAGTCTCCTCAGTTAGGACACAAAGTCCCCCTGCTGTTCTAATGTTGTAAGAAGATTTCCAGCCAGGCACTGGATTTTTTGATGAGTGCAGATAACCTTCAGGAAGAGACCAACTATATCATGACCTTATGACTTGTGGGTTTGAACCTATTCACAGAAGGGAAAGGTCAACACATGGAAAATTCTGAAAAAAAATAAATAAAAACATTTCTCCCCCTGCTGCTATTGATTATTTACAAAAAAATACTACATTACATATAGACACAGCAGCAGCCTTAGACAGACTGGGCAGAAATTATGAGGGAAAAAAAAAAAAGAAGCTTCCTGAAGGTTGAATGAGATGGAACAGAGTCAGTGAAGAGAGAAGTGAAATAATGGAAAGACAGAGATGAAGAATGTAAACACTCTAGGAAAGAACAACAGAACAGAGTAATGAAAGCACAGAAAGCAAAATAAATTCATTAAATACACTGAAATTTATTTTTGCTACAGTCAGTTAAGAGGATCCAATTTTGTTATGGATAACAATAGGTAACTTTTTGATATTTGACTTCAGTCAAGTAGGGACTGAACAGGTAAAAAAAAAAATCTGTGAAGGGCAATCTATTCAGCTTATGTGTAATGCTAGTGATCTATAATTCTATATTAAGATCAGGTGTATAGGTGTCAGCAGTCAGAGCCTGCAGATAAGATATTACTCATGCCTTTCACTTCGGAAGGAGTAGATGGGAGTCATGCTCAAGCAGTTCTGTGGTTCTCCTTTAGATCTCAAAGGAAAATACTGAACAGCTACTCATCTGCTTTCAGGACCATCTTGTGCCACCAGGATTTTTCTTGTTCTTTGTATACAACCCATTAGAAAAGCCACAAAGGAAGTGTAAGCCTGTTGCCTCACCTTCAGGCATCTCTAGACAGGCTTTCTTCCCCACAAAGCTCCTCAGCCAGTCCTCACCAATAAAACAGGGTATTTAAACAAAGAAAATGAGCAAACAATATTCCTGTTCTCCAGTCCCAGAAACTGCAAAGGGACCCCTGTGGCTCTGACCCTAGCACAGCACACAGTTCAGCCCACTACTTGCCTTTGATTCACATCTGGTCCCTTAGGTTGCCGCCCTTCTCTCTGGGGTTTTTATGCTTCCACCCAGTCAGTCCTTTAGCAGCAGCCTCCTCACAGCTGCACTTACTCAAAGGAGCTGACTGCTCCCTCTTAAGGAGATATAGGCCATTGTGTTACAAGAAACTTGTGACATAATTTAGACTACAATGCCATCGGCCTGCAAATAATACTCAGCTCTGCCTTTCTTTAGTGTGGGGGATGAGATGGTGGTGTCTGTTTGCTTTCTCAGTGTCCAGCCTAAAATGAGAATGAATTGGCAAAAGCTCCATTCAATTAAGAGAGAAGTAAGGCTGGTAGATTGAAGAAAACTCCCAGAAGCTAGTCCCCTTCTCTGTTTGTGTGGCAGAGGCTAACTTTTGCTGATGAGGTTTTATGGTATTAGGGACTATGCCTTGAAGGGTTGACTTTCCCCTGACAGAGGCTGGACAATGCTCTAAGACCCTTTGGCATAGCCAGGTAGACTAAGACAGATCTCTTGCAATCAAAAAGAGTATGATATCCTTTCCTTTTGGATGTAGCTAATCAGCAATCATTTATGTTCCAGTCAGTTATTAAAATGGGCATTTGCTACCCTTGAAGACCATTTAGAAATTTCAATTAATACATAGTTCAGTTACTTTGTTTACATAGCGGGGCTTCTTGTGTAGATTATATTTACACCTGACTGATTACATTCACTACCAGTTTATTTCTGGATGCCACTAATGACAGATCTCTATAACCTCCTGTGTACATCACATCCTGGCTTTTCTTAGGGTCCTCTTAGTAAATCATCCTGACAATTGTGATCATCTGCATTTTGAACTCAGTGGACTGAAGACAGGGTGTTTTACAACAAAGAGCCTTTGACTTTGATACTCCTTTTTGCATGGTCCAACAAAGCCCAGGCTTGTCAGGACACATTGCAACTCATGTTTTCATTGAGGCTTTTGCTTGAGGCTGTTGGTTTGTGTGGGTTGGGTTTTATGTGTGGAAGAAGATGGTACAGGGGAAGCTGAACTTTTGACAGCATTTGTATTTAATGGCTGTATCTGCCTCTGGGTCTGCAATGGCAATTCTTTTAATATACTGGAAAAAGAACCCAATCACTTCATATTTAATCCTCCTCCTCCACATCAAACATGCTTACTCAAGACAGTTTTCCTCTTGATCTGCCCTGACAGCTTGACATTTTTTAAAGCAGAACAGGAAGTTTTGACTAGTAAGACTGGGTGATAAATAGTTTTGTTAGATGGTTTTTCAAAATTTCAAAACATTTCCTGTACCACCGTAGAATAAAACCAAGACTTTTTACCCACCCCTGAATAGCTAATGTCCCAAAGATTAAGGCACTCACCTTGGATGGGGCAAACAAGGCCTTGTACACCTTAGTCGTCCATATTGTAGGTGAATGTCCTGTCCTGTAGGTCACTGGCTACTCTAGGATGTGCGAGTACCGCTCTATCAGATTTTAGACATTTCATTCTGGTATGTGCAATTCCATCAAAACCATTGCTTTGATGCATCATTTCCAAAAAAAACCTCCAACATCAACAAAACTGGAAGTTTCCAACCAGTTCTAATATAGGCCATCTGCAATTGTTCTTAATGGAATATGCATCTAAACGGTGAAACTGCTTTCAAATAAAAATCTAAACAATAGCTGTTTTGAAAGGTCAAAATAATTGTCCTTTACACCAGAGCTGTACAACTGGTGACCCATGGGCTGCAAGGGGTTAGTTTGTGGATCCTGGGCTCCTACCTGACCACCACTTTCGCCATCAGTGCAGCTGCAGCTGCAGCAGCAGCAGCCAAAGGCTCTGGGCTTCTCCTTGCTCTGGTTCCCCCCCCCCGCCCCCGCTTCTGACCCTGCCCTAGGGGATGGGACCGCTCAGTGGGGCACAGCCTGCGGTGCCAGTGAAATCCATGGTGTATGACATCAGTGTTAACAGAGGAGCCTGCACCCAGGGATCTGAAGGCAGTGCTGGACAATGTGGAGGGAAGAACCTACATGTCTGCTACAGTGAGGAAGGGTGGGGTGGGAAGCAGAAGGGCCCATGTGCCCAGTGCAGCAGGGTATACAGAGTGTCCACATGCTCACTGCAGCAGGGGAGTGTCTGGGGAGTTCATGTTTGGGGCTCATGCAACCCCTATAGCATGTGGCTACTGCTGGAGCAGTCTGTGGGGCACGTGGCCCTCAGATGATAGGAAATCGGACAGCCCTAATTTACACCTAACTTCATGGTTGTTTAAATGTGGTAACTTAGAGTGTTAACTATTAGTGTCATATTACAGTTGTTGTTCTGCAATATCCTATAAATCAAAGGTTCCCAAACTCTTTCTTATTTCATACCCCCTTCCAGATTTACCAGCTGCCCAATACCCTTGCCAGCAAACTTATTATATTTTAACCCCTTAAATGCTAATTATTATTATAATGAAATGAAATTCGCTGTTACACAATTTCTCCCAAGTCCCTCCCCAGAGATGTCTTTTGTACCCCTGGAGGTACACATACCACAGTTTGGGAACCCCTACTCTAAATTATTTCACAGAAAAACAGATGGAATCTGACAGTATATCTACACTACATTGCTTTAGCTTGTACTGCAGTCAATCAGTCTAATGGCTGCAAGAAAGACCCATGCAAGCTAATTTACCCAAGTGTTGATGTCCTTGGTCTGGTGTTCATGATAGTCATGTTATTGTTTTACCTGCTAGAAGTCCAAACTAGATGAGAAAAGGGAAAATTTCCACACATAGATTTCTGATCAGACTGCTCCTGGTACCAATGGCTACATCCAAATGAGTGCAGCTCTGCAGTATGTGGCGCTGCAGACACATATCCAGGGGTCAAACTAAAACCATGGAGGAAAAAAGAAGAGCTGAGCATGTGGCAGCAGCATGTGCTGTCCAAAGCCAGAGCCTGGTTGACTGGAGCTGCGTTCCACTGCCAGCCCAGCGCTGCGTGGCAGGATCACCACTCCTGCAGCCCCAGGAGACCCCCCAGGACCCCAGGTAAGGCTTCTGGGGCCAGCCCAGTGCTAGCCCCAGCCTCCCCTACCCCACCCACAGTAATTTGCCGCGTGCCAGCATGCACGCAGCACTGGTGTTTCCCGGGGACTACAAGTGGCGGCACATGGTTCACCACTGCTAGTTGTCCCTGGGGAACCAAATGTCCACATACGTCTGGATGCAGCCAATGAGTTTATTTCAGTGATTCTCAGCCAGGGTGATGGGGCATCCTAGGATGCTGTGAGATCTTTCAATAACAGGTGAAAGGAGATAAGGACAGGCTTAGACTCATACCTGCCTGGCCACTGTCCTACCTCCACTCCCTGGCCCTTCTGCAAGGAGGTAAGCACTGTAATAAATAAATTAGGTTTTGAAATAGGGTGCTGCTCCATTCACAAAAGTTATGGAGGGTCAAATGAGGGGTGCCTCAAGTCTAAAAAAAATTGAGAACCGCTGGCTTATTTAAAAGCTACCTTAGGAACCTCTATACGGCACTGCAGCTTGCAGTGTAAACTTACCCTGATACCACAGCAAAAACAAAACCTGAGTAAGAAAGCAATTCCAAAAGTGATTCAGAAAACATATCCCCCCCCATCGCAAAAAGGTCTGAAATAAATTTACAGCCTCTTTGACATCCACAAAATTCCCGTGAATTAAATATTACCATATTTTACCTATGGATATCAACAATATCCAGAGGATGTTGTCAGAACTCCCCCATGAGGAAGTACAGCTGTGTTTCCAAATCAATTTCCTGCCTAAGTCAACTGTGCAAAAACTCAAGAATCTCCCTTAAGAGGGTTTCATAATCTTTTGCTTCCTGGATAGTGCCCCAGCCACCCTGCTAACAACAGCTGAGGAAAATTTTGAGAAATTACCTTCTCAATTACCTTTTCAACTACTGTCTTTTAGAATGTGTGCATTTCATCCACAGCATACACCGGGGGGACTGCACTTCAGCAGAGTGAACTCTACAACTGTACTTGCCAGAAGCCTATTTGTGTTACATCTTCTGGGGAATTTAAGTATCATAAGACAAGGTGTACCAACACATCAGGAAGTACAGACACTGATTGTGAGTTTAGGATCAATACTTTGGATGGCACAAATGGTGCATCTCACAATATGTGACATATTCTCAACCTCACTCACTCTTCTTAAAAGGTACATTATCCTGTGTGTTCATCGTAAGAATAACAACGCACCACGAATGTATTCTGTGAAACATTTGAAAATTAGAAAAGTAAAATGATTCCTATTATATGTCTGACTTTTTTACTTTCCATTTTCCGTGATTGCTGTTGTAAGCTGAAATAAAGTTTGTTAAAACCTCATGCCTATGAAAGGGAAAAAGATAAAAATAGAAGGAAGAGCGTCAGGGAGAGTGGGAAAGGAGAAAAAGAATGGCAAGTGCAAGTATAAGGTTTCAGATGGTCATCTCCTTTGTCCTCACTCAGCTTTGAATCAGACTGAAGTGTCTCACCTTTCCTGTACATGTCATAGAAAGTATATTAATCACAGCTTCAAGCTAGCAGGTTTCTGAAGCCATAAGCACAATTCTTACTGCATTTATTGTCAGACATAAAAGGCTTCGTTTTCATTTTCCATCAAAACAGCATTTTCCTTTAGGCCAGTATTAAAAATACTAGATGATTTGCCTATTATAGGCTTCCCCCCCTACAATGTGTTGCTTGTATTTTCTTTAGTGAAAAAATACTTATTCACTACACTGTAATATAGATGGAGCTTGGGAAAGTGCTGAATTTGTTATGCAGTAAGACAAACACTGGAAACATTATTTTAAATGAATACATTATTCACCAAAGAATGTGGTTTTGGGTTAACTAAAACTAGTCAGGACTCCTGGTCAAATGTGGTAAGTCATTTCAGAAAAGAATCAGAACTTTATCGACGTTAAAACATCGTTTGAATATCTGGTTTGTTTGAAATGAAAGATTTCAATTTTTTCATTTTCAGCTGATGGGACAAAGAGTAAATTTGCCTGAGTTTAATTGTAAAACTTGTTTAAAATAAAAATCTAAAAGTGAAATGAAGCATTTTCTATGCTTCAAGAAGGGGGTTTGATGAACCAAAAAATCAAGTATTTGGGTGCCAGGTGCAGTGTGTGGGTCCCTCTGGTGCACCCCACTTGCTGCCTGTGGGTCACTTCAAGACCCACAGGCAGCACCAGGGACTGATGATACAGCTCTGATAGGGCAGATGCAGCCAAGGACCATATATTTGGCACTCTCTTTTTCAGGAGCCTGCATGAAACTCTTGGCCGGGTCATAAGAGATTGTAATCACTCCATTTCAAGCTATAAAGAACATAGGAGCTTTCAGGCCTTACACTAATATATCAAAACATAGGGTATAATAAATTAAACAGGTATATTATTACTCTGATAGGAACATAGGAAAAGACTGCTTCCCCCCCCCACAAATCTTTTCTCTTATTTGCTTCTACATAGTAAAAAGTCACTGTAAGCATCGTTGATGTTTCTGCATGAATACTGTTTAGCTTCTAAGACTGTTTTGCCTCACAAGCTGATAGCCATAGCATGAAATACTTACAAGGAGTATTATTTCCTATTAGAATTTGAATTACTTGTATTTTCCCTAATTAAATTTTGAAAGAGGTGAGTAGCCACCCTACCAGCATTATACAGTGATCAGACAGGAGGATGGTGGGCATAAAATAAAGGACCTACACAGAAAAAGAACTGCTTAAAAATAGGACTGAAAAGAAATAAAATATTTATTTATGTATTTATTGAATGAGGCAAGGATTTTTTGCAATATTTTTTATTGGATCATCTGCATAGTTTGAAGAGGTGTTGGAAAAGATTTGGGGCATCAGGATTCCTTCCTCAGGTTTAAATGGCAGGGAGAGGCTGAGCTAGCTATCAGAGAAAAAGACTCCAGGTCAATTTTAATTTACATCATAGGAAGAATGAAGAAAAGAGAATGAAGGAGTTCCTCATTTTTTCAAACCTATTCAAAGCCCTGGACCCAATCCTGCATGGCACCTGCATCTCAGCCAACCCAATTTCTCCAGAGAAATATCGACAATGAGAGCTGAGAGCTTTCAGGACCATGCAGAACACTGAGGTTTTTTGTTCCCTGACAAGTTTGCTCATCATTTGATTCAGCCTGCTGTTCAGTTCTTCGCAACTTTCACACGTGAATGAACAATGCTGGTAAAGATAAAAGTCTTTCTTTCTTCCACCTAAAATACCACATCCTAGGAATGGCAAATCAGGCTGCGTAAATGCCATGTTGCTGTCTTTAGAGGATTTATGCATTTGTGGCAAGTAGTGTGAAAATAATGCCTTTCTTGTTTTTATTACTTTCTAAATGTAATCCTTGCTGTAACACGCTGGCTCTTACCATAGAATATAATGCTATGTATGACTGATACTTCCCAGCTGAGTAAAGATTGATTGCAGATATTCAACTGCATGACCTAAGCTCTTGCCTTACATGTTTTATTTAGGTTTTATAACACTTGGAGACACAGCTGGGCCTGGCAAAGTACTTCAATACTATAGAAGTCCCTGCTCCCAACAGCTGGGGAAGGACAAAGGTAAATGCTGACTGCAAATAGTGACAACCAGAAGAGAAATAGCCCACGGTAGGAGACAGCTAAAGAGAAGAGCTTGTGCTCTATACAAAAAGCTTACTGGCATGTTCACAGATTCAAACGTTTTCACAGGACTGAGAATTTTCTTATGAAAGATAGCACTATAGAAAGATAGCACTTTTTAGTGGGCTGGATGAATTAGAACTTACATCCCCACTTCTCTCTTCCCCTGCACCTTTTTGAGTAAAATACACTTATGCAGGAAGAATAAATTTTAATAGTTTGTAACTTGAACACTTGTAGCTGGAAAGAATGATGCTTTATTCACTGAACCACTGCTAAGCGGTAACCCATTTAGATGTTGGTTTAGTGTACTAAAATCTGAGAGGTGAAGAACTTTTTGCTCTTTCTACTGTGTAACTCCACAAATCCTTAAATCCGCCCACACAAATAGCTCCATAAAACTTTCAAAGGCAGATGCTACCCAGCCTTTAAACTATTCCTGCATGTGTAAAGGTCTCAAAGGTTATAGAATGACTTTTACATGACATAAAATAGAAAAACTGGTTCTCATCTGCACTAGGTAAGCAAAACATTATGTGCTCATTGTCCTGAAAGAATCTCCGACTTACAATTTTCTGTACAGGCTAGTGAAGGGGCATGTGTACAGGATAATCGATGAAAGAAAAACAAAATAAAATAGAAAGACTCAAAAATAAGGCTAATTACCTGGGCAGGGTGATATGCTAATACAGCAATATTGTTTCCAGTGCCCTAGCTTGTTTAAAGCTACTTTTAATATCTCTGTACGGCACTGCATTGTGCCATGTAGGCGTACACCAAGGCTAGGTACAGACATTCAAAAAGACTGATGCAAAATCCAGTACCTAAGTTACGTTGTCTCTGTAAGCGGCATAGCTTAGACCTGAAGGCTAGAGACAGACATTACACATAAACCAGTTTAAGTGATCAGAAACTGATTTAAACCTGTAACAGAACAGGTGTTAGTGCACATAAACCAGTTTGAAACCGGTTTGAGATAAACCTGGTTGAATGTAGTATCAGACTTACCTGATTTGGGTCAAACCAGTTTATGCAATGTCTGTCCCAGACCCATTGCTGGTTTAACATAAACCAGACTTCCCCAGCATCCCAACATGCTCTCTGGGCTGGGTGGGGCTCTCTGCTCCACAGCAGAGCCAGTCCCTCCCCTCTGCTCCCTTGCTGAAGCTCCAGCACAGACTGCAGGCACAGCAGGGTCTGCCTGGCTTTCCCCTGCTCTACCTCACCCCCTTGCTGCTCAAGAAGGAATCGCCCCCCTCCCTCCCATCTCCCACAGCACAAGCTCCAGCCCCACAGACCACGCATGTGGTATGCTAGCTAATACTGAGAAGTGTCTGAATGTGTGTCTCTCCAATTTCACTGGGACAGGAAGACAGAACAGTGACTGCTTCGGGCTTTTTGCAGCTAATCAACAGGTCAGCTGGTAAGCTGTTTAAGAAGAGCTAATGGAGAGAGGATCTTGTGTTGCTGATGGGGTGATAAACATTGTTATCAGTCCCCTGCTGGCTTGCTCACCTGTCAGTTTGCTGCAGACAGTATAAAGAAGCAAGGAGGGAGATTGAAAAGCTCCATATCATCAACAGATGCATGTACTACACACCCCCACCTTGCCTCAGAGTGCTAGTTGGGGGCTGGGGGCTAACAACACTCTCGTCCCTTAAGAAACCAGCTGAGAAAAGCCTGGGATGGTGCAGACAGACTGCCCTAATCAAAGGTCCTACCAGGACCTGGCCATTCCCCCCTCAGCTCAGCACTGCAGGGAAGGAAATGGTGCTGTAGCACCCCCTGGCTTCTAGTCTGAGCCACTGCAGGCATGTGCCTGAACTTCGTAAGTCCAGAGAGAATGTCTATCCGGTTACAAACTGGTTCAGCCTAGCCAGGTTAGACTAACCTGCAAAGACCGAATCAATTCAGGCTCAGGCTTTTTCAATGTCTGTACCTAGCCAAAGCGAACAGAACACACATTTGTGGAAGGGTGATGGGAGGGCAAAAGTTACACCAGGTTCTGCCTTTTTTAAACCAGTCTGTGTGTGCCAAACTTCTGTTCTGTTACGGGTATAGACTGGTTTCAAATCACTCATACCAGTAAAAGCGTAACATCTGTACCTGGCCCAAAACAATAGTTACTCTACCCTATGGGACCAGACCTTCTCCCACAATTTCTATTCAGTTATTGTGTTCCTTCTTTTGTGTTATTCTGTGTCTCTCATCTGAATATGATTTATCATCTGGTACAATAGAGTTTAAGGGAGACCACAAGAGTCAATGCCCCGAGTCTGGGTCTCTTAAATTATACTACCTAATCCTAGTGGTTCTGGGTGCCTATACTTGAGCCACCACTCTCTCAGAGGGATGGCTATGGTACTTTCCCTGCACTTTTGAGAATCCATCCATTGGGCACATCCTAAGAAGCACATTGTGCCCACACACTTCTGCCAACACCAAGCCCAGGAACAAGATGGTAAAACCATTTTGGGCTATGCCCTACTGGCACTCTTCAACATATCTGAGACAGATCTCTAAAGCAGGGTATACCCCAGGATTAGCTCCAGCCTCTCATTTCTGGGTGTAAGGCATGCAGAGCAATAGTGGGTGGGCAGAGCAAGCTTCTCAAGGTGGCCCTGGTAGCAACAAGATATGCAAGAGAGTGTAAGTTTCTGAATGACTATTAAACCACATTTTGAAACACTGAAATGTCATAAGAGCCAGAAGAATCAGTTCTCATCCAGTTTGATTAATTACCTGTGCAAAAGAAAAAAAAAAACTTTTGCCATGAAGGATTGGTGCTTCCTGAGACTGGGGAGGGGGCAACATGGCAATGAATGGGGACTGCCCACAGTTGATGGTGTTGGCGGTGGGGCGGGGTGTAGATGGCAACCACCCACAGAAGCTGACAGTGGCTTCAGTAGTGGCCAATCTCAGAGGCGGCATGTGCCTCCCTCCCCCTTGCCCTCCCTACGCATTGCCTATTGTTTTTGGTACTTTTCACTCTTGCTTTCATGCACAGGTCCTTAAGAACTCAAAGATAATGAGATGGAATGTCATCTTCTCTCTTATTGAGCAGAGTCATAGTAGGGTTGGAGTGTTCTTGTAGCAGAGATGGTCCAGCAAATATAAGAGGCAAGGATTTTCTGCAATATCTTTTATTGGACCAGCTGTATAGTTGGGAGAGCTGTTGGACAAGCTTTTGGGCAGCAAGTGCCCTTTTCAAGTCTACTTAAACAGTCAGATTCTGCTACCAACTAGATTGCCCATTCTACTTGTGACACCCAAAACCAGAGGGATTAATAAGCAATAAATATGTGCTTCTTGGAGGCATTTGGTATTTTGCCTAACGTTAATATAAAGCTTGTAAATTCATAACCTGCAAATGTAGCTTGTCTGTCATAAGTTTAACCAAAATGATAAAACTAACTGTTTGTATTAATCGTGGAGCTGTCTGGGCCCCAAAGGTGAAGCTGTAGCTGCAAGATTAGCTGACCTAACAGTTTTGCTTAGGGTTCAGCCTGGCATACCCAACACATTCCAGAAAAGCCCGTCCCAAGAAAGCATATTCAGAGAAACGTAAAAGGGTCAGGCTTAGTAAATTTAATTTCAAACCTAAAGATGCTGCATTCTAATTTGCTTATTGGATAAACCCAAGTCTGGGTTGTAACCTTTTATGATAATTTTTAACACCTTCCAATCCCATAGGGTAACAGCTATAGGGCAAGATTGTGAGTGTCTCTAAAGCCAACAGATTAGCATAAGACTAGGTATAAAAAGCATGTGTGTCAGGTGACCAGCAGGAAGAAGGAAACAGAACGGTCATTGCTTCCAAGCCCAGACTCCGGACTCCCGGTGTGAGTGAGGATCAGACCCTAAACAAGGGACCTTGCCCGGTAATCCCTCCGACAGCGTCAACTGGGGACTCCTGACTTCGCTGGAATCACTTGGTGCGCACAGGTGGCTGATACCCTCGCAGTGCCCAGTGGGCCTGTGACAGAATTGATCCATCTATCTGTTATTATTATTTACTATTAGCTCTTTAATACTGCATTTTCTGCTTATCACATTTATCTTTCTGTTAACTGTTGTGTGTAAGCTATAATAAATTTGCCTTTGCTTCACTCCCAACTCTGCCTCCTCGATCCGAAACTGAACTGAACAGCCCAGTGGCTGATACCCTCACAGCACCCAGTTGGCCTGCGATAGAATTGATACACTCACAGTGCCCAGCTTGCCTGTGACACTACTACACTACACTTGTCTAATAATGGCTCTTTGCTCTTCATTCACAACCCTCCTCCATCATTCTAAGTACATTCTTTGCATTTACATGGAGGCTTTCCTCTGATGTATACCTCAGCATGCACCTGCCTCTTTCACATGATGTCTGAAAGCTCCTCCAAGAGCTCTCCCATCTACATAGTTGATCCAATAAAGAGTACAAAAAAATTCCTTATCTTGTGGCAGAACTCCTAACTATGAATTGATATATACTGAAATAACAACTTGGCACTCTTTAACATATCTGAGACAGATTTCAACTACAGGTGTGATTTTCTAATTAACCAATTACATCATTAAAAGCCCTATTGAGGACCCTCCCCATTTCAGAATAGCTATCCTTGTAAAAAGAGCCTTCATACCAATATGAGTGTATCCATACAAGTGTTTATATTGCTTTAACTATAATGGTAATACTCCTTCTACTCCAAGTAAAAATGCAGTTCCAAGTGTAGGGCCAAATTCTGCCTCACTGAGTTCCACAATAGTAGTCATGGTAGGCAGCTTGCATTGTGCTAGCAGAAATATTAAGGAAGGAAGCATTCGTAAGTCTTATCCCCATGATATGCAGCTATATCACTTATGGCCAAGATTTTGCTAAAGCTGAACAATGGTTCCTCCCACACGCATACCCTTGCTTTCCTTCCTGAACCCATAACTTATTTCCCTCAAAGCTCTCAGTATTTTCCCATTGTACTTAAACTTTTCGTGGCTACTTTCCAACCCAGATTTTGTTGCTTCTGCAGGTTCTAACAAAATTATTTGAGTGTATTTGAGTCATAAGCACTGCAAAAAAATGTGGCCTTTTTTCTTAAAGGTGACACTTTTTTGTACTCCACTAACAAAGAAGCACATTTTGAATATTTAGTGACTAGTCTCCATTAAGGACAAGTATCCCATGTGCCAGGAATAGCATTCTATCTCTATATTTATTTTGGAAGCGCAGATTAGTTTTCCATGGATAGCAAAATGAGAATATAAAGTTCTCTGTAGATAAGAACGTGGGATGAAATTCTGGATCCACTAAAGTCACTGCCCAACCTTTCAACAGGGAGTTTCAAAAGGGCTGGAATTTTTTCCACTTGCTAATAGCTTATCTGTGAATCAACTGCAGTCCCTTTCCCCCTTTAGGGTTCAGTAAACAAGATGTTATTTATTTTTCAGATAAAATCTTTATCATCCATTTGTGAAAGTCATAATGAATTCAGTGTCAACTTCTACTCCCCCCCCCCGAATCAAAAGGAACTCTGCAAGACTGGGTTCCATATTTGTAAAACATGGCTACAATACTTCTAATGGCCCAATCCCAGCAAAGGTCTGAGTTCCCTTAACAAAGCTTCTATTGCTGTCACTAAAACACATGTAGCAGGATCAAGCCCTAAGTATCTAAAAAGTCCCCACCCCCACGTCACCTTAGAAATGTCCACCTATGCTATTCTTCAACAACAGTTCCTATGGCTACAGGAAATGTAACATTTTGTCAAGTTTTTCACTTGACACTTTGCATTGCTCATGTCAGTCACATTGTATTGCCTAATGTGAAGCAACATGGGCAGCACCAGGCCAGAATCACTTGTCACACTCTGATGCGTCTGCAGGGAGATTTTTTTGAGAACTGGAATTTTCTTAAATGCAGAGGTTAAAGCAATGGTGGCTTAACGGTAAGCTTTTTCACACATTTTTCTCTTTCCTCATTGGGAAGCAGATGTTGCACTGCAGCAGAATTTTTTTTAATTATTCCTGAGTAGTTAGCATCAGGGCCTTGAAATACATTCTCCTACCAATTCTATATTTTTTTGTGAATACTGCACTCTATTAATTCACTTTTATTTGGATTTATAAAAATGCAAAAAAGGGCATCTCTCCATATGCTTAAGGTACCATGATATAAAGCTTACCTAACCTACTGTAAATACATTACGGTTTTCACAATTTAAGACCTTTTAAGTTAGAGACTGTCATGTACGCAGATCTATGCAGCACCCAGAACAATGCAACTCTGACCAAGATGGAGACAGGGCATTAAAAACAACAGTCACCCACCACACTTAATCGATGCTGGAGTCTCATATACAATGTTGAACATCTTGTACATCGACACCAACTCTAACAAAAAGCACGCATACAATCTTTTTTTAAATCAACCCAGTGAACTATATTAAAAAATAATCTTTTAAAAAAACATAGGAAAGAAAACAGCCAGAGATAATAGCTTCTGGTTAATTAGCCTGACCTTGTTTGTTTGTTTATGAGCTACACACTGACATTTGGTCAACTGCCCTAATTTGCATTTGGCTGTAGAGTCTTACCATAGCAAGATTATAAATACTTGTCTAATAATAAATAGCCCAAAGAAAAATATTGACATAATTTCAGTGTGGATTTACAATTACTTAAGATTTCTAGGAAGCAAGTCTTAGAATAGAACAAAAACAGTCTAGACACCATGTTGACAATAACCCAAAACTCTGTGATGCTCTTTGATTTTACAGCGAGGTGACACTGGGTGTATGTGTGCACACAGGTGTATGCATGAGAGAATACTTTTTCTGAAAAATGCAGTTCTAGTTGACCCCAAACTATTCAAATTCAGGTTGAGAGGAGAAAATAGCTTCAGACCAGGGCGAGAGGAGAAAATAGCTTCAGACCAGGGCAGTCCAACTGGAAGCCCACTGGCTACATGCAGCCCACAAGGGTTTAGCTTGTGGACCTAAGACTCCCATCTGGCCACTGTTCCCCCCTCATCAGTGCAACTGCAGCAGCAGCCAGAGGATCTGGGTTTCCCCTCCCTCTGGCTTCTGCTTCCTACCTTGCCCTTCCTTCTGTGATGCCAAGGAAACCCAAGGTGTAGGGTCCTGATGCAGCACAGTGCAGCAGAGTAACCTGCAGGGAGCTAAAGGTGGGGCTGGGGCAGCAGACAGGGGGGGGGGCGCGGAGAGCAGTGGGAGAGGGCAAGTGCCCACATGCCCAGTGCAGCATGAAAACATCTGGGGAGACCATGGCCTGTGCTGCTGCAGCCGCCATGCCCCTCTTAGCCCCTAAATGATAAGAAGCTGGGCAGCCCTGGCTTCAAGCAAATAAAACACAAATATTAAAATGATTCCCACTTTTCTAAAATATATGGTGGTGGTCCCTCATTCCTCATACAGTATACCCAGGGACAAGGGCCTTTCTGTTTTATTCGTATACCATGCTTCAGTATTCAATGGACCAAAAACTTGAATCTAGGTGCTTCATCACCTACACAAGTGCCCTAAACACCAAGTTACGCAACCCTTGCCGCACTCTCTATGAAACATTCTCTAAGATATGGACTAGTTAATCATGTATTTAAGATGGAGTTGTTTCAACAGCTGAATTTAAAAGACTCAAGCCAGAAAACCCTATGGTATTCCCTATGGTTAAAGGATATCCTGGCTTACACATTATATTAAAATGTTAGATGGATGTGACCACAGGGCCCTCTTAAGCAGATTGAAGCATTTGCTAGAATTATGTAGTACAACTTTTTGTCAATTGGTTCCTTCAGCTTGCAACTGAAGTTATCAGTGTCATGCATTTAATCATGTTATGGCTTCTTACAGGGCCTCTTAACTTTTCAGTGTTTGCAGGAAAACTTCTGTAGTTGCTAACAATATAGGAAGGGCATTTTAAAAAAACAAGAACACCAAAATATCTCAGACAACTATGCTGTGCCAGGATAGTAGTAACATATGAACCTTTACTATTTAATCATGCCACTTGATATTTAGGTTTCATATAACAGCAACAAAAAATATAATGTTTATCCTGATACTCAACTTTTTCAGGGTCTTCTTCAAGTTTTTAATTTTTATCTGCAATTATTTAGAACTCTGTTAACACAGCCTGTTAAATATTAGGCAATCAGTTCACTTCAGCAACAGTGTGCTCTTGTTGCAAAAAAGGCCAACAATATACTGGGTTTTATTAACAGAAGTATCATTTGCAAGGGAAGTGATTCTGATGCTCTGTTCAGCACTGGTGAGGTGTCACCAGGAGTACCATGTCCAGTTTTAGACCCCACACTTTGAGAAGGATCAGAGGACTGAGCAGGGATTTTATAACAGTCTTCAAATACTTGAAAGGTGATTATAGAGAGGATGCACATGGGCTTTTCTCCATGACCATAGGAGACAGGACAAGAATCAATAGCCTCAAACTGCAGCAAAGGAAATTTAGATTGGAAATTTAGGTGGAACATTTTTACTATGAGGGTGGTCAACCATTGGAATAGGCTCCCTACACAAGTGGTGGAATCTCCATCCCTTGAACTGTTAATGGCAGGTTGGACAGACACTTGGCTCGGATGGTTTAGTCCTTGGCAGGATGATCCTGCCTTGAGCAGGGAGCTGGACTAGACGACTTTGTGAGGTCCTTTCCAGTCCTACTTTCCTATTATTCTAATTATCTGGACATCAAAAAATGCCCTGTCATTAAGTGCTAGAGTACAGCAGATACACTGAGCAATAGGGGTCTTAAACTAGTGTATATAGCAATGTAAATGTAAGAGAGAGACTAAAATTCTGTGCATTACAATTTTAGATGCCTGCACTCTCCCTGGCAGGCAAGTGAAGAGTTTGGGGAAATGCTGTGAGTCCTGATAACACCCTCTGGGCCTTATTCTTCCCAATATTATGAGATTTGTGAAGTTATTTTAACTCTGGAAAGTTGGTATAAAATACTACCAATATAAGTTAGTGGCACTTTGCAACCATCTTGCATTCATCTACAGAATCAGCACTCACTCAGTCCAACTTGTTCACACTAAGGGTATATCTCTACTGACATTATTAACTAAACTAGCTAAAGAACTTGAGCTGGCTAACATATTGGTACATGCTATATCTGAACACTCCAAAAATATTTGTTCTGGACCCAATGTTTTGAAGTCTACTTTAGAGATCACATAATTTATTGGGTGCCCAGATTAGCATGTCTAAATATATTGGTTAGCTCAAATTACTTGGCCAGTGTGTTAACTGGCAGAATTATGCCTACACATTCAGGTAGAATGTCTAACCTAAGGTTTTAAACCATGTTAGTTACAACATGTTGGCCTGTTCTTAACAAACACTGAGACATACCTGACTTATGTTTTCCTTTATTTGAAATAAAATATGTTTTACTTCATATGTGGAAAACAAAACAATAGCAGTTAGGAGTATGAAGCTACATACTCTTCATTTGTGAACAGTTTGAGAAAAACAGAATCTGGCTATCCCATGGAAAAATGAAAATTATACAGGCAAAATTCCAGCACTGCTGAATAATTGAATCCAGATTTGTTCATTATAGTAACCTTCCGGGAACTATACTGCAGATCCATGACACCAACAGCTTTAACAGGGACAAAAATGTGAATTTGACAGATAGGTTTAGGATTTTTCAACCCAAAACTGCATTTGGCTCACGGACGTTAAGTACAAAGCTGCACTTTACATATTTCTTATACAGAAATGTAAAATGGCTTATTGTATGCTGCATAAATATTGAAGAAAATATGATGCATGTATCTAATAGCACGCACACATGAGTGTACTTATCCACTTTGGATTTTCATCCTGAAATTAACATGCACATATCTCCAAACACAGCAGTTTGAAAATACAGACTATCTAAGACTGATTGAAGGGGCACCATTTGCATTTTCAACCCATGCCTCCATTTCTGTCCTACTCTTTAGCCTCTCCGGTGTTCCTATTATATGAGTTTGATTTCTCATTTATCTCCTTATCTTCCATGCCTTTAGCATTGAGTCACCCTTCTAAAAATCTGTCAAGCATCAATTCTCAGTTCAGTCAAATCACTTCCCTATGTTCATTTTTCAGTACCATGAATAGAAACTATGTTTATACTTTAAAATACTTGGGACTTGGTACATTTAGTTATTAAGATGAGTAACCGCACATCCTCTGTAATTTATCTCCTTTCTTCCTTTTTCTAGGATTAAAGCCTGGACCATTTGAAAGCAATGGCAAAACTCCCATTGACTTCCATGGGACCATGATATCATCCCTTATGTTTTATACCCTGGGTTGTATGTATAATCCATTATGAAGACCAAAGACTTTAAGACAGTGATGACTCAATTTTTCTGTGAAACACCAGGCAGACAAGGTTCTTGGATAAATCTGATATCTTTTATTAGACCAACTAAAATAGTTGGAAAAATTCTTCTTCGCAAGCTGCCCCCGCCTGGTCTCATATAGGCACAGCCTTTGAGTGCACACCTGGCTCCAGCTGAGGGGTATGTCCCAGGGACCTGGGTGTTAGGTCATGTTCCACCCCAAGGGAGACCCTGAAACTCACCTGCCATGACTTGGTCTTCTTTTCTTCAAGGGTGGGGCTCCTTCTCGTGGATTCTTGTGGACCGGGTGCTGCCCTCTGTGGGCGCTCTTGGGGCCCTACCTCCCCTACACCCCAGCCATGCACCTGCCCTCAAGACCACTGGATGATGAGTCACCAGCCTGTCTCTTTTTGGTGTCCTCATCTGTTCCCTTTTTGCCTTGTCCATCCCTGGATGACTCGTCCATCCTGGACAACTCATCCACCCCAGATGACTGCGAGACATGGAATCATCTTGGTCCCTGTGTCCGAGCTCCCTCCAAGGCTCCTGCAATGCCACCTCAGACTCTCTTCTTGACCTGGGATCCCTTAGAAGGTCCTTCCCTGGTTCAGGCTCCATGTGTCCTCCAAAATAAAGTAAAACAAAAGAAAGAAGGAAAGGATAATCAGGGTCCAGGCCTCTGCCCATCCCACTCATGAGTCTGGCATCTGTGGTCCTCGAGATCCCTCAACGCCATCCTTCCTTGGCCCAGCTGCCCAACTGAGTCAGGTAAGAGAACTTCTTAATGTGGTTGAGACCCCTCCAGCAGGTCTCCATCCTGCCCCTTCCAGAGCTGTCAGCCCTGACAACTAACAGCCCAGGGACTAGCTTTGCCCTCAGGCTTCCTTGCTGCTCCCCCTGCTATTTCTCCACCACTAGCTTTTGAATCTGCTGGGTGGTGGTTTTTTCTGATGTCATCTGCTGACGCCACTCCAAGTCAGCAATAAAAGCCCTTCTCATTGCGGCTCTCCTTTTCCTAGGGGTGGTAAGTATACACTCTTTTCAGGGCTTTCTATCTCTTTTTCTGGGCGGGTTGACCCTGCCTTGGGTCCCACTGCAGGAGACCATTCCAGTGCCTCCACTTTTGTATCCCTGGGACACAAGCTTTCAGGTACAAATGTTATACAAATCATAGATTCATAGAATCATAGCATCAATGAGTCAGAAGAGACCTAGACAGATCATCAAGTCCAACCCCCTGCCATGGGCAGGAATGAGCACTGGGGGTGGCAGGGGTCATAAG
>NW_017728886.1:65657809-65666464 GCF_001723895.1 Crocodylus porosus | reverse complement strand
AGAAGCTAATCTAAGCTCCAGTGCTGCTTTAGCCTCCCTTACCAAATCCCTACAAGCTCAGGTCAGGGAGGTGTACTCCTCCTTTGTCCCTGCCCCCTGCTTCTACAACCAGTACACTTTTTTCTTTGCCCTCAGGCCAGCCTGGATATCCATGCTCAGCCATGAAGGTTTCTTGGACCCTTTTCTTGCCTTCCTGCGCAGTGGAATTGTGTCCTGCTGCACCCCAAGGATAAACTTCTTGAGGAAGGACCACCTTTCCTGGGCCCCCATACTAGCTACACCCTGGGCTCTGAGTGCCTCTCTGATTACTGCCCTGAGCACATTGAAGTTGGCTTTCCTAAAGTCAAGCATTTGCGCTGTGCTAGTTACCCTCCCCACCTTTCTCTGAATAGCAAACTGGATCATTTCATGATCACTGTCCCCTAGCACATCCCCCACCAGGCAAAAATAGACTTTTTGCCTATTGCTTTTAATTTTATGTATTTTCTTGAGTTTTGTATTGCCTTAAACTCCATTTTGTATTTTTCTGTAGCTTGACATAAGTGTTAGACCTTTGTATGCTGTATGTGTGAGAGAATGGGTGAGAGTGTGACTGTGGAAAAGAAAAACATCAGCTGGCAACTGACTGAAGAATGCAGACAGATAAAAGGGCAAAACAAGAAGAATCTGCCCCAGAAAAGT
Source organism: Crocodylus porosus (assembly GCF_001723895.1). Classification (NCBI taxonomy): domain Eukaryota; kingdom Metazoa; phylum Chordata; order Crocodylia; family Crocodylidae; genus Crocodylus; species Crocodylus porosus. The sequence goes on along the minus strand of NW_017728886.1, from coordinate 65,665,783 downwards.
GAGAGAACAACAGCAATCAACCTTCAAGGAAAAACAGTGATAACACAGCAAAGCCCAGAGGACTGGATGAATTGACAAGGCTATAAAAGATGGGGCGAGACATCAATTTTGGGTCTTGTTCTGCATATCATCCTGAAGCATCAGTTCATCTGACAAGAGCAGGAGCCCGGCTTCTGCTCGTGATCAACTTGGCTGGCCACTAAGTTGATCTGAGCATCAATAAGACCACAGAACAGAAATTGGGGAATGAATGTGGTGTGTATTAAGCACTTAATCAATAAATGCAGCACTTTGCCTTATCCCCCCTTATAAGGTCTCACTCATGATTTGAGAAATTGGCAATTTGTGTAACGTAAACACCCTTCTTCAGGCAGAGGGAGCATCTGCAGTTGTTTTATGCTCTCCTGGATATGACAGAAGCCAATATGCAAGCATGCAGGTCAGTGAAAATGCATTCTTACATACTGGCTTCTATCCCATCCAGAAGAGCAGATGGGAATAACTGCAGATGCTCCCTCTGCCTGAAGAAAGTTGTTTGTACCGGAAAGCTTGCAAAGAAGAATTTTTCATAGATTTCATAGATATCATAGATGCTAGGGCTGGAAGGGACCTTGTGAGATCATCGGGTCCAGCCCCCTACCCAAGGGGCAGGAAGTCAGCTGGGGTCAGATCCCAGCAAGATAAGCATCCAAGCATTTCTTAACGATATTCACAGTAGGTGCTTGCACTATTTCTGAGGGAAATCTATTCCACAATCTGGAGATTCGGATGGTAAAGAAGTTTATCCTTATGTCCAGTCTAAACGGTCTCCCAGGAGTTTGTGACCATTCAACCTTGTCTTCTCTTGGGTGCCCTGATGAACAGATGTTCTCCCAGTTCCTCATTCACACCCCTTATATACTTATAGGCTGCTACCAGGCCACCCCTGAGGCTTCACTTCTCCAGGCTGAAAAGTCCCATGCTTCTCAGCCTCTCCTCACAAGACCTGTTCTCTTGACCAGTAATTACATGCATGGCTCTCCTCTGGACTCTCTCCAGCTTCTCCATATCCTTTCTAAAGTGTGGAGCCCAGAATTGGATGCAGTACTCTAGCTGCAGCTTCACCAAGGCTGAATAATGTGAGAGGATGACTTCTTCGGTCTTACTTGAGATGCGTTAGTAGATGCAAGCCGGAGTTTTATTTGCTTTGCTGGCTGCAACATCGCATTGGTGGCTCATGTTCATCTTGTGGTCAATCATGGCCCCCAAGTCTCTTTCAATTGTGGTGCTAGTGAGTATAGTACTGGCGAGCCTATAAGTATGATGTGGGGGTTTTCTCCCGAGATGGAGTACCTTGCATTTCTCTATGTTGAAAGTCATCAGGTTTTGATCCATCCACTTTGTGAGTCTATCCAAGTCAGCCTGAATCCCCAACCTATCCTCTAGTGTGATGCACTTCCCATAATTTGGTGTCACCTGTGAACTTAGCCAGTCTGCTGCTGACACCCAAATCTAGATCATTTATGAATCTATTAAAGAGTACTGGTCTGAACACTGAGCCCTGGGGGACACCACTGGTTACCATGTGCCATGTTGACTCAGTTCCATTGACTATCACTCTCTGGGTCCAACCATGGAGCCAGTTCTCCAGCCATTGGACTGTAAGGTTGTCAAGGCCACAGTTCCCCAACTTACCATAAGGACATCATGGGAGACCAAGTCAAAGGCTTTTTGAAACCTAAATATATGACATCAACCTCTTCTCCCTTGTCCAGGTGATACACCACCTGGTCATAGAAGGAAATGAAGTTATTTTGGCAAGACCTACCTGCAACAAAGATATGATGGCTATCTCTCAGAATGTTGCCTTCCACTAGCCTGTTGTTGATGGTTTCTTTGAGTTTTTCCAAGATATTTCTAAGGATGGAGGTCAAACTGATTGGCCTGTAGTTCCCTAGATCTTCCTTCCTTTCTTGAAAATAGACACCACATTGGCCCTCCTCCAATCTTCAGGAACCTGTCCTGAGCACCACAAGTTTTCAAATATCCTTGCCATTAGCCATGTTATGATGTTAGCCAACTCTTTTAATGCTCTTGAGTGTATTCCATCTGGGCCAGCTGAACTGTGGATGACCAGCCTCTCTAGTTGTTCCCTCACACGATCTTCACCACTTATAAGCCTATACTTGCCCTTACCCTGGTAGTCCTGCATCCTGTCCGGCAGGGTGATCCCCTCGGGCGGCTGGAAAAGCAATGCAAAATAATCATTGAGTAGATTAGCTTTTTCCTGGGTATTGGTTGTTAGCTGCCCCATTTGGTTCAGCAAGGGTCTAATGTTGCCCTTTTTTTTAATGACTTCCCATGTATTTGAAGGACTTTTTATTGTCCTTACTTTCTGTAGCCAGTTTGAGTTTGGTTTCAGCCTTGGCTTTTCTGGTCCACTCCCTATAGGTGCAGGCTAGTGCTGCATAATCCTCCTTAGTGGTAGTTCCTAACTCCTATCCCTTATAAGCTTCTCTTTTCAGATTCAGGTGGTCCATGAGTTCCCTAGTGATCCAAGGGCATCTCCCAGCCCTTTTGCCACCTTTCCTATGGGCCAGAATAGACCTCCCTTGTGCTTTTAGGATCACATCCTTAAGGAGTGACCACTCATCGTGGACTCCCTCCCTGTCAGATCATGGTCTCTCAGGGCCTCAACAATCAACCTCCGGAGCTTGGGACAATCAGCTTTCCTAAAGTCAAGGATTACTGCATTGCTGACTGATTTGCCAGCTTCACAATAGATAGAGAAAGCGATCAACTTGTGATCACTGTCACCAAGCTTCCCTTTGATCCTCAGGTCACTAATTAGATCATCTCCTTTGGCCAGTACAAGATCCAGCAGTGCCTTACCTCTTGTTGACCCATAGACTTCTTGAGACAAATACAGCTCATCAATGCAAGTGAGGAAGCTTCACAACCAATTAGATTTGGCTGAATGTTCTTCCCATGAAATATCAGGGTTGTTGAAGTAGCCTATGATGACCATGCACCAAGAACGTGCAGCCTCTGCCAATTCCCTAGTGAATTCATGATAAATCTCTTCCTCCTGGTTAGGAGGTCTGTAATAGACTCCTACAGTTATATTCCCTTCACCATGTTCTCCCTGTATTCTAACCCAGAGGGTCTCAAGTCACCCTCCTTGGGTGTCAATCTCTGCTTTTAGGGAAGTGTACTGCTCCTTCACATAGCCATCAATACCCTGTCATCCAGTCATAGGTGGAGTCCCACCAGGTCTCTGTTTTCCCTATGAGATCATATTCATTTTTGCAATCAGGGCCAGTTCCTTCTGTTTGTTCCTCATGCTCCTGGCATTTGTGTACAGGCAGACAAGCCTGCCATCAGAAGCATGGGCTTCCCTGTCCTCTTACAAGAGTCCCATCCTTTGGATGAGGTAGGAGTGAGTTCCTTTGTGTTACCTGACCTGCTGATTCTGTGGTTGACACTTCCAGGGCTGCACTAGTAACTGTCTGCCCATCAAGCACTAGTAATTGTCTTCCCATCTCGATAAAGTCTGTCAAGCAGGTCAGCCTTTCTGGCAGAGAAGAGCTTCTTTCCTATCAGAGTGAGGTGGAGGCCATCCCTTCCAACAAACTGCTGCCTCTCTCTCTGAAGTGCAGACTATGATTGAAGTTGAGGCTTTCACAATGGCACCAACGCTGCAATCTTCTGTTGACTTCTTCAATACATTCCTTCCCTCCTGTGCCCGTGACCTATAACCAGAAGCATCAAACAGAAAACTACCTGAACCCTCAAACCTCTGAGCCCAGCCCCCAGAGCCTTGTAGTCACTCATGATCTGGCCAGGATTGCTCCGAGCTCTGTCATTCATGTCCACATGGTGAGGAGATTAGGATAGTGGTCAGTGGGCCAGATGAGTTTAGGAATCCTTTCTGCCATGTCCTGGATATGGGCCCCTGGGAGGCAGCAGACCTCATGGACCAGGGGGTCAGGATGGCATATCACTCCCTCTGTCCCTCTCAGGAGGGAGTCGCCCACCATGATCACATTGTGTTTTCTTAGGGGGTGGCAGCTAGCTGCCGACCCTCATCCAGAGCTGGTGCTTCAAACTATATTTTCAAACTATATTAGTTGGTCTAATAAAAGATATTAGATTTACCCAAAGAACCTTGTCTGCCTATGTCAGGAATGGGAAAAATAGGTCCATGGAGGGGCTTTATCCGGCTGGGCTGGGTCCCATGATCCCATCTGGCTGAGGTACTGCCCAGCTGTAGCACATTCTGCCGCCCTCTGGGCACACAGTGGGGCTGAGGCAGCTCCGCAGTGGGACTGCCTTCCTAGGCAACCTGAGTGGCAGCAGTTTCTTCCAGCTGCTGCTACCACTGGCCCCAGCCCCTCAGTACTGGTCAGGACCAGTGCATGCAGCCCTGACCCCATGTGCTCTGTCTGCTCCAGGCTCACCCGCCCAAGCTCAGCAGTGGCAGCACAGGAGATAAACTGCTGCTCAGTTTGGGGTAAAAGCAGCCCCTCCCCCTCACCACCACCAGCACTTCCTAGTGCAGCTGCCTGGAAGCCCGCACAAGGCTACCCTGCATCTATGCTGCATCACCGCTATCTCTGGGCTGCCCCATGGAGCAGCAGTGGCAGCACAAAGCAGACATGGGGCAGCCTGATGCAGGCAATTATTTTGGCTGTTGGGCCACTTAACTAGTTTTGGTGACCTGTTGAGGGCTGCAAGTGTGGTCCCACCCCTTGACAAGTGCCCCACCCCCTGGTGACCACCTTGGGATCAGAAGTCCCATCCTTAACTTCTGACTTTTGCCACCAAAAGTCCCTCCCTTCTTTGCCCTTGGAAATACTCCTTTTGGGAAGTGGGTTTGCCATCTTGGAACTGGGAAAAAAAACCAAATTATATACTAAAGATCAAACATGTGTAATAACATATTTTAATTTTATTTAAAAAATATTTTTGTCCTGATTTGTGTATCTTTGCACTGTATATATACAAGTAATTCCATAATAGGTCAAAATGAAGTCTTACTCTTGTATATTGTGGGGGCTGTGGAGGGGTGTGGAAGGATATGGGTGGGTGAGAGGGGTGTGCGTGAGGCTGGGGGGTATGTGTGGATGTATGTGGTGGGTATGGGGTTTGTGGGGGATGTGGGGTCCGTGGAGGGGGAGGGTGGCTGGAGATTTGTGTGTGAATTCATATGTGGTGGGAAGATTTTCTAGTTAGATGTTTTTGGATGCCAAGTAACTACTCCTAAATTTGGTGGGCTATACTTGCAAAGCAGTTGGTACAAAAACTTTAAGTTACTACTTATGTTTTGTGTTAGGTTATATGCATTGAACACAATGGAATGGAATGTTTATTCAGGCCATCAACAGGATAAAGAACCACTGCCTGTGGTATCTATGTAGAGGATCTGATCCTATTGAGACCTGCACAAAGGCACCCTACTGTCAATGTAGAGCCTAGATGAAGTCAGTGGGACTTTATACAGACCCAAAGTTATTTATGCAGTTATCAACACAGAGAATAAAAACCTAAATTTGTAGTTCTGATGCCATGTCATTTTTTTCTGATGAAATACAAGGTTAGAAGCATTATATCATCAAAACACTTCCACTGATTCCACTTGTCCTGTAGACAGATTATCTAGCTACTAAAAATGGCATAGAACAGCTTTTGTGGGTGTGATATAGATTGTGTTGCCATTTGTTACACATGCTGTTGCTTTATACATTGAAAGGCTGGAGTTCTTGAATTAGCCGAGATGTTTAGCTTTTGTGCTTATGTAACTGAATGCAGTGCTTACTGAAATTTAGTATTTTTTCCAATTCAGTTGAATACCCACAAAGACAACATTTACACTGTAACAAAGTAAACAACATTTTCAAAACACTGAAAGTTCACTAAATTCTTTGTTTTAATTTTTTTAAGCTTTTTCACTGAAAGCATGTGGTAGGCTTGGGATGGTGAATCACATGAGAAAGGTAAATTCCTCCTTAGGTTTCATCCATTGTGTTTATCAGAAGGAGGAGAGAAGCTATATAGTGAAGGGTAAAAAGAACAAAAGAAAATTAATTTTAAAAAGAGCTACTCCAAGTCCAGATTTTTTAAGGTCTTACTATTCTGGATGTTGCAGAACATTCAGTCTATAATATTTAGGTGTTTCAACAAATAAAAACTGCTTTGTTAATAATAGTAAAGGTATAATATTGCCTATATTGTGTGTCCAATCCTGAAATGAAAGATTCTCTTGAGTACAGAAGACAGTCTGAACCATCTCATGTGTAAGAAACAGAAATGTTCATTTTCAATTTAATTACAAACTGGATTACTGCCATGAAAATAGCATCTCTTCTTGCTAGTGAGCAACAGCGCTACTCAACTAAGCACTTTCAATTAACTGCCAATAATACACCACAGGAAATCCCCACGTCATGAAGAATGGGCAATGCTGTTTGCAAACTGCTGTAAGACGATTTTTTGGATGACAACTGGGATCACTCATTTAAATTTGTGCAAACTCCATGCAGTTATGCCTTCAATGTTGGGTTAACTGGAGGATAAAACAGTGGAAGAGAAAATCCACAACTCTCCTTTCATCTCTTCTTCAACATGAGTTCCTGTGGAAGTTTTTATCTTTTTGATGGGATCAAGTGTGTATCTTCCAGTTCTAAGTTAAGACACAATTCCTGAGGAAGGCATGACTACAGTGGAAAATTGACCTTCGTTAGCTTTTCAAGATTTTGTAGTGATATCAATTTTGGAACTCTGCAAGATTATTCCAGCTTCAATCTCTGGCAGTCGTTCTGGAGTCGAGAGCCCTTAGCCCCTATTTTTACTGGCACTGTAACGGGGTTGTATGTGGTATTGATATACAGCCAGGTGGTTCAGACTTCTAAATTAAATTTCATCTCCAATATACATAATGAACAATTAATACTCATGCTTCACAATTAATTTAGGTATACAGTAGCCCTCTGCTTTTTACAGTGGCAGTTGTGTTCCAACTCAATTGGGACACTCCCTAAATTTATCCTCTAATAGCTTGCTTAATTTTATTTTTGTATTCCACATTCTTGATAACAGCAAACTAATTTCTATAACTCTGTTTGATGAAAATATGCTGATGGAACTCATATTTCACTTCATTGACTATAATGAGCTATTTCATCAAACTGTCCATATGACACTATTATAGAGAAAATGATAAATTTACTAATTTATTCACTTGAAATTCTATTTGAAATTAAAAAAGGAAAAGAAAAGAGCTATGAAGTGAGGTACATTAGACTGCTGTCAAATGATATGTCAGGGTCTACATGAAACAAAAGCACTGACTACCGCTACACTTAATGGAGTGTAAACATTAAGTATGTGTTGATTAATTATTAGCTTTGCTGAAACTCAGCAGAACAAATACAGGTTTCCACTTATAAGTACTTTTAATCTCTCCTTATTTGTATCATGTGGCACTGCTGCCATTCTAAATCACAGTTTCATTTATTCACCTCTATGAGGGCTATCCATTCTAGGCTTATTGATTTGGACAAGGTCAGCAGGTAGAAACCAGGTTTTTCTTTTTGCTCAGCCTTCTCTGTAATACTACATACCCTCTCCATACATGTCAAGGAACCTGCCCCACACCAACAACAACCCCACACATCCCCTCCCCTTTTTTCCCCATCCATTATCTTTTACTAGAAGATATCTGCAAATTGAAGTAGTGGTAACAACATTTTGGAGAATAAATAGAAGTCAAGCATGAGCCTGAATCCTGAAAATATAGTAATTCTGTCATGTAACCTGCATTAATGATTTTAACTAGCTGTCCTCAACTAAACTGTAAAGCTGTCAGCAACACAGAAGTCCGTGACTTCAGAAAAGCTGACTTTGACAAGCTCAAGAGGCTAGTCAGTCAGGCCCTCAGGGACCATGACGCCAGGGAGATGGGAGTTCAAGAAGAGTGGTTGCTTCTCAAGGAAG
>NW_017728886.1:65655643-65657709 GCF_001723895.1 Crocodylus porosus | reverse complement strand
TTCAAGCACCTACATTGAACACCTTCAAGAGTAAATTGGATGCTTATCTTGCTGGGATCCTATGACCCCAGCTGACTTTCTGCCCTTTGGGCAGGGGACTGGACTCGATGATCTCCTGAGGTCCCTTCCATCCCTAATGTCTATGAAATCTATGAAACTTTTGAATTATGTTTCATTATTTGAGAAGTCAGAACCCCATCATTTTGGAACGCAGCCACATACTTTTTGAGAAAGTTCCAAGGAGGTAGCTTTGATCGTGAAGTTTTCTTCTTTTTCTTTTTCATTTTATTTTTTACCATACAAGTCTTTTCCCCACATGCAGTCTTTAGACCTGCCATATTTCACTCACTCTAAGTTTGTGCATTGTAGGGAAGATTTGAATGAATGTGGGGCAGGAGGCATTAAACCAATTCTCAATAGAGCCACAGAATCATAGAAAAGTAGGGCTGAAAGGGACCTCCAGAGGTCATCTAGTCCAACCCCCTGTGTGAGGCAGCATCATCCCTATCCAAATCATCCCATCCAACCATAATCGAAATTCTACATAAGACTGCCATCAACCCTGACACAACACAGACCTAACACCCTAACCTGCCACAGGTAAAATGTAGGAACCACAGCAGCCATGTTCTGCTTCTATAAAATGTCAATATACACTCAAGAGTTCCTGGGTAGAGGGCCACAAGCCCCCACTACAGAAGAAGACAAAAACCCTCACAGTCCATATCAATCTGAACATGGGGTAAAATTCCTTTCTGACCCCAGATATGGTGATCAGTCTGACCCTGAGCAGAGGGGAAGACCCTCCAGGCAGGAATCTCTGGCTTTGGTCCCAGTAGGACCATTGGCGCATCCCAGCAAAGTCCCCAGTCTTGGCTGTGGCAAGCACCCAACACCTCTGAGAAGGCTTAAAGACACTGTGACACATATAGCAGAAAGCAGAAGAAGGGGGCAACCAGGAGACCCCAGAAGCAACTTCCAGCCATTGGGCCACATCCTTCTCTTTGCAGCAAGAGAGAATCCTCTCCTTCATGGTAGCCCTTGAAGTATTTGAAGACTGTTACCATCCCTTTTAAGCACCTTTCCTGCAAGTTGAACATGCCTAGCTCCTTTAGCTTCTCCTTGTTGGCTTGCTGTCCAAGCCTTTTATCATCTTTGTTGCCTGCCTCTGGACCCTCTTTAACTTCTCCATGTCCTTTTTAAAATGTGAAGCCCAGAACTCCACACAGTGCTTCAGATGAAGCCTAATCAGTGCTGAGTAGAGAGGCACCATGACCTCACATGTCTTGCACCTAATGTTTCTGTTGGTGCATCCCAAAACTGCATTAATCTTTTGAGCAGCTGCTCCACACTGCAGACTCATATTGAGTGTGCTGTCTACCAAGACTCCCAGGTCCTTTTCTATATTGCTGCCATCCCACCAGCTGTCACCAGTTTTATATTTGTGTTTTTGATTATTCCTCTTGAGGTGTAGCACTTTGCATTTGTAACTTCCGAGGTAATATCTGAAGAAATTAATATCCTGTAAATTGCATCAAAAAGCTTGAAAAGAGAAGAGTCAAACAGGACCATCTAATAAACGGTCATATTGCTGGATCCATATGCTTTTCAAAAAATAGAAAAGGCAACTAATTTGCTTTGGGTGAAATATTAAAAAAATCTAAGTGAGTAAGTTACATAGTTCATACTGGTCCTTGGATATAATTTCACTATTGTTTGACAATCTCTGTAAGTAATCAGTTCCAGTTCTTAAGCACGTTCAGATTTAGAAAAAGGTCTTCAAATATCAAACCTATAATTTCCCTTTTTGTAAGTTAAGTCTGTTGATTCTTGTCCTATCACCTGTGGACACAAAGAAAAATTGAGCTTTTACAACCTTTTTTGTGTTTGAAGACTTATCAAATCTTCTTTTCTCCAGACTACATAATACCCATTCTTCCAACTTTTCCTTGTATGTCATGTGTTCTAGACTTTTAATCCTTTTTCTGTTTTTTCTCTGGACTGTTCCAGGTGACTTACTAGTAAATATAGACAAGGAAATCTAGAAAATTTGGCAACTGAATCCA
>NW_017728886.1:65624359-65655543 GCF_001723895.1 Crocodylus porosus | reverse complement strand
AATCTCTGGCTTTGGTCCCAGTAGGACCATTGGCGCATCCCAGCAAAGTCCCCAGTCTTGGCTGTGGCAAGCACCCAACACCTCTGAGAAGGCTTAAAGACACTGTGACACATATAGCAGAAAGCAGAAGAAGGGGGCAACCAGGAGACCCCAGAAGCAACTTCCAGCCATTGGGCCACATCCTTCTCTTTGCAGCAAGAGAGAAAAGGTGCTTTTCCTCTCCTTCATGGTAGCCCTTGAAGTATTTGAAGACTGTTACCATCCCTTTTAAGCACCTTTCCTGCAAGTTGAACATGCCTAGCTCCTTTAGCTTCTCCTTGTTGGCTTGCTGTCCAAGCCTTTTATCATCTTTGTTGCCTGCCTCTGGACCCTCTTTAACTTCTCCATGTCCTTTTTAAAATGTGAAGCCCAGAACTCCACACAGTGCTTCAGATGAAGCCTAATCAGTGCTGAGTAGAGAGGCACCATGACCTCACATGTCTTGCACCTAATGTTTCTGTTGGTGCATCCCAAAACTGCATTAATCTTTTGAGCAGCTGCTCCACACTGCAGACTCATATTGAGTGTGCTGTCTACCAAGACTCCCAGGTCCTTTTCTATATTGCTGCCATCCCACCAGCTGTCACCAGTTTTATATTTGTGTTTTTGATTATTCCTCTTGAGGTGTAGCACTTTGCATTTGTAACTTCCGAGGTAATATCTGAAGAAATTAATATCCTGTAAATTGCATCAAAAAGCTTGAAAAGAGAAGAGTCAAACAGGACCATCTAATAAACGGTCATATTGCTGGATCCATATGCTTTTCAAAAAATAGAAAAGGCAACTAATTTGCTTTGGGTGAAATATTAAAAAAATCTAAGTGAGTAAGTTACATAGTTCATACTGGTCCTTGGATATAATTTCACTATTGTTTGACAATCTCTGTAAGTAATCAGTTCCAGTTCTTAAGCACGTTCAGATTTAGAAAAAGGTCTTCAAATATCAAACCTATAATTTCCCTTTTTGTAAGTTAAGTCTGTTGATTCTTGTCCTATCACCTGTGGACACAAAGAAAAATTGAGCTTTTACAACCTTTTTTGTGTTTGAAGACTTATCAAATCTTCTTTTCTCCAGACTACATAATACCCATTCTTCCAACTTTTCCTTGTATGTCATGTGTTCTAGACTTTTAATCCTTTTTCTGTTTTTTCTCTGGACTGTTCCAGGTGACTTACTAGTAAATATAGACAAGGAAATCTAGAAAATTTGGCAACTGAATCCAATTTGTATATGTTTGTCCAAAATCTCTCTGAAAATTTTCACAAGCATCTGGAAATCTGGTAACAGACCCCACCATGAGATTTCTGGCACTTCAGCTCTAAGCCCTGCAGGAAGTGCCTGAAAATGGCTTAGTACAATATTTGGTTGTTCTTGTCCCATCTAGAATTTGAATATTTCAAGACTGCAGTTTATATTTTTTATTTGTACTGCAAATACTAAATAAAGGGCACCAATTAGGGATTAGAACCCCACTATTTAGTCAAATGTATTAAAGAGAAAGTCCCTATCCCGTACAGCTTGAATCTCAAAAGTTTTACTTAAAAATAGTAAAGATGTAAAACAGGAGGTGGCTGCCAATTTGTCAAAACACTTTGCCGCTCTCTACTTAAGATAGAACAATATCAACCCTAAGTGCATCAAAATTCAGCACAGTCCGCCTTTGTAAAAGTCCAATAACTATTTTTTTCCTTAAATCCCTGTCCCAGAATTTGACATGAAAGATTTATGTATGACTTCAGTAAACAGACCACATAATTATCTGAACACAATGCCATCAATAACCACTATAGAGATGATAAGCGCTTGTATATTTGAGTTCTTTTCTTTCAGAGTACAGAAATGTGGGTAGGATTTTCACAGGCATGAGAAAATGAGTATTTTCATCAATACTCTTTTGCATCAGCAGCTCTCAGCTTCTAAAGTTGCGGCATTTCAGTATTCACTGGGTCTGCTCCCTCACAGTCTAATTTTTCTTTTAAATGCTCACTGTTTATCACAAAACTCATAGGCACAATCTGACTCAAAATGTACACTGATTGGGCAAGTCCAGATGAGCATGCATGTGCAGTATGCAGTGCCTCAGACCCATCTATGGCACCGAACACACCGCACATGCTGGTGTTCACCGCACTGCAAATTTGGAGCACAGCAGGGGGGCAGGTTCCACACTGGGAGATTTCAGTATCAGAAAAACCACTAGAAAAAAAGTGGGACTGAGCACGTAGCAGCAGTGTGCACTGCCCAAAACCAGAGCCTGGCTGGCCACAGCCAAAACTCCTGCTGGCTAGGCTCTGTGCACTGGATCACTGCTGCTGGAGCCCCAGGTGGCCCCCAGAACCCGAGGTAAAGCTGCTGAGACCAGCCCAGATGCTGGCTCCAGACTTCCCTACCCAACTTGGGGCAACCTGCCGTATACCACAGCATGCATGCGCAGGCATTCCCCAGGGACAAGTAATGTTACCAGATTTGCCTATCGCTTTGGGGTGCACTCATTTATTAGGGGTATGTTAGGAGTCTCTGTAATTCTATCAATGTGCTGCTTGTGTCACTTGTGTTTCTATATGTTTCTTCCAGCTGACACCCCCATGTGCCCAGAACTCAGCACAGGAACAGAGTGCATCTGAGCTGTGCTGGGTCAATCAGCATTAAACAGGCTGCCACCCTCACATGCCCCGGCTCAACATGTCCCAAATCTCTTGTCCCAATTGTCCTGGTAGTAACTCCCTTGATGAGCAAACCCCACAGCATTTTTGGGCTTGACAGGGATCTTTGGCTTAAGTAAAAGAAGTGTTGCTGCAGAGCAAATGGGGAGGTTGAGGAGGAAGAGTAGAGGTTCAGAGAGAGTATGGCAACCAGCCTGACCATAAAAGTTATTTTATTGCCAGGTATATGAAACTTGTAATGACACTAGTAGCAATAGCCATACAAGGAGAGAGAAACAGACAAAGCAGTTACAATATTACATAGTTTCGATTGGGTATGTGAGGAAGTCTAGCTCAAATCTGATCAGCAAAGGTCAGGTTTAGAAAGCTGTGCAGAGAAAGAGAAAGAGAGAGAAGAGAATTGGGATCTCACCACTCAGCGAAACTTGAACCGGTCATGGTCCCTAGGTGTTTGTTGGAGCTTGCAGACAGGCAGAGCCCTCAGCACGATCAAAGAAGGTGTTCCAGGCAGGGAAGTGGAACTGGTGCAGTCTTTGTATCCAAGCACCAAAACAGAAACTTGAGCTTGGGTAGGGGTATTTGTAGGGAACTAACACTGGCTCAAGGGAGAAAACTAGGTTTGTTTATGGGTAAGCAATGGCTCATATGCTGGATAATAGGAAGTGATCACTCCTGGCTATGGGTGGCATTACTCTGAGGGAGCTCACAATGTGAACAGGCAGATTCAGTGTTTTGGGTACCAATAAATGGGTCATTACTAGAATTGTTCTGATAAATGCTGAGTTGGGTGTGTGCAGATGTGGGTTGATTAGCATTTGGAGAAGAGATCCCCATCACGCAGCGCTCCCCTGCTTCTCTTGTCCCAAAGTTCAGTGTGGTCCTTGCCTTGGAATCTCTGCTCTCCATTCTGAATGCTAATGGAGGTGCTTCCCTTTCCCATTTCTGATGCAAATGAGACTAGGGAAGTTGCCTTAATTCTGTCACCCTTATCCAGAGGGATTTAGGTGCATCTCTCACTGCTTCTTCATTGCCCTTTCCAAGGTCATCTTCTGATCAGTTCTGGTTCAGGCAGAGGTGCGGGGTGGGAGGAAGTACTTTGTGGGTCAGACAGGCTGGGTACTGAGCCAGGGTTCCCCAGGAACACAAAGCTGACAGGTAACAGTAACAATGGCACAAGCATGTACGACTGCTATTTGTTCCCAGGGAAATACACATGCATGCTCATCTGGACATGCCCACGGTGGGCAAATTAATACCTATATTATATCAGCTGCCATCATTGGCAATGTGTTGGGGAGACATTGGACGGGCATGTTTGGAGGGGGAGTGCCCCCCCCCAGATTTCCATGCTGACACTGAGGCATAGGACACAGGGTTTGAGCCTGGCCAGAGCTGGTCTTGGCAGCAGTGGGAGTGGTGGCAGCAGTGCAATTTCTGCATCAAGAGTAGAGCATAGGGCTGCAGTCCAGCTGGACCCAATGGCAGTTGTGCCTCCCCTCCCCACATGGTGGTGTGGGGTTGTGCCCGCCCACTGTCCACTTATGCTTTACCTTTGGCTGCCACCACAACAGTGCATCAAGGGTAGCAACATAGTAAGTGCTACCAGACACAGAACACTAAATAATGGCTGTATAAGCTTCTGTGCTATTTAAAAATCAGCAGACAGCTTCTCTGGTGTACTAATTTTTCTAGTGTAGACAGGGACCTAATGAAGAATAAATACAGTAGGAAAACAGCAGAAAGCCTGTAAACATCACAGCTCAATACAATCAATAGTAAATATTTGATCAAGTCTGTTAGCTGAAATTGGTATCAGTTCAAGTCTTTAAGGAATAACAAAAACAAAATTTATTTAAATAGATGCCTCTAGTAAAACAAATATTATAATCTGATATATTTGTTAGACAAGTTAGGCATTGCAGTTACCCAGCTAACTGCACCCTTGGCATCTCATGATCTTTTCTTGTGTACCCCTTCTCATATTGGCTTGGTATGGAATTACACAGATCTTCCACTCACAGACTATACTGTGGCTGCACTACTCTGAGTACAAATCATGATTATCTCAGCATATCTGACTGATGTCCTAAATCTACAGTGGGAACAATGACAGTTGTACCCAATATTCAGGAACTTTTTTTTCCTTTTTACAAGCAGTGTGTTATCATGGGAACAGAAGTAGTTCAGAGAAAAAACCATCTTAAAACAAAAACAGACTATACACATGTCTGGCTAACGAGGCATCTAGCCATCTTCCACATGGGGGTCCTGTCATTTTTGGCATGTATGCAGTTTGGCAGTTCTATTTTGCCTTTTGGACACTTGCTTCCAAACTTGCCAGAAACAAAATGGAAGAAAAGAAGGAAGGGGAAGAAGAGAAGGTGCCCCTGCTATTTTTTATTGCAGTAGCCAAGTGGAAGTCAGAAACCCAGGTTCTACAACAGGATTGGAAATTGTGCAGAAGTGTCAAAAAACAGTGCCGGGGGCAGGTAAATGCTGCTTGGATATGTAAGATAAAACAAGATCCAGCAAATAACTCTCTGATAGATGCTGTGTTTTTTAAATATCACTGAGAGTCACAATCCCTACTAAATTAAACATAAGTGTCAAATATAACATTTTACAAGCACTTTAACTAATATGTTCAATAGTGCTAGCTTATATTTAAAATATGTATCTGTCATATTTAGTAAAGTAAAAGGCATCCAAACTGGAGAGTTCTAATAAAATGTAGAGACATATTAAAACATGGCATTACTGATTTATAAAGGGAAACTATTCATAGCATACACATTTGAAATTGCAAGGCTCTTTTATGAAATCTCTGCAATGGCCCCACTAAAAGCACAGGGCAAGGCTTGTGGGCCTAAATGAATTCAGAAATAGCATAAAATGCATAAAGGAAAAAAATTCCAGCAGTGGTCATAAACAAGATAATCGTTTAAAGTACTGTCACCCTAAAACACATTACTATTAATAGACTGTTCTTTGCAGTATTTTGTTTCACACCAATTACTATGAAATTTACACAACATTTTTATGAGACATCATGAAACACTAGTGTTCAAACTGAGTTTCTGTAAAGCAATTAATTCGGTGAATGCCAGGATCTGTCTATTTCCTGAAGGTGGGAATACTCTAGATTCCCAGGTTTGCACCCCAACTTCTAATATGTTGCCGAAGTGCTGGTCCTTCTGACACTTGCAATCAAGCCATGCTCGGCACAATTCTGGTTGTTCTTTGCTGTAATTTGTCAGCTGCAATTCATTTGGGAATGTAAACAAAGCTTCAAAACCCAGCTTCCCAGGGTATTTCACTGCCTTGGAGCACATGTTGTAACATGAACATTCCCAAAACATCATAATACAGTTTGCTCTTGTTTGCCTAGATACAATCAAAATACATAAGAATCATGTTAATGGTTGTGTTGTTTGGAAACCATAATGCTTGTATTTTAATATTATCTATACCAAGAAGATAAAAGTAAAACAGCTGTTTCCTTTCAGAACATAAAGGAAAATACTTAAGTTATATTATTCCGCCTACTTTTTGTCTTATTAACCATTTTATCAGTTTCCATTGCTTAAAGAGATCTGGGATTAATAGCATTAAGAATTTAACTTCTGTTAACCGGGATAAATTTATATGCTTCTGATATGACCTGAACAACAGATGAGTTTCCAACTGCATTTCATGACACATAAGCAGTACCGAGGGCAATTTCTTGTACTCTGTGGCTAAGTTCCAGTCTTCTTGACTGTCTGTATCGATCCAGTCTTTGCAGGTTTCTCTAAGCTCTGTAGATTGGACCATTAATGAATGGAACTCATGTCCACTGTTCGGCTGGGGAAGACAGGGAGATGCCTGCACTGCCTGAAGCCAGAAGACGGGAGTGCTTTCCCACGCTTCCCAGCATGTCAGATGTTACCGAGGGCTCCCAAGCGCAAGTGAGAAGAGGCTATCCCTCACTGACTGCTCAGCACATGCTCAAATCCCTTCTGTTTCCCCCCCATGGGGAGAACTGAGCCCCCTGTCCTGGTCTCAGCCACCCCTAGCTGGTATCTGGCCACCTGAGGACAGCCCTCACCGCATGGGGGGTTCTCATCCCCACATCGCCTGACTGGCTGTGCAGTCCTGACCCCTTTGAGTTTCTGCTTCTGACTTACAGGGGGGAACAAAGTCCCCCATCCCCATCTTGGCCACCCCTAAACTGAGGTCTTCCCAGCTGGGAGTGGGGTTCCCCTGTCCCCATCTGGCCAGGACAGTTCTGCAGAAAGAAGGATTGGGCTCCACCCCCTGGCACAAGACCCTCAAACTGGCCAGCACATATTGCTGGCTGCGCCCAAAGGAATGCACTGGGTAGCCCAGAGGGAAGGATCAAACCCCACTGCCTGGCATGGGCTTCCCAAGTTGTCCAGTGCATCTTACTGGAGCCCAGTACCAGAGGCAACTGGCAGGATGAACTGGGAAGTCTACGGGAATTGTGCCAGGTGGCAGGGCCCAATCCTTCCTTCTACAAGCACTGCTGTCCTTGCTGCCCAACACAAGCCTTTTGGGGCTGCCTGGCATGTTTTGCTGGCTGCCAGGCTCCAGTGGGATGTGCTGGGCATTCCAGGAAACCCATGCTGGGCAGCAGGGCCTGATCCTTCCTTCTATAGAGTGCTCTTATCCCTGCCACCTGATGCAAGCCCCCAGGGGTGCCCAGCATGTCCTGCCAGCTGCTGCTGGTTCCAGACTCTGGCAGGACATGCCAGGCAGCTTGAGGGACTTGTGCCAGGTGGCAAGGCCCAATCCTTCCTTCTATAGAGTACTTCCATCCCCATCACCCAGTGCAACCCCCCAGATCACCCAGTGCATCCTGCCAGACCCCAGTACCAAAAGCAACCAGCAAGACATGGGGGTCATCCCAGGGGGCCTGTGTCAGGCAGTGGGGTCCAATCCTTCCTACTGTACTCCAAGAGGTACCCCCTCTCCAATTGAAGGGATCAAAGCAGGTGCACAAGCACTGTGGGAGGTGTAGGGACTCTCCTCCCCCTATAGAGCAGAGCCAATGGGGACTTAACTATATACCTTTTAATGAGAGAACAATACTGGGAACATAGCCAGTATAAACCAGGGAGTATAGGGGACACTACAATGCCCCAAGGGGGCAGGATTCAACAAAGGTTAGACACTTACAATCATAGACATATTCATCCAGTTGACAAAAGATAGGGTTAACCAAAGTGTAAAACACAAACAGCAGAACAAACAATACTGGTTGAACTATAAAAGTCACAAAATACAAAATGTCAAATGACACGGAATACAGGGCCTAGGTACCTGGAGGAGGAGCAAGGGGGAAAACACGATGGCCCCTTTCCACTGCAAGAAGAGTTTCTCCCTGTTAACTCACTCACCCCAAGTCACCTCACCTGGAAGTTAAACTCAGCTCTCCAACATGGTAGGCAGAAACCTCTATCACACAGCCACCAATGCTGGCACTACTCTAAGTTGTTAGGGGTCTTGACCTTCCCAGAGCCCCAGCCTCATGTCAAGCTGCCTGGCCTCTAATTGGAGGAGCTAGAAGCAGCGCTGGGAGCCTCTCAGGTTGCCACTCAGATCCTTGCTGGAGCTGGAAAACCTCTCCTGCTGGCCACAGCCTCTTCTGGGGATCCAGGAGCCTAGTGGAGAGCCTTTCCTGCCGGCTGTATGCTGTGCTGCTGAGGGTCTAACTGCTGCCACCAGGTCCCACTCCTTCAGGCTCTTCTGGGGCAACTGCTCCCACCCCGCTGGCCCAGCTCTTTGAAGCTCCTTTCTTGTGGTCCCTCTCTGGTCTCCTCTAAGTCAGCCGCGCTGCCCCTTTTATTCCCCTCCAGGTGACCCAAACTAGTAAGAAAACTTCCATTCAAGTAAATTGGAGGCCAATCAGGCGACATGGAGGGTGAGTCTCTGGGGCCTGACCAACGAGGAAAGGGAACCCCAGATCCTCCAATCATCTTTTGACCTTTCAAAACCCCCGGGTTAAGTCACTGCCAGCTAGCCCGTCACACTTCTATGGAGCTGGCCCAGCTGGGTGGGGACAGGGGAAACCCCCCCATGGCATGCTCCCCTCCTGGCTGGGAAGACGCCAGCTCAGGAAGGGCAAGACAGGAGTGGAAGACTTTGTTCCCCCCTGTAAGTCAGAGAGACAGACAGGAGGGGGTAGGGCTGTGCAGTCGTCCTGGCCTGGCACTGTGAGGAAGCCACACAGAGGGGTCTCCCCCAAGCTTGGCAGACCCCAGGTCAGCGGGGCTGAGACTGGGGCAGGGGGCTTCATTCCCCCTTCCCCTGGCAAGTCAGAGATTTACAGGGGGCAGGGCTGTGCAGATGGTGGCCCTGCTGGTGAAACAGGGGGAAGAACACCCCACATTATACCCCCACCTCCGACCTGGGCAGATGTAGCTCACAGGGGGGCCAGGGCAGGGGGCTCCATTTCCCCTGCCTCCTCCCACTGCCCTGCCAAGCTGACTGGGGCAAGCAGGATGCAGGCCTGGGAAGCAGAGGCTATGATGCCCCAGATCTGTGCCAGCCAAAGCAGAGGAGCACTGGTGGAGGCTAGCCAGCCCACGCTGAGAAGGAAGGTTTGTGACAAGCCACAAAGCATCCTGGGATGTGGAGGGACTGTAACTTAACTTGAAACAGGAGGGGATCTGGAACAGAAGTCCAATAGACTGGTCTAACCTCAACTGATTAAATCTAAACCAGGTCCATCCATCCAGGTCCATCTTAAACTACCATTTTGAAATTGGTCTTTGTGCAATGAACTTCTGTTCTGTAACAGATTTAGACCAATTTCCAATCACTTACACTGTTTTATGTGTCATTTCTGTCTCTAGCCTATCACTACCTGACAATGAACATTCAGCAACCTGACTAATCTAAAGTATATTAATGAGATACTAAAACGCTTTAAGGAATAAGAGGAGATGTTAACTTTTTTATATATTTTAGTCATTTAAAGGCAATTCATTGAAAAAAGGTGAAGCTCTTCCTGACAGGATATAAAAAAGTGTTTGCTACATCAAGATTTTACAGTCATTATTAATTTTTTAAAATTAATTTACCAAGTATTCATTTATCAATTTAAGCAAGCTTCACTGTACTCAGAAAGTGAAATCATATAGGTCTGTACTTTGCAGGAATACAAAAGAAAAATCCATAGCATATACTAGATATAAAAATATATATATATCCTTTCTTTTAACTCTTCTTCTTTTCTTTTCCATTGTATTTGTATCTATATACCTATCCATATTGTATTTACACTACATACTATCATCCTGTAACAGCAACATTTTCCTAAAGGTCAAAACTAGTAAGAAAACTTTCATTCAAATAAATTGGAGTTATGTATGAAGGGTCTTTAAGAATCAGGCCTAACTTTTTAATGATAAATTTCTTTCAAACACTGATGAACAGCTTTCAAGTAGCTGGCCCTTAAATGAAAATGCAGAGATTGATGTAGGTGGAGCCAACAAGAAACAAATATTTCTTATGTCCCCATGGACAAGCAAGTGTGATATGTACTCACTACTAAGAAGGAGGGAACACTCCCAGTATTAAGTCTACTTACCAACTGGAGGAGCAGGAGATGCAGTAAAGAAACTTGTCACCTAGGGCTGCAGCAGTTCTCTTCTCTCAAATTTAAAGAAGCAGACATAGAAAGGCATGCTGGAGAAAAGGTCCTGTAAGAGGGCAAGCAGACTACTACATTAACACTTGTCATCTACACATGCCCTATTACTCTGAATTTTCAAATCCTTTTAAGTCCTCTCCTTTTAGAGCATTATCCTCTTTCACATAAAAATGGCTTATGACTTTTCAGAGGAATAGAGTGTGTGCTCTGGGTAACTGACCTAGCCAAACCAAAACCAAGCTTCAGAACTTAGTTGACTCATTTTTACCTGCCATGGTAATAATACAAAGTACTCATGTGAGAAGCATAAAATAAACCACCATCTCACATATCATTCACTTATTATAATATTACTGTTTCAATAATCACTTTTGGGGATCCCACAGAAAAAAAATCCCAATGTGAGGGGTAATAAAAGTGCTTAGAAAACTCTGTGGAGATGAATTTGGAAAATTTCAGAAACATATTTCTTCATTCAGGGGCATTTTGGAGATTCACAAAGATAGTTGGAGACAAGGGAGGAAGTCCTAAAGCTCCACTGGCTCTCCTCAGAATCAAAATCTGTGGCTCCCTGAGTCTCCACAAAGAGATCTACCCCATCTTTATGGTTTGTGATATTTACCTTCCCTTGCAGCTGAACTCCTGAGTTGTCCCAGCGTTGGCTTTCCTGGCCAAGAATGCAGTCTACATATTTTATGAGTGGACAGTTCTGTCCAGATACAAATTTAATTCGATTTTACCTATATTATTTAATTGTAATTTGTTTGTCCATCATTTTACCTGCTTTTTTAGGGAAGGGAAACAAGAGTTTACTTTTTTTTCTTAGTTTTAGTTTGGAAAAGATAGCTAAATAATGATCCAAATAACCATGGTATAAATCTTTTTTGTTAGGGTACATTTTACTATTAGCATTTGGCCTTCCTCTGCAATTATAGTTCATCATGCATAAAAAGTATTTGACAGTCTATTAATTTTCAACTAGAATCCTCCATTATTGTTCACTTGAGTATGCAGTTGAAACTGCTTTGGGATCCAGCCGGTAGTGACCGCTGTCATTAAAGAGAAATTCTAACTTCCACACAACCCTCCCCTTTTTCAGTTGCTCATAACTTTCTCAGATAAATCCTGTCAAGCTGAAAATTTCTGTGCTTGTTCTCAGCCCAATGTCAAATTATTTTGGAAAGCATGAATAAAATCAATTCTGTCATGTGAGTTTAGATAGCATGAAAAATAAACCATGCTGTCCCTATCAGCCTTGATTAAAATTTTGAAGCATGCAAATCTCAAAAATGGCTAATTCTATACCCCTGTATCCCATTTTCTTTATAAATCCTAACTGAGGAAAGAAAAAAAAATATTCATGGTTAATGAAAACCAGTTCAGTAGTTGTAAACTTTTGAGTGTTTAAAGTCATACATGTGTTTAAAAATTCCCTGGACAAGTAGGCCTGTTGAGTTTAGAACTAATCAGTTCATGGAACAGAGAAGGCCTTCAGTCTTTTGCAGAGTCAAAAGGTAATCAATTAATGGTTTTCAGTAAAGTCCACTTCAACATAAGTTTATTTAAGTGAGGCTGTGAGGGCTTCTTTTCCCCACCCTCCCTTTTTCCCTTAAAAATCTTCTAGAGTTATACGTAATACCTAACATTAATGCAACATTCAGAAATCAGGATAGTCCACCAGTTATGTATATTTCCATCAATGTCAACTTTGCCACATTCAACACTTCCAGAATTTTTATTCCTTTTTCATTAAGTGTAAATATTAATGCATTGTTTGATATATTACATGCGATAATACATACAGGATTTCAGAATAGCAAGTCCAGAGATCTATTTGTGCTAGGCCCCATACAAACAAACGTGAAAAGCTCAAAGAGCTCACAATCTAAACAACACAAAAGCAAAGAAGATCAAGCATCTAAATGAATCATGAAAGTGTGGAACAGCAGCTGTCATATTAGTTACATTTTATTTAAAGGGAGTGAAGGTAATGGCAAGTGAGAAAGAGTTAACATGATTCATGGAGGGGAAAAATGGTAAAGAAAAGCATTTAGGAGAAGTGAGTGATAGGTGAAGGGAGGGACTTAAACAGAGGAAGAAGCATGAAAAACTTGGAGGGCAGGGAAAATGAGGATAGCAGAGAAGGACAGTGAGGGGAGGAGAGTGTCACATAAGGTATTGCCTTTTTCACAGAGGAAAATCTGGAGAGTCTGGAACTTATCTTGCAATAAAGCTCATTTGTGTCTTCCTCCTTGCATCGGTAGTGTAAAAGTGATGTAGCTGCCATGGTCCAGGAATTATGCAAAAGGCAAGGATTTCTTAGGTTGATTTCTTTTATTGGACTAATGTAGTTGGGATAAAGTTGGATAAGCTTTTGAATGTCTTATTCGAATGCTTATTTAACTTTATCCCAGCTACATATTTGGTTCATTAAAAGATATCACTGTAAGAAATACTTCCCTCTCACTTTCTTTCTTGTAAACATTACTGACCTAGGGTGAGGCCCTGCATCCTAGGGCAAAATGAAATATTAAGCTAGAGCTGCTATTAATAAAGACCAAGGAAAGGAAGTAAGGACCTCAGAATCTGGCCTCTTACACTGTTATTATCTGTCCTAATTTCACGATCTTTGATGGAAAACCATTGCTTATAACAGAAGTAAAACATACACATTCCTCTGTGTATTGGCAGTCAACAATGTTCTCGTTGGCTAGGTGCAGACTTTCAAAAAGTATGAGGTGGAGTCGATTTAAGTTGCATGGATTTCTGTAAGCGGTGTAGTTTAGCTCCGTAATGAACAGAACACACATTCTCCCCTTGGGGAACGAAAGGGGGGCGCAAATCTTAGACTGGGTTCTGCCATTTTTAAACCAATCTCTGTGTGCCAGACTTCTGTTCTGTTACAGGTATAGACCAGTTTCTGATCACTTATACCAGTAAAAGTATAATGGCTGCACCTATCCATTAAGATTAACTAATGCTTTTATGGTTGCTTGAAATACTCAATTTGTCTTAGAAGCTGGGTTAAAGATTTGCAGAAGTAAAGTCATTGTAACAGTGTTTGAGTAGAAAATACTCACATCTGCTCATGAGACTTGATGGTCAATGCATCTAAAATTAATCTCGGAAGCAATAATATGAAAACCAATGATTGGGACAACAGTTATGACTGGTAAAATTGTAATAACTATTAACTGGCTAGCAATTGTTGAAGCAGCGATGTGGAAACAGAGCTTCTACTTGTTTAGTAACACCTCCATTGTCACCTTTGTCCCTTTATGTTTTCTTTGTTTAATGGAGTTTGACATTTTCAGCCCCAGGAAACACCTTATATGGTTTTCCATACCTCCCTACTTAAAACACTACCATTATCCAAAAATTTTTACACAGGAATGATTGAACAGAAATTGATCTAAAGCAGTACCTACCTAAGAACCTGACTGTCAAATTAATCATGCCACAGTTGTTTCTGAACATGGTTTGAGTCCATACGCTATGACTAATATCCCAATTTATAATTGGCCTTGACATGTTTCTCTCCAAAACAATACCTGGTACCTGGCACTGTACTCCAAATATTCATTTAATGAAATAAACATGTTGTATTTGAATAAAATTGTCAAATTAAGCTTGTACACATTCGATTTTAAGAAATTTGATTGCAAAAAAATTTTTGCAGACACCGATTCTCAATATTTTTATAAATCCAAATTGTTACTACTGATTTTAGTTAGTAGTCCCACTCCTGTAGGCCCCCCAGTAGTGAGGGAGGGAGTGGAGCTGGGGCTGGAGCAGAGGCAGGTGCTGCCCAGGCAGGGCAGAGCATGGGACAGTCATGAGTGGCTCGCCCAAGGGGCATGGCGGGTGGCGGTTCCCACCGCTGCATGCACTCTGGGCGGGCATGGCGGTGCACGTGCCCCCAGATCTGCACACAGCGTGGGCCAGGGTGCAAGTCACTGCAGGCTGGGGCAGCGCTGGGATGTTTCCAGCGGGGGTGTTGGTCCAGGCTGCACTGGAACCAGGGGGGAGGGAGGAGGGTCGCAGGGCACTGTTTGTGCCCGTCACTTTAAAGGCCAGAAGACAGCAGCCAGCAGGTGCCTGATTAGGGCAGCCATTTTAGATTCAGGGCTGCCCATATAAAACAGGGCATTTTGCTGCTGGGAGGCAGGCAACAACATTGGCTGGCTGCAGGTATCACCTGGAGGTAAGGGAGGAGTTGTAGGGAATGGTCAAGAGGCTCCTGGTCTTGGGCATGACCTAAAACTGCACCCTGCTGGGAGTGGGTGGCCTGGTGGGGCTCTCAGTGGCATGGGAGCCCCCAGGAAATGCCAGGCCAGTTACCACCCCAGTGAAAGGTAGGTTGGGGTGCCTTAACCTCTAGCCCCCACAACCGGATGGGTTACCACCTTTGTAGGGTCTATAACGTAGACTCCAGAGAGAGAGAGTCAGGCCATAGACTCTTACCCTGTCTGGATAACCCCTGACTGGTCCGAGCTGGGGCCAGGACCAGAAGAGTCAAAGAGCCAGGGGCCCACTGCAAGGAATGCCCAAGAGCTGAGGGCCTGGGATTCCGACTGGCCTGGAGGTGGGCCAGGGCCAGTAGAGCTGAAGGTCCCAGGGGAACTACACCCTTAAGGGTGAAGCAGCTCAGGGAGCTGTGCAGCAAGGAATGAAGGCAAAATAGGCTCCCGGAACAGAGGGATCTAAGTGGGGTCCAACTAGTAGGATCCTGGGGCCCAGTGTGGGGCCAGTGATATGGATAACATCTGGATGCCATCTACAAGGCTTGGGCTGCAGCTTAGGGGAGGAACGGAGCCACAGATAGTGCCCCCTGGCATTGGGGCAAGAAATGGGCAGGCTCCTGCTTAATCAACATCAATTACTTAATTATCATCAAGGCGTGGCGGTGGAGAAGGCAGGCGGCTAGCCCAGAAACGGTGGGGGGAGGCCCACAGGAAACTCGGCCCTGAGAAGGCCCCCGTTACAGGGGGTTACGGTGAATTTTGGGGTGGCTGCAGCGCCCCCTGTAGCTCTCCTCCCAGCACCACTACCACCCACCCTGAGTGCAGCCCAGCCCAGTCCAGCCCAGCCCACCCAGGCCCCATGCGTAGACCCAGAGGCATGCACTTCCCAGGAGCCCAGAAGGGGTACAATTGTTAAAAAAGGTTGAAAAACCCTGAACTAGATGGTACTGACCTCTAGGTTACGGAATTAAAGGTTGCTAGGGTTTAAAACCTACATTGTTAGAAAATGCCCTATCCCGTCTCTACACATCTCTGAAGCTGTGCCACTGTGCAGCATAGTAATCAATCAGACCTTAGATCAGGAACTAGAACCCAGGTCTCCTCCCTCCCAGGTGAGCACCCTACATATTAGGCTACAAAAAAAAAAATTATATATTGTGCACTCAAGTAACTAACTTTTAATAAGACATACAAAAAACTAGAACTCTTGGTTCCAAAATTATACCTTTTATTAGTCTAACTAGTAAAAGACAAGAAAACTGTCCTTTTCTGCAAGCTTTTAGGATCAAAGTCTCTTAGTCAGGCTCTGGGAAAAATGTAGATGGTACAAGATGGTACCTATTTCCATAGGTAGGAAATAAACTTCGTTTTTGTACAGGGGGAGCTGAAGATGGAAGGCTGTCTCTCTGGGTCCATGAGAGAGTCTTTGTGAGCTGTGTTGAATAGCTCTTTGATGTGTTGATCAGGTAGAATTCCTTCCCTGGAGGTGTCAGCTGGCAGGCAGGGAGGTTAAAAAAAACAAAACAAAAAAAAACTTCCTCGTTGTTCTGCGATGAAGTTTAAAATCCAAAAATTGGCTAAAATTTGGCATCTATGTTTCAGGGGTGTACTTGGTAGCTGTGTTGGTCTGAGACAAAAATGTATGCCATTTTCTAGTTGATCTAATAAAACGTATCATTTTGGAACCAAGAGTTCTAGTTTTTTTTTTTGTCTTCCTGTCTCAGGCCAACACTGCTATCAAGTACATCCCTATAACATTTTAATAAAGAACTTATTACTTAAGCGATGTTTATATTATAACTTCTTGTATAGCTGATACTATATCCCTGTTCCAAATGCAATGTCAGGTATTTTTTATCTTGTGCAAGAGCATGCCTCCATGAGCAATTATAATCTAATTAAAGTCATTAATGTTTATACCCTAGGGAAATGCTCAGTTATTCATACACAACTAAGTTTCTCCTATCTTCACTATAATTTATGCTTTGTTGAACACTTCTGAGAATTTCCAGGAGTTATTTCCCTGCTACCCTGAAGCACAGTAGTAGCCTATGGCAGTGCTTTCAGTGCTTCCATAAAATTGAACACACTGAATAAAAGCAAGTCATGTATTTATTGATAGCATCGGAACTGAAGTCACAACTTTTGGATTCCGGCTTTATTAGGGTTCCTCTTATACCATCAGGTGTTAAAGATTTTTGCGTCATAAATGATGGATTAATCAGAATGTATCACTCCCTGTGGCTTTAAAATTTAAGCGCAAAAAACAGGTGGCCCTGAGAATGTTAACGTACTGGTGACTTAAAAATCTTAGCACAAGTAATTATGATACTATAATGCTAGTATTAACAAGTTATCCTTTTTGAGTAGGAAGAAAAGTATAGAAGGTTGGGAATTTTACAATAAAAAGATTAATGACTGAGCAGTTAAATTATTTTACATAAAATCATTTTATATAATATGCCTCCATACTCTGAAAGGATTACATTTTATGAAACGTTAAGATTTTTTTCAAAAACCCTCTTTACTATGATATAGGCCAAAAAAGCCCAACAAAACCCTAAAATAACGATAAGAAGCATCTCACTGAATTCAACAGCTAGTCATAGTTTTTCCATCAGCCAAATTCTGGTGACTTACCTGGCCTGACAAATCCTGGGCAATTCTGTTCCGCCAAAGCAGCTGTTTAGCCAGAGTGCAGCCTACAAAACATGCTCCGTAGCCATGCAGGGGCTATGCTGAATCCTGCATTATATACCAAAATCTGCTGTTAACTTGCTATGTACCCATCATTTAGACATGCAAAGGGGAAATAGGATCTGGCCATAATGGCATTATGCCAAACTCAGGTGTGATGTTTCCTCCATTTTATTTGCAGATCCTTCCACCCCAAGGCTCAGAGTCTAAGGAGAGTCTTTAACAACAAGGGTGTCAAATGTATGGCTTGCAGGCCAGATCCAGCTCACAGAGCCCCACTATCTGGTCCTGAGTGCAGCCCCTAGGTCTGAACAGACCCAAACAGGCCAAAGTGCACACCAGCCCAGCCCCACAGGCAGGGTTTGGGATGCGTAGCCACAGTGGCAGCTCCAGGACTGCCCTACAAGCTCCTAGCCAGATGTCATCACACACCCACCTGATCCAGCCACTCTGGAATTCATGCTACATGTAGCATGGGTTTCAGAGCACCTGGAACAAGTGCTGGATCAGCTATGCTAGTGTAAGAAGGAAGAAGGATAGAGGAAGGGAGGAAGTTTGCGGGCCTGATCCGGTCCATGGACCAGCCACGTGTAGATGAGTTTGACGCCACTGTTTTACAACACCTTCTGACCCTAATAACTATGAAACACTGTATTCTCCATTATTCCTCTTTCTGGAAAAAATCCTTTTAGAAGGGATTGATACCATTTTTCAGTAGAGCATTTATGAATTTAAGCACATGCTTAACTTGAAATCAATGGGATTTATGCACATTCTAAGTTGAGCACATGTTGAAGTGCCATCCTGAACATGGAGGGATTCAAGCACACATCTAACTTTCTTCCTGAACCAATAGGATTCTATAGGAATTACTCTAAATACTGGTAAAAGAAAAGAAAGCAGCAGCAGCTTTCTGTGGGCTTTTGAACTATTCAGTGGGAGGAATATACTTTTTTATGACACTTTTGAAGCAGATATAAAAATACCTCCAAAGAGGGAAAATAATGCAGTACTTTCCATAGAGATCTATTTTCTTAGTGCTGCTTCAGCTGGCATTATAGGAAGATGGCAGAGCTAAAATAATGTAAGATTTTATTATGCATTGACTTTTTCAAAATGTGTTGACATGGCGCACAGTTTTGAACAACTAGGATGGGGTATTTGCTCATCTTAAGTACCCAGATGAGCATTTAAGTGCCAAAATAGACTTTTAAGCTCATCTGAATGCCAGATTTGAACAGGGACAGTCTAAGTTAGATACCTAAATTTAAAAATCCTGCTCTGAATATTAATTTTTTACTTTACACTCCCAATGCAACTGTACAGCACCAGCATACACTTCAAGCTTTATGCTATTCAGTGAGTTTTTTGGAATACTTTTAAATCTTGGACAATGGATCTGTCTGATTAATTTCTATATGCGAATGTGAGTTCTCCTGTGAACTATTCAAGTGTTGAGTTTAATTGAGCTACAGCTGGTGCTGACTGCATGTGCAGAGAGTAGGGATTTACTGACTGATTGACTGTCTCTACCTTTTAACCTGGATGAAGATGCATGCATGAAGAGGTGACATTTGCTGCTCGTACAATACTATGGGAAGGGCAACTATAAAAGAGAAGGGCAATAAACTGACTAGGCTTAAGTGCACAAGGAATCAAATGGCTTATGCAGACGGAAAAAAAAGTAGGCACACCAGTTAAATTATGTTAAACCAAGGATTTTATTTTTAAATCTCCAATTCTACTTGAACAGAGTGAAAAATGACAGAACAAACAAGCGTTAATATTCCAATGACGATGCAGGCCTTCTTTGGAGAGTCAGAATAAATTAAAGCCACTTACTTTTAAAGTCTGCCAGCTGACAAGAACTTAGATCCATTGTAACCACAGCCAGTCACAGCTGTTCGAGTGACATCAAACAAGGAGGGCTAGGGAAAAGGGAAATAAGGAGAGGTTACTGGGGGAAAAAAATGTTAAACTATAAAGGGAAGCAAGGAAACTGTTTTGTTTTGTTATTTTGTATAAAGGAAAATCAGAAAAGATTTAAAATCCTATGGCTTTCCTTCATACTCCATCCCAAGCAAGAGGACGGTGGCAGCACTACCATAGATCACTGGCACAGTGTCGGATTCTTTTTCCCTTACTCATGTTGAGTGTTTCTTCCCCATGAGTCTACTCGGAAATAAGTAAGGAAGATAGGATGGAGCCCACAGTGTGGCTTGTCTTGTGCAGGGCACCAAGAATGCAAGAAACCAAATGACTTTTGAGTTAGGCAAAGGAATAACTGGAAATAAGGGAAATTCAAAGTAGGAATAAGGTGCACATTTGTAAGAGTGAAGAACATGTAGTGGCTTTCTGTCACTTTTAATCTTTAAAGCAGGAAGATGCTTTTCTAAAAGATATGTTGAAGCTCAACAAAAGTTATGGACATGATGCCGGTGCTGAAGAAATTGCATGATTTGTGCTATGTAGATCAGATGAGATTGTTATAATGGTCCCTTCTGACCTTAAAATCTTTGGGTGGCTTTACACATGCTCTGGAGTGAGGAAGGGCACATTAATTAGAGTGGGTCTTGGGAGCCACTCCAATTAAAGTGCCTGTAACATCTTATGTATTCAGCATCCTACGCTTCAACATTGTGGTTGGGGTGCTTTAAGTAAAGCCTGTTCAGTGCACTGTCAGGGGCTGGGGGTGCTGGAGGCTTGGGGCATATGTAGGGTGCCTTATGATTCTATGAAGTAAGGAGGCTGCTCATGTCTACCTGCTTCTCTGAGCAATGCACATCTGCCCCTGAATTGAGAGTTCACACACTGTGCTCCTAACCAGGAAATCAGCTGAACTATTTTACTTCCAGCCTGAGGTTCTCGCATCTATCCTTTCTCCTCTGACCTGGAGCAGATTTCATGAAAGATGTTAGGTACTGAAAACAGACTGAAAAATATCAGTGAACATATGTTCTCTCAATGGTCATAGGGTGACCACCCATCCCAAATTGGGTGGGACAGCCCCAGAATTGGAACCTCAAGTCCCAATCCTGGGCCGCACAACTCCAAAACAGCATTTGTCCCAGATTCATAGTGTCATGCAGGGATCCATGGCAAGCAGTGGGTTTCCCCTTGTAGTCTGGCAACATTCCAGCCTACAAGGGGCTGTTAAAAGCAGGATGCAGGGGACACCACATGCATGTACATGCTGGCACACATGCACATGGCCAGGAATACAGCCAGGCAGTCAAGAGAGCAGCTCCCTGCAGATAAGGCTATGCGGGGGCAGGGAACATAGCAGGGCACATCAAAGCCCCCACAGTGAGGGAGGGAGTGGGGCAGGGGCAGGGGTGCTGCTCAGCCAGGGCAGTGTATGTGGCTGGGGCATGGAGCAGGATGGAGCCACAGGCAGCTCATCCAAGGGGCAGGGGCATGAGAGGGCATGTGCCCCCCAGAATTTGTGCACAGGGTGGGGGTGGATGTGGTTCCACCCCAAGCCCTATGGGCTTGGGGTTTCCTGCCCTGCTGACCTCCCCCACCATGGCAAGGCAGCCCCTGGCTACTTGGTAGCGGCTGGGGCAGGGGTGGCATGGAGTTGTACCCCCCATGACTGCCAGGTGGGCAGGAGGCACATGGCCAGTGCAGGGCTCCTGGTAGAGAGGCAGCAGGGTGGGAAGCACCATGCCCATAGTGGGCATCTGCTCCTGCTCTGCTCTGGTCCAGCCATGCCATTGGAGGTGGGGGAAAAGCAGGCATGCGTCCCACCTTTCCCTTTTGAAAAGGTGGTTACGCTAAATGGTCACATCTTACCAAACACAGAGTCAAGATGGCAGTAATTCAAAGTGAACAAATAATACAAAAATAAACAAAGACAGCAAGAAGAGCTACAAGTATTATTACTTTTTATAAAGGAAGTCACCAAATATTTATTTAAGAAGAGAAATATTATGAAAACATAGAGGACAAATGGACATGGAGGGAATGTCTAAGTTTGGCCTCCTCACATCCTTTTTTTCCAGGATGACCAACGTCCCTAAACTGGAATAAGCTGAGAGGCAGGGCTGTAGGAAGGGTGATGAGAAGAGGTGAAAAATTCTGAAAATAAGTATTCCAGTAATATATTTTCAGCAATAAATTAATAGATAGCAAAGGCATAATCACCAGAGTCCTTGAGCTGGGTGGCAGTGGTGACAGAGGCAAGGCTGGGCTGTGGCAGCTGCAGCAGCTGCTCTACTTGACCCCCCACTAAGTAGGCACCTAGGGCTAGTGCCCTAGGCCATGTGTAGAAAAAATGAGGGGTGTGTGTGTGCATGACACTTTAAAGAAGGCTAAATGCTTTAGCACTGCTTTAATGGCTGCAGTGTTTGCATGCCTCAGTGGCGTATCACGCATTAATTCTAGCCACTGCAGGGAATTTGGTGATGTAATAAACCTTAAATGACTTGGGGTGCAGCAAACAAACTCTTCAAGAAGCCATGGAGTAAAGCACCAGGCTCCATGCAGCTCTGCGACTCTGCAGGAAGCCCTTCAGGCAGACTGACAGTAGCCAAGAAAGCAGCTCTGCCCAAGAAAAGGGGCGAGCCTGATCTTCTTTCCTTCTTTTTTTTCCCCTGGAGCCTGCCTCAGCTGCTCAGGGGCCTGGTGCTTCCCTCTGTGGCTGCGATGCCCCCTGGGACTAACCGAGCCAGGTGCCTGTGGGTGGGTGCCACCACTGTGGTGAAGGGAAGCACCAGCCCCCCTGCAACCCAGAGACCACTCTGCTCACTGGCAGCTTGCCCTCCCATCCCCACTGCAGAGGCAGGTAAGTCAGCAGAGTGTGTACACGACACAGGGGTTTAATCAGCTCTAAATTGAAGCAGTGTTTTTTTAAAACCCACCACTTCAATTTAGAGCCCCTGTTCTGTCTACACATGCCCCTAGTTATGCTACTGATACACAGTATATTTTAAACATAAGGAAATAATTAAA
Organism: Crocodylus porosus; assembly: GCF_001723895.1. Taxonomy (NCBI): domain Eukaryota; kingdom Metazoa; phylum Chordata; order Crocodylia; family Crocodylidae; genus Crocodylus; species Crocodylus porosus. The sequence continues at coordinate 65,633,290 of NW_017728886.1, read as the reverse complement.
TTATATTCCTGCAAAATATAATTCCTACTCTTCATAATTGTGAAAAACTGAAATATACTGTAAATACTTTCAGTAACTGAGGTGCACAACTAGCAACAGAAGAGGCCTTCGCCCTCAGCAGACAAGACCTTTACTTCTCTTGTGCTGAGTAATTAAAACTAGGACTGTAAAAACTCCGATTCCTCAAAGGGTTTGTTAAAATCCCCAATTCTTAGCTCCCCCCGCCCCCCATCTGCTATTTATAAACCCTTCCTTTGAGACTTTATGCAGGCTGCTCATAAAGGGTGTTCAATTTGTAGAGTCATCTAGCTCCACCAAGTGACAATTTCTGAAACTACCATTGTGTAACTGAACTCAAAACAACATGAACATATTCTGGACACTGAACCAGTCCAATAAAATTACCGTTTCACTGTCTCTCTAAGTCAAACAGTTCTTGCCTATAAAATAGGTTCTTTTCATTCTGATTTTAGTTATCACAGAGAAACACTAAACTGCTGGAATGAGATTCTTACTGGCCAACTGCTGCTGGCTAATACTAATAATTTGTTTTACAAAAGGATTCAAAGAATTAGCAGCAAGCACAATAGTATATCTGGAACTAATATAGACAGGAATAAGTTATTTTCTTGAGCTTTCCCAGCTCCTAGAAGCAACAGTTAGGTGACAGGTATTGGGCAATAGAAAGAATGACTGTGGCCACAGAGATGCACACTGCCTACAGGTATGACTGATTGTACACCAGAACGTCTCAAAGCAAAACAGAGGTGTATATAGACACGCAATCACCAGTGTGGGTACCATAATATATATTCTGCAAAACATCGTGAAAACAAGAATAAGGTGCATTTATAACACCCTAGAATGAGACTGTGGACTTTACAGCATGCTATACAGTTAGAAAGGGAAGTTGTCCCAGCAGCACCTCCCATTGCTGTTGCCTGCACCAGGTATGTGGATCAAATTATAAGATTCTGGGTACATGCTGAAGTGTAAAACTAGTACAATCTTATGTTAGTACTTGACACATTTAATTATCTTGATTCCCAACCTTGTTGTGGGGTTTACCTCATGTAATTTTTGTTATCACCATTATTGTTAAAGCAAGCTGTGGAACAGAAAGTGTTATGTCTCAGTTCATCAAATCACTCAAATTTAAATATTAGCAGATAGATTTAAAATGCTGCTAATCAACTAACAAAAAACCATACAGCCGAGATACACAAATAGTGTGTCCCCTTTCTGACACACACACACACACACACACACACACACACACACACACACACACACACACACACACACACGCACACTCACTCACTCTATGGCTTCATAGACTATAGAAGGAGAGAATTAGTCTCCAGGTTATTCAAGTTCTATCATGCTCACCAGCATGGATGCCATGGAAACGTGTATGAAGAAGTAGGCAAGTATAGACTTGTACCATGCCATGATATTACACAAAGGAGAAAGTTGAGGTGTATGTCATGGGATGGGGTCCTCAAGAATGGCAGTGTTACCCCTAGGGCTCCCTGACCGTGCCAATTTCAGCCTGATGGGCACCCTCTGTTCTCATCTACCACGTCTTGATGGATTTATGATATACGTAGGCTGCCTTCATGTCCCACTGGACATGGTCCTGATGGATTTCCTTGACCCCGTGAGTTCCTGGACCCCTCGTGGATCCCATTCCAAAATGGAGGTCAAGGGACACCCCAGCCTTATTGGCTATATGCATGGCTCGAACCATCCCTTTACCATACCCCAAACCTCACAGATGGCACCGACATTGTCCCGTCTAGGCCTTACTGTGATTGTCCCTTGTCCTCTCTCTGTGCTCTCCGCAGCCCCTATTGCCATGCCTCACAGGCACCTGGGCTCTCCGCAGCCCCTATTGCCATGTCCCTTCTGGTGCCAGGATCTGTGCACCCCAAATGCTGCGCCCTCTCTGGCACCGGGGTCTCCATGCTGCCGTGGGCCCCCAACGAGGCCTCCTCGTTCCCCAAATAGCTTCACCCAAACCACTGGTGGTATACAAATGCAAACAAAATATAAGTCCCTGGGCTATAACGTAATATAAAAGATCAGGTTGTGCTCTGACCCTTTAAAAGGATCAGGTTTCATCCCTGGCACTGTCTAGTAGGCAAGGGTACCCGTGGAGCTCATGGAGCCCCCTTAGCCCTAGGTGCAGCATACTAGGCAGTTGCAGCATCACTAGGTACTTCCTCCCTGGAGGCTCCTTCCTTTCTGGCTGCTAGCAGGAAACTGCTTTTCTGACCTCATCCTCATTTATATATGAGCCAGGCCCTGCCCCTTCCAGTCAGCTGACCACTGGCAGGTGTAGGCCAACTAACTTATTCTGGCTGCCCTGGTAACCAGCAGCTGGGGCTCCCCACTCACTGCTTGGGACCTCCCCCCTAGCAGTTTCAGCCCTTTAAAGGAGCAGGGCACCTAAGTGTTCTGTGACAGTGTATAAATAGGATAATAGTGCAAGTCACCTTTGGCCCTGTGTTCGTCTTCTTAGAAGGTCATACTGGTATTCTTCCTCTTGCATATGTACTTTTGTTTGGATCTTCCATAAATCTGTTTCATTGCAGACAGGCGGATGGATGGGAGGAAGGAAAGAAGTAATTTCCTCTTTGAATTTAAATCCTAAGGAAAGAAACAGATTTTCTCTTGCTTATTTTCCAACATAATTCTTTTCCTTGTCCTTTCAGATACCTGTTCACGTGAATTCAAAAAGGGAAGGTGCAGATGGTGAGGTGCATCATCATACATAAAACAACATATATTTTTCTCCAGTTAAAAATAAACTAGAAGTTCTCCTAATATGCTAGGCGCTTGGGCCTGTATTAGTCAGTTTAAGATTGAAGCAAAAAGAAATGTATCTTTCATTGGAATGCGTTAAAAACAATTTGCAGGGCTGTGAAATAGAAGCTTCATTTCTAGGAGCAGGTAACAGGCAGCACAGTTGCAGAAAAAAGGATAGCTTGATTGGTAGAACATTAAGACCATTTCAAAGAAGAGAAGGTCATTAACTCCTGTGGAATGAAAAATTTAGAAGGGATCAGGTAGATTATGAGTCATGAAGTCAGCTGATTCCCTCAGCACTGCCTGACTGACTAGAAATGCTGCTGCCATTACCAGGTAGTTGGTTTTAAACTTTGGGTACAGCAGGAATCAAAGTGGGGTGCAAATGCACCAGTGTACCCCCTTTTCCCCCTGGATCCACCCCTGCCTGTTCCCTCTGTTATAGTTTTGTGGCAGAAATGGTCTTTAGTGACAAATGAACAAAAGGCTTATTTATGGAACTAGCATGGAATACTAAGGAACCCAATAAAGATAACAAATTCTATTCAGTTTCAAATTCTAATACCTTATTAAAAAACATTCTGTCCTGGAATTAAAACCCCTAATTCTCCCAGATTTTACATGGCTGTTAAAGAACTGGGAGTTAGGTTTAATGGGGGAAGGACTGATTATGCAGAGAGAAATGGTGATAGGCAGAGGAAGTACACAACAAATAACACCATTATTTATTGGAGGTTAATGGGCAAATTTGTATTATTCTTTAAAGAAACTTCTTGAAGCAGAGTTAATGTTCTTTGGTTACTGTATTTTACACATTTTAAAGCACACTTTACAGTTATGCTACTGTGTAAAGAATAATGAATAAATTTAGTGAGTCAGATCTAGAACATGCTTGTTCCCTTACCATTTCCCCTCTGCTCATATGATCTTGGCTGTAGTACTTGCCCCCAAACTTTATGAATCCCCTGTTCTAGTCCCTAAGAGCTCTCTTCTCCCTGGTGGCATAGTTTCAACTTGGCTATGCTGCTAGGGATCCTCTTTGGCTATGGTTGCCTAAACGAGGTTCCGTGGAAAACTCGTTCAATCCAGGATTGCAGGACCAGAGGTATGATACATGCTCTCTAACCCTACTTAGGGTCTGCACATTCTTTCTTCTGGTCTGCCAAACATCTGTCCCCTTCCCCTGCACTGATCATGGATTCATTTAAAACTTATCACAAGGTCCAGCTGTGATGGGGTAAAATATTGCAAGGACAGCTATCTCTCCAATTCTACAAGATGGGGATATCTTTATAAGGAGTATTCTAGGCACAGTTCTGATTTTATGGGTAACTAGACCAGAATGTGGCCCAATGTTTTCTTCTCTATTTTCTCTCTAAATCACTACCATAGAAACCTATCACCTTAGTAAACTTTATATTTGTGCTTATTTTTCACAAAACCAAATACACACATATACATATATACGCACACGCATACATATATGCACATATACATACATATATTAGATTTTGTGAAAAATAAGCACAAATATGAGGTTTACTTAGATGATAAGTTTAGTGTGTGTGTGTACTCGTTGCCATAAGGAAAATCCTACAAAATCACTTCTGTGTAGAGCTAGTCAAAAAATTTACATCATAACGCTTTTGTCTGTCAAAAATACTGATTCAACTAAACTGAAACATTTATACAAACATACCAATTTCCTCAAAATGTGTGGCTTGAAATGATCAAAAAATAATAGTAATCTACTGTGCATATAGGCACCAGGTGAAAAAAAAAGTCCAGGTTATTAAAATTTTCTTCTTATTCAGAATGTTTGATTCAATCAGATTTTGTAATGAAATTAATTTTGTTTCAATAAAGTCTAGGCACTTTGGTTCAACATCATCATTTCAATTACTATTCTATGTTCTGCTAAGATTGAAGCAAACTGTTTTGGAAAAGAATTCTGAGAATTTGACTTTACATCCCAATGCAGGACAAAACTAAATCTGAAATGTTGGATGCCTCGAGGACAGGAATTTTCTTTGCAACCTGCTCTACTTCTGATACTCTTCTTAATCACTAGCACATACTACACTGGAGCTACAGTAGCTTCATGGCAGCATAATGTTATTTCATTTTACGTTGATATGACTTTTGTAATAAAATTTTTGATGAGGAACAAGAGAGTATTTTGCATTGACAAAAAGATAGATGATGTTGCAGGGATAGAGGTATAAACTGAACACCACAATATGTCTTTAAGTTAAAAGAATGATAAGACAAAGAGAGATTTTATTAAAAAGCTGATCATGATTACACATGAAAAAAGTACAAAGATGAGATAGAGCTGGCAGAATTCTCCCACCATTGAGCTTTTCCATCAATCAAATATCTTATGTTTGAATTTTACATCAGCTGCAGTTTAGGTGGTTTCCAATATTTCTTCTAGCCACTTCTGTCACTTAGAATTTCCACTACTGACAGATTTGTTTGAAACGTTCAAATAAAAATCATAAGGTTAACAGCAGGGGGGATTGTTTGTTTGTTTGTTTTGGGAGGGAGAAAGGCAGGAAATAACCACCAGCTTTGGCAATGTTATCTTATCCATATAACTAACTCTTGTTCACCTCCAGTTGGGTACCGTTTCTGTTCATCATGCTCTACTAAAGAAACTACAGCCCTAATTCAGGCTGAGGTATTCTTTCAAATGGAATACTCCAAATGAGATCTTAACTACCTAGATACATTAGCTGGGCCAATTCATCAGATCTGAGCCCATCAAGCATTAGCTGTACATGTGAAATGACAAAAAAGAAAAATGTAGATATTCTAAGTTGGAGAGGACATCTGAACAGACTTGAATGAACTTCAATTGGGAAACTAGTATTTACTTCTAGCTTATATCTTCTTTCTACTGTTTTACTTTTTGGACCGAAGTCATTAAAAAGTGCTCACGCAGAACCTGTTGTGAACAAAATGTCAGTCCCTGTCAATTTCTTCCAACTTTGATGGTGATTATAGAGATCAGCTCTTTGAAAGTCAATCATCTGTGACCCAGACATTTGGAGCTGACTGTGGCAATACAACCACAGCATGAAAGCAAATTGCCTTTCTTCACTTCATTAAAATCCAATTGAATCAAATATTGTGATCAAGAAGCAAATTTTAGTAACCTGAACTTTCTTCTCACCTGACGCTTCTGTGTACAGTAGACTGCTATTATTAATTCTTCTTCTTTGTGTTACAGTAGCACCTCGAGGCCCTGAGGTACTGAGGTATTTGTGCCAAACAGAGACAGCATAATCTACAACACAGCATATACATGTGAAGTATTCATGTTTGAAGAGCATAATAAAATTAAAGAACTCAATTCTGCTTCTGGTTTCATCTATGTAAATCTGGAATAAATGCCATAAATGTTGAAATGTCTACACTAGCAATATTTGAGAACAGGACACTCTTGGGACATGTTTTACTCTTCTCTCTGTGATCAGAACTGAGGTTGGAGTTTGTTTTGTTTTTTCTTTTTTTTTGCTGTTTAGTGTACTTAATATTCTGTTCTCAGTTCTTCGTAACCAATCTTGACTCTTGATAGTCTGCTGTGCCTATGGGACAGCTTCTTTTACTGGAGTCCAGATCTGCCATGCAGATCAAAGACATGTTAGTCAAGATACCATTGTTCTACCAGAGACTTTCAGCAATTAGTAAATCAGAAAAAAATGGGGGAAAATCAATCAGAGTACAGTTAAATACTTAGTCTAACGTCAACATTTTAATAAATAAATATACCGTGCAATACCTACTGCAGCAATTAATACTATAAACACCTTGGCTTTCTCTGTACTGCAAACTAGGTCAGAAACTTAAAAACAGTGGAAATTCCTATTTCAGACATGTAAGGGTTTTGCTTCTGGCTTAATGCTTTACCACTGCTGCATAATGGATAAACCCATGGGTCTAGTCAATTGACAGATGGTTTAATGAAGTTTAAGATATATACTCAATGGAAAAATTAACAAGATTAAAGAGAAGTGCTGATATACATTTTATTGACTTATGGGTCCCCATTCACTCATTATATCTGCACAATACCAAGATTACCAAGTAACAGTTGTGTTTTCTTAATAGTACCATGGGGTTAAGATAGCTTTCTAGGGTTCTAAATTTTGTGTGTTTAAAGTACAGGATTTTTGGTAGTATATCAATCCAATTTATGTTAAAACATTAGTAACAAATTATACCTATGGTAGACAGGGCAGTACATTTTGACCCATATAGTGTTGATCACTGCATGTGGGATTTGTTTGGTGTTTTTTTAATCTGGAATTTCTCCCATCTGGAGATCAGGTACTTCTTAATCCTTTTCCTACTTATTCACAGAAAGTTTACAAATAATTAAAGATATTTTTAAAGAAATAGATATATCTAAGAAAGGCAGTGATACAATCAACATAATTATGCTGATTTATTGCATATTCATTTCATCTGACTAGAACTACATTCTCCTATGCTTTAACTAACTCATGCTTGTCTTAATATGTACTTTTTGTTTTGAATGTAACTATGATAGTGTTTTCTAAAAAAAATTAAATATTACATTAGAAAACAGTTGCAAACCAGAAAGTTGCTCTACCAACAACACTTTCAAATCAGAAGTATTCTGGATTATAGCAATTTAAGAAGCCAGCTTGGTAAATTCTCCCAAAATGTGAGAGAAACAGTATATTTTGGAATGCAGACTTTATTTCCCAAACTGCCTCCATCATAATGAGAAGCTTTTAAAAAAAAAAAGTTTTCTCCATCACAATGAAGACTTTTGAAGGTAAGATGTTAGGTATTTCATCTCATCCCTATATGCTAAATCATATTGCTTGCAAGAAGAATGATGGCTTCAGAAATCAAAAAATTATTCTAGAATAAGTACAGTTTATTACTAATGATTCATCATATATTAGCCTGTGGCATCTGTAGGTATTATAGGGTTTCCTAGTACTGCCCTGTGCTCATCTGCCTACAGGTGGTGACAGTTGGCTCTGGATCACCAGGTCCTCCAGGAAGTGGATCTTACATTTCTCGCCTGCCACAACTTTGGTAACCTGTATATTCCCAGGAGGCAATACCCATGGTGATTCTGCCTGGTCTTGATCCCTGTGTCTTCTGTGGGGCTCCAAACCTCCCCTTTACTCCAGCCTAGCCTCTCCAGATGGTGTTTTACGATGTTCTTCCACAGCCAGGTTGCAGCGCTGCCTGTTGTAACCTTCTCTGTACCCTAGGGTGTCCTAGTGCCTCTTTTGGGTACACCCTTCCAGGGGCCAGTCTTGGCCTGTGCTCAAAACAAAATCAAAATAGACAGCAAAAGAAATAAAAAAAAAAACCCGGCTGCTCCTCAGCCTTTTTGCCAGGCTCTGGCAATTTCCCCAAAAACAATCCCTTAGTCCATCCTTTGTTGTGTGCTACCCTGCCCTGCACCCCTATGAATGTTCACAGTCTTTTCGGGGTCTTTCCCTAGTGCAGGACAGCTCTACCTGTGACCATAGATTTTTCCCTTCAGGCCCTCCTCTAGATCCTCTGTTGGAAAAACACCAGTCTGGAGATTCTCTCTGGCCTTGTGGACTCCCTTGCTCTAGATCCTCAGCTGCAGTTCCACTCCAGAGATTCCCACTAACCGCTTGTTTGCAGGCCTCCGCCTGCCTCAGGGTCACGCCCACAGTGTTCCTCAGGCACCTATTACAGTTTCTGCCTGCCAAGACACTCAGCCGCTCCTCTCTCCCTGTGGCCTGCAGGGAACTAACTCCTTTCTGGCCCTCTCCGGGGCCGGAAATACCTTTGAGCGGCCTCCCTCCGCCAATCCTGAGCGAGATGCTGCTCTGGAAATTGAGTGGGTATTTTCCTTCCCTTCTGGGCTGCAGCTGCAGCCCTGATAGTCCTTCATGCTGTACGTTCTGTCTCACTCCTTCACAAGCCTAATCTAGAGATGCACCGATACATCAGTCTGATATCGTATCAGCACCAATATGATTTCATACATTTCATAGACATTAGGGCTGGAAGGGACCTCAGGAGATCATCGAGTCCAGCCCCCTGCCCAAAGGGCAGGAAGTCAGCTGGGGTCATAGGATCCCAGCAAGATAA
>NW_017728886.1:65614615-65624259 GCF_001723895.1 Crocodylus porosus | reverse complement strand
GCTGAGTGATCTTCCCACGAGATGTCCGGGTAATTGACATAAATATAAAGAACATTGACACCAACGCGATGTCACAGCTGGTAAAGCAAACAAAACTCTGGCATGCATCCATATATGCTTCTCAAGTAAATCTCATGATGTCATCCTCCCGCTGTTCTCAGCCTTGGTGAGACCTCAGCTGAAGTACCACATCCAATTCTGGGCTCCACAATTCAAGAAGGATGTCAAGAAGCTTGAGAGAGTCCAGAGGAGAGCCACGCACATCATCAGAAGGCAAGAAAATAGGCCTTATGATGAGAGGCTGAGAGCCGTAGGACTCTTCAGCCTGGAAAAGTGCAGAGTCAGGGGAGACCTGGTGGCTGCCCGTAAGTACATAAGGGGTGTGCATCAGGATCTCAGGGAACGTCTGTTCACCAGAGTGCCCCAAGGTATAACAAGGACCAATGGTCATAAACTCCTCCAAGACCATTTTAGGCTGGACATAAGGAAACATTTATTTACTGTCCAAGCCCCCAGGGGCTGGAATAGACTCCTTGCAGAAGTGGTGCAGGCACCTACTCTGGATTCAAGGAGCGTTTGGATGTTTAGCTTGTTGGGATCCTTTGACCCTAGCTGACTTCCTGTCCCTGGGGCAGTGGGCTGGACTTGATGATCTTCAAGGTCTCTTCCAGCCCTATCTATGAAATCTATGACTATATTGGAAATCAGCCTGATGAAAAAAAAAAAAATCGGTCTGATGTGGCCAATAATTTGGCCGATAAATGCCCATGCAGCACGCAGGCAGCAAGGAACACAGCCAGTATCTTGGAGAGCTGCATCCAGCTGGTAAGTCTGTTGTGGGGGAAGGGGAGGGGGGACAGAAGGGACATGGGGGGCAGTTCTAGGACCCCACAGTGAGGGAGGAAGTGGGGATGGGGATAGGCACTGCTGAGCTGGGGCAGGACGGGGTAGGGCATGGGACAGAGCCACAGCTTCTTCAGGGGGCATGGTGACGGAGGAGTAGCTCCCGCTGCTGGGTGCACCCGAAGAGCGCACGGGAGGAGCATGTGCCCCCAGATCTGCATGGGGCGGGACAGGTCAGGCTGCAGCTATGGACTGGGCCAGAGGCCGCACCGGGCTCTTCCTGGTAGGGTGACTGGACGACACTGCTGTCAGGGGGAATAGCATTACATCAGCTCTTCACCAAAGGCTTTTCCCTACAATAACAAAGCAAAAACTAGTTGCAGTAGAGCCAAGGGTAGGTTCCCAAATTTGTTATATATAATCCAGGGATTGATATTGTTCTGAATTATGTTTATGATTACCGATATTAACTTTTTTCCTCCTTTTTCTTTAAAATAAAGAGTTTGCCATCTCTTGTGTTGATTTCTAAATTAGCAAGTAAATCATGAATATCATTGTACTATATAATAGCCTTAAGTTATTCCTCTTTTTCAGAATCTAATTAAAATAATCAGTTTTAAAATCCCACACTACCAGTAATGTGCTTTGAAAATGTCTTTATAATGCAAGTATTCTCCTCATTACATTCCAAAACAGGTCAGAAGTGTGGATCAAGTTGGACACAGAAGTTAATCATCATTTCAAATCCAAGTTAATTGAATTTATCTTATTAAAAAAACAAAACCAAAAAAAACCCCTTTATTCTTTTACAACTCAGGAACTTGGGTCCTGATACAACTCCCCTTGAAATCTGTTAAAGCCTACATAAAGTGTCATACTGAAATTAGATTGAGCCCTGGATGAGAGTGCACATCTTTTAATAACCCACCAACTCTGATCACTGTAACAGCTGTTTTGCCACGTTAGTACACCTAGTAGCAATAAACTAATGATCATTTCCAAAGAAGAAGATAGCATCAATCTTCATAAAGAAAAATATAGAATTGCTTATAGCAAAGGAAATTATTTGAGCTAGAAAGATTCCCTGCTTTAGGATCTACCATAATAAATAGCACAAAATAATACAGCAGATGTAACTTGAAAAAATTTGTAACAAAAAGATACCAATGTCTCAAGAGATAAAGTGATGTAGAAATTAACACAACCAGGTGAAAAGAAAGAAGAAATAACAACACATAATTTAGATGTTTAAAAAGAGCTACTGTAACTCTTCAAACTTCTTACAGCTATAGTAGAAACCATTCGGTAGAAGCAAGAGCAAGAAAGAACCAATGAGAAAGTATTATAGCCCTGTTATTTGTGTGTTCCAAAAAGCAAGTAACAAGGCCCCTACCCCATTACTGAAGGGGAGAGAGGGCACAGCCCCTGGAACGGACTTAGAATGGCAAATACTTTAAATAAAATAGCTGCTCAACCCAGATGGAGTGGGTGATTCACAGGCCTGGGGCAGAAGTGGAGGGTCAGGTGACTGCGGGATAGACTCATAAGCCCAGGATCTGACCCAAAAATGGGGTCTGGCTCTAGGAACTGCAGGAGACGTAGAGCTCCAGGGATAGAGCCAGACAGGTCTGCTCACAGAGGAAGGGCTGAGGGCTGCAGAGGAGCTAGAAGAAATACTGCAACCTGAGCAACAACAGATAAATGCCACGAGCTTTAATAACAGTGCTGCTGAAGGGCATGATTAATCCCAGGAGACAAACCTTTTGTTTTGGGAGTGTGTACTCATGTTTTGGTTTGCATGTAAACTGGAGACTTGAACATGGCTTTAAGGAGAAGGCAGAAGGCCACGGGGTGCCCAATACAGAGCGCTTCTAGGGCATGAACCCCTGTGGGCTGCATAACGGCAGAAGCCCAAACACTTCAAAGAGGACTGTTGTTTGTTGGAGGACTGAGTACCTGGCAGCAAAGTCTGGGAACATAAGCCCACACATCGCAAAGATTGAGATCAGGGGGACAAGGGGCCCGGGGCCCATGAGGGAGAAGCTGAGGTACCAGGAGTCTAGGGGTCCTGGTACATTGGACCTCAGGCAGAAAAAACAGCTAGATTAAAGTGGGCCAAGTCCAGGGGAACCTCAGCGCAGACAAGGACCTACGACCCTGAAACCCACATCTGCCTCCCAGGAGCAGCTTCCTCTATGACATCATAATATCAAGGCATAGCAGGTGAGATACCAGTGTGGGCAAACCCCAGGGCTAGAGACAGATATTGCACATACTCTTTTATAAGTGATTGGAAACTGGGTCAAATCTAATGCAAAGAAGATCACTGCACATAAACACCTTTCAAAATGGCTGGAACTACTTTAAGATAAACCTGCATGGATGCAGTATTGGATTGATTTAGGTTAAATCAGTTTATTAGCTATCTGTCCCACATCCCCTCCAGGTTCAAATTAACTCTCCATAACCCAGCATTCCAGGGTGCTTTGTACCTCTACCGCAAGCTCTACTCACAGGTGGGTGGGCTAAACTTTACCCAAGCTGTTTGCTCCAGCCAAGCAGGGAGGCACGCTCTAGCATTCCCTCAGCTTTTTGCCTGGGCTACTGCTGGCATGTGGCAGCAATTCTGGAATTAAAAGTGCATGCCTATTCACATGGTTATTGGTTCAATCTATGAAGTTTAGACCCCTTCCGGGGTTTGGCATGCCACGCCGAGGCCCAGATTTAGTTCCTTGCTTCAATTGGAGCACTTGCAGTTTGTGTGAGGAAGGGGAACTTGGGGCCAAAATGGGGGTTTTTTTGGTTTTTCTGAATTTTGGGGCAGCCAAGACCGTTGAGACCTGAGCACAAGGAAGCTAGCAGCCCTGCAGGCTTATGCTGCATCTCCTGGCCCGTGCATGATGCTGGCAGGCAAAAAGGAGATGTTTATGGCTGCCTATGGCCTCTTCTAGCAGGGCACAGGCCTGCCTGACAAGGGTTTAATTTTTTTTATCATCATCATCAAAGTGTTAGCTGAAGTTTGGCCAATATATGTATGTGACTGTGGTGCTAGGGAAGGCAGGGAGCTTAATTTTGGGCTAGAGTGGACTGTGCTGACTCTGAGGCCACAGGAGTTCAAGTTCAAGCTTTGGTGTGCATCCATGCTGGTGGTGGCCACAAATGGAGACCATGCCATTCCACCACTGATAGCTTTAGCAGCCATTACAATTGGCTAGGTTGCAAGTTTTTTCTACCTCTCCCAATTCAACTGAAGTTAAATTTAAGTTAGTCACTATCAGTTTACTGATGCTGAACAGGTAATTGACAAACGTAAATGATAGAAGACTCTAGTTGTCTGCTTTGCTGGAAATCATCAATTACTGTTTGGCCAAAAGCAAAGCATTATTTTAGCTGTAAGTTACAATGTTATATAGGACCTGCTCTTTAAAGGCTAAATATTTGTACTATCAAAATCTCTGAAATTAGAAATGAAGTATGTTTATTTTGGGGAGCAGAACAATATAACTAGACAACCAGGGATTTGTTGATTAAATTTCCATGAAGTAATACATTGAGCAAAGTGCCACTAACATATGCAACTGACACTGCATATCAAACTCTAAGGAACCCATTATTGCCATGACATCGTATTTCACCTGTGACTAAATGGTTTTCAGACTGGACAATGGAAATGCAGCTTAGCTGTAGAGTGACCTTGTCAGTTGGATTGATTCTCTTTTCAGTTATGTCATTGTAAATAAAGAGCAATATTGCTGAAGTTAATGGAATTACCTAAGTGTAAAACCTGGGTGAGCAAGGGGAAAAATCAGGCCCACTATTCTAAGCTAGAAAGATCAAGAAGTACCTTATTTTTACCTATTACTTGGAAGTTTTTGTATCTCAACTGAACATGGAGTATCTGAAAGATTTGATATCCAGTGACGATTCCCGGTCCACTCCACAGAAGTTCCAACAGTCATTTTCTGTCAGATAACACCTTCCACTTGTAGAATCCAATAGGGAGAAAGGAAAATAGTGTAGGTTGTAAACTATCTCCTAAAAATCAAATAGCTTGTGCTTTTCTCTGGTGAAGTACAAGATTATAATAGTAGACTGAATGACCAAATACTAATAAAATATGAATCATATGCATTTTAAATCAGAGTTAAAATCAGAATTCAACCATCCACTATACTGGGAAGTAACTGAAGGGTAAAAAGGTCAGCGAGTCCAACTGTTACAAAATACGTAATAAAAGACAATGTCTCACTGTGTGTGGATGGACTTCAATATAGTGTGGTGAAATAATGTTCTGAATAAACTGGTTCTAAGAAATGTCATTTTTTTTGGAGGTACTGGTTACAATCCCACAGGGAAACCTGCATTTTAAAACAGGCTAAAAGAAAACAAAAACAATAAACTATTACGTTGTTGGCCTTCATATACCAAAATTTCTTCTGTTTGTAAATCTTTTATGTTTTTTCATTTTTCAATATCATTTGTATTAGTTTCTTTTCATAAAATAGTAGTCGGAAGTTTAAAATTGGTCTGTTGTTGAAATATGCTGACAGTCAAAATATTATTGTTACAGATACCCGATCGTTCTTAAAAAACAGTATCAACAAGAAATGGTCAGAACTGCCTCTAGAGAGCTAATGCAACTGGCTAATTTTGAAAATAAATCGTAAGAATTAAAGGTGCTTTTATATTTCATAAAATGTATGCTCTGTTGGGTAATATCTTGTCCTAGAGACGCTTGCTGATAACTGCCATCTTCCATAATGATCACATTTCTCAACAGCAGTATACCACAGGCTATCAGGCTACAGTTGTCAGCAAATAAGGTCACCCCTTCTTCTCAACAGAGACAGTTTGCCCTATGAGAAGAAGGTGACCCTAAGCTATGACACAATAGAATGAGACTGAGATGAATAGGTATATGCTACAGTGTAAAGAACTCCTCTGTAAATATGCTGAGGTCATGAAGGAAACTGGAAAGCATTCATATGTTTGTAGTTCAGGGTCAAGAGGAAAACAAGAGAGAAAAGGGAAAATGGCATATGGAAGTGAGTGAGGACATTCATGTCAAAGGCTAACTGCAGAGTGATGGGGCTGCCACCTTTTGCTGAAGCTACACCCACCCAACAAGCATATCATTATGTATGTAGCTACAACTAGTACAACCATCATCAGTGCCTGTGTGTGAAGAGACACTTCAATTCTCTACCAGGAAACACCAAGACTGGTTTGATGAGAATGATCAGGAGATCTAAGAGTTGGTTGATCACAAGCACAAGGCCTTTTGTGCTTGGCAAAACAACACCAACTCCAAACAAAAGCAATTGAATCTCCAACAAGGCCAAGGTCCAAAAGAGGACCTTCAAACATGAAGAACAAATGGTGGGAAGACAAGGGTAAGGGAGAGTCAGTATCTCACTGACATCCATAATGTGTGGTTTCTTCAATGCCACTGAAGCATTCTACAGATCAAGCACTCAGGGACCAAACCCCTGGAGACCTAAGGATGGAGGAGACCTGATAAAGGAAAGGGAAGCCAGCAATGCTTGAGCCATCAATGAAGGAGCATTTTGAAGACCTTCTCATTTGACACTCTGCTATTAACAAGATATATTAACAGATTCTGCTGCTCTCAACTCCATCCCATGACACCCAGTCAGAGAAGATCTTAGAGTCCTTCCAACAAGGTGAAGAAAGCCATCAAGCCGATGAAGAATGACAAGGCATTTGGAGCGGATGGAATCTATGCTGAAACCTTCAAGCAGCTGGGAGAGAAGCTTCCATCACAGCTTCATGTCCTTATCTTAAGGATCTGGAATGATGAGGACATCCCAAATGACTTTAGAGATGCCATGATTGTGACAATTTTCAAGAAAGGAAACACCACAAGTACTGTGGTGGTGATAATCTGACATCAACTTCATTGGCCCAGTCATGTCATCCGGATGTCTAACTCCAGACTCCCAAAACAAGTTTTATTCTCCCAGCTCAGCCAAGGCGTATGCTCAAGAGGAGGACAGAGAAAGCACTTCAGGGACTTCCTCATGGTCAACTTTAAGAAAAAAAAATGCAACCTCAGCTTGTGGGAGACTATCACCCAGAACTGCCCCAAATGGAGCAAGAGTCTGCTGCACAGATCTAAGTACTATGAAACCTCACAACAACAACAAGATATGGAAAAGCAGTAGCAGCAGAAACAGCATCACGGCATGGGCCAAATCAACAATCCAGCACCACCCACTACACACAGAAACACATGTCTGAGCTGCAGTACAGTCTCTCTGTCAGTGCAGTCGGTCCCAGATAGGCCTCATCAGCCATCTTCAGACACACAGATATGACAATCATGGAAGACAATCATCCTCAACTGCAAAGGACTGACAAAAAAGACAACTCCTTGTATAAATAATAGGACTTCACTTAAATTCCTCATGCTCATTGAACCAGCCCTGGTACTGCTAATGTAAGTAATTCTTCAACCTGCTTCTACCCCAGAACTTTTTTGGGTTTTTGTAATTAATTCAAACCCTGCATCAGCGGTGACACTGAAGGAAGGTTGCATTCCCAAGCACTTCCATGGTTTTAATTGGGAAACTATCAAGACTCAATGAGTCTTATTATCAGGATCTGGGTTTTCTGTTTCCCACAGAAAAACATTTAGATTTCCCTTTTTAAGCGAGACAAAAAACACAGATTTTTCATTTTAACAGAGAAATGCACAGATTTTCCGCTTCTGCAAAGAGCTATCTGCAGGCTGGGAGTGGAAGAGGGTGGTCAGGCAGGGGGCATCCTGTGCATGTATGCACTTATACATGGACAGGACTGCCAGGCACCCTGGAAAGCAGCTCCCTGCAGTTAAGTCTGGCGGAAGAATTGAGGCCCCCTCACATTAAGGAGGGAGGGAGGGAGGGAGGGAGTTGAGCAGAGCTGGGGCCTGCTGCTCAGCCAGAGTGGTGCATGGGGCTTGGGACCCAGGACTGAAATGCTCAGCCCCACCATGGAGTCCGCTCTGGCCATGCCACCCGTGGGGAAGGGGGAGCTGGGCTCCACACTCCACTCAGTCACAGCAGCTGTCATCACCCGTGGGTGGCAGATGAGGCTCGGGCACTACTGGAAGAGGCAAGGGGCTGCAGACTTGGGTTCCTGGCCCTGTAGTCCTGGCAGCTGGGATCCCCTCCAGCAGGGTGTGGGGGGGGGCAAGGGCTGTGGCGGAGAGTGAGGGGCACCATCTGGGCTGGGGGGCTGTCATAGTAGGCAACTGGTAGGGGGTGCATGTGCCCCCAGATGAGGCTGGTGCCCCCCTGACAATTGACACTGATGCTGTCAGTAGGGCTGGTGCTGCCCCTGACAGGGCCATTGGCTTCTACGGGTGCCCCCCCAGATTCAGGAGGCACCAGTAACACATGGTGGCTGTGGCCTGGGAGTCAGGCACCTGGGCCTGCTTCCTGGTGAGTGAAGGAAGCAGGGCTAGCTCTGATTTTCTATGATAAAAAAACAGAAGTCAAATACGAAAATGTATAAATACTGTCAGAGATGACCCGAGCAGGTTATGGGGCCCAAGGCAAATCAGCCTGTGTGGGCCCCCCACCCTGGATGCGAGGAAGCTGCTGGCAGATTCGGCAGCTGGGGGTTGCTAAGCAGCCAGACACGAAGCCAGCGGCGGCACAGAGTCACCGCATCACTCTGCCTGGCTCCGCAGGGCCTCCTAAAGTGCAGGGCCCAGAGCAGTCGCCCCAATTAGCACCCCCCTAGGGATGGTCCTGGGTACAGTACTTAATACTTATTTTATTACAGTGCTTGAGGCACTGGTAGGCTTCCAAATTGCTTTAAAACTGAGAATATATCAATAAGGCATTGTGTTCAATTGATACTCCCCTCCTCTCTTTCTCTCAATATATCTAGATATATCGAGAGAGAGAGAGAGAGAGAGGTGTTTCATTTTAGTCACAGATTTGGGGTTTTTAAATTGGAATGTCTGCATCTTTATCAGAGAATCTGTAATTTCTAAACCAGAGAAAACAGAATCCCTGGTTATTATTTAGGTATTTATCTGCCCTATCCAAAAGGCTCAGAGGAGCTTAAAACGAACAGACAATGCACAACTAGGTAATAACAATTCACTCCCCAAACCACAGGCTGACACTTGAAAAATCACATCCACCCCAGCCCTAACTACAGCCTCCCTGCCTAACGCCCACAGAAGCCAGCCCTGCAGGAGATCCCAGCCCTGCTTCCCAATTGCTGTTTACATCCAGATACAATACTCCACTTCTTGCTTCCCCCATCCACTCCCACTCCCCTACCTCATCCCCAGAGGAGTGGGATCACAATGCTACTTCCAAGCCTGCACCTCCCCCAACTCTTTACAGAGAGGTCCTGGCTGTCCCAAAACATGCATAACCCCCCAAACACCCACCCCAAATCCCAGAACATTACATTTAAAAGAACCTTACCAGAGAAGCAACACAAAGCTCTTCCCCTTTGCCTCTGTCCTGGGCACCGCCAAAGGCCAGCTCAGCCTGCTCCAGGGCAGGCTAACTCTTGGCTACTGGCCATCAGAGTTAGGTGTTCAACATGGGTTTACTCTCATACTGTGGCAGACGTTGTGGGAGGGGGGGATTCAGCAGGGCCATGTATGCATGTGTGTAACAGGCAAGGGTAAAGCCACTTGCCCGTGCGTGTGATTGCCAAGGGTAAAGCCGTGTGTGTGCACACATGCATGTGTATGTGACAGGCAAAGGCCACGTACATGTGTGCACATGACAAGAAAGGCAGGTACATGTGTGCATGCACGTGTGATAGGC
>NW_017728886.1:65611908-65614515 GCF_001723895.1 Crocodylus porosus | reverse complement strand
GAGAGAGAGAGAGAGAAACAAGCAAGACCTGAGGGGGAGGTGTCAGGAGTGTGTGCGCATGCATGTGTGTGACAAGCAAAGGTAAAGCCACGCGTGTGTGATAGTGATAGACAAGGGTAAAGCTGTGTGTGTGCACACATGCATGTGTATGTGACAGGCAAAGGCCACGTACATATGGGTGTGCGCATGTGACAAGCAAGAAAGCCAGGTACATATGCGCATACAGGATAGGCAAGAGTAAAGGGGGGAGTTGTGTGTGTGAGAGAGAGAACGGTACAGCCACATGTGTGTGTAAGACAGTTGTGTGCATGTGTACATGTATGCAGCGGGGCGACCAATGGCACGCAGTGAAGTCCGACACGACGCGAGAGCCACGAGGGGCGGGGCCATGCGCGCGGATGGGGCTAAATACACCCAGCCACCGGCGGCTCAGTTGGGACGCGGCCCCTTTGCGTAGGCGCAAGGTGCCTGGGCCTCTCGCCCGGCCGCGCCCGGGGGGGAAAGGCGCAGGGTGGGGCGGGGCTTGGGCAGAAAGACCCGGATGGTAAATAACAACTTTGCTCCTTGCCTGGCCCGCCCCGCCCTCTCCCCCCGCCGGGGTTTGTCGCTAGGCGACGTCATGGCTGCCGGATCACGTGAGCCTGCTGACCAATGGGAAGGCGCGGCGGAAAATTTCGAATTCCGAGAGAGCAGCCAACTGTCGCGAGGTGTCAGCTCGCGCTCCGCTGTTGAGCCGAGCGTCCCGGAACCCGGTGAGCGGGGCGGCGCTGCTCACGGGCCAGGCCTCGCCCGCGGCCCGAGCAGCAATCCTTGGAAGCCCCCTGTGTGGCCAAGCTGTTGTCAAGGTCCGTTCTCCCTGAAGCGTTGTGGGGCTTCTTTAAAGAGTACGTCCTACTTTGTTTCGCAGTGGCTCTTGCTTGAAATCTCTGCCTGCCCCACTGTGCCATTTAACTACTTCTTTGTTTCTTTAGCTAGGCCATGGCTGGGAAAAAAAGCTTGAAAAAATCCTTCAAGGACAGCCTGGAGGACATAAAAGAGAGAATGAAAGAGAAAAGAAATCAGAAGTGGATGAAGCTGGGGAAAGCGAACCCGATCCTGTCCACAAAGCACAAAGGAACAAGTAAAGATGTTGTAATGTTTAGTTTCCAAGCGCGGCTGTCAGCTTGGCTGATGTCCTGCCTAAACCTGCTTTGTTTTCTTGCAGCCAGCAGTTCTGTGCAACTCAGAAGCGTCCAAGAGAATAACCGAGCATTGGCTCTGGCATTGCAAGAGGAAAAGACCAAACTGAAAGAAGCGCAAGAAGTCATTCTGCAATTAAAGAAAGACTATCAGTATCTGAAGCTTCATCTGTTTGGCTTGGAAAGAAAGCTGAGGTCACAGCAAGCAAAAGAACCTGCCGAGGTAGCCTGTTGCTGTAATACCTTTTTTATTTTAATTGAAAATAGTCTGAACCTTGGAAAGCTCCTTTGCTTTAGGAAGGGGTCTAGGCTGTAGCCATGTTGGTCTAAGGACATGGGCAGACAAGGTTCACTGGGTGAATCTGATGTCTTTTATTAGACCAACTCAGATAGCTGGAAAAATTCTTAGCAAGCTTTTGGGTATAGATACCCTTCATTGGGCTGAGGAAGCATCTGAGCTTAGTGTGTGCTCTTCCTGGATATAAGAATATGAGTAAATTTCTCTCTATGCACCTTGAGTAATCCCACTGAAAGGAAAAGTTTAAGCACATGCCTAAGGTTTTTTTGCATGACTGGGTCACTAATAATATACATCCTAGGTCAGGGATCAGTACCATTTTTGGGCAGAGTGCTAAAACAACCCACAACTTCAACTTGTAAGATATTGGCATACTGGAGTGGATGGTGGGGGAGCCACGAGGGGCCAAATCCTTGTGGCAGCACAGCCCTGCCCCTTTCCCTGCTGTGTACCCGGAGGTGTGCATACCAAAGCAATATGTCTTTGGGTGCCGCAGTCTGGCACCCATGCTGGGTGTTGCCCACCCTTGCCCTAAGTTTTTTCATTTCTGATCTAGAGGTGCTGAGTAGTTGTAACTTTTGGACTCAAGTTGCTTATTTTTAAAAGTGCTTAACTCAGGTCATACCAGTCCAGGTCTGCTACCATTATGATAGTAGGCAGTACTATCTGCAGCTGTCAGTGCCAAGAGCTGGGCATGGAGGAGCAACCTAGAGAGGAATACTAGTCTTTACCCTGGTGGAGGATAGAATAGATAGATAGAACAGCATAAACATTCTAATAAATGAATAATAAGACCCCTTTTACTATTGCAGAAACTAGATAGTGTGTTTTTTTGATATAATTATTAGTATGAGTCGAGGGTCAACAACATTTTTGGCCAGAGTGTCAAAAACACCCCAACCTCCACCCACGCCTTGACTCGGCGAGACAGACGGGCAACTGTAGGCCCGTCAGTCTTACCTCTTTCCTTGGGAACCTCTTTGAGAAGATCCTCAAGGAGCACATCTGTGATGGGCCCGCTTCAGGGATGATGCTCAAGAGCAACCAGCACGGTTTCATTAGGGGCAGGTCATGTCAGACCAACCTGATTGCCTTTTATGATCAGGTTACAAAGGCAATGGAGGTGCGTGT
>NW_017728886.1:65583505-65611307 GCF_001723895.1 Crocodylus porosus | reverse complement strand
TTTTTTAGAAACAGATGGCCAAAATTGGGTTCCTAAATCTGTATTTAGGCTTCTGTATAAAAAGCTGATTTCATTTATTTAAATGGAATTGTTCAGAGCTAATTAACTAAATCTTGATGTCTTGTTAGGTATATATGTCTTCCTTCTGGCCACATTTTGTTTCGCCATCCTGTTTTATCGTCATTTAATTAACTTTCAGTCATTGAACTAGTGTTAAATATTAATTTGAATCAAATATTAAAAGCCATTGTGTTTTATTACCTTATTTTTATGATAGTTATATCTTCATCCTCATTTACGGAGTCTGTTCCTCTTCAGTTTCATATTTTAGTCGCATATATTTATTAGTCCTTTTACTCACCTTAGCACGGTAGTAGTAAGTAGCAGTATGGTATAGTATAGTAGATGGGGGAAGTATGATTTTTATTTTTTATATTTTCAGATTTCTAAGAAAAAATCCAAAACATTAATTGAATTTATGTTTTCATGAAAAATTTGGCATAAGACACTTTTATTTTTATTTTTATTTTTTTTTATTTGACATTACTTTTTGGGGGGCTATTTCTCTCTAACTGTAGGGGAAAAAAAGAAATTTTTGTGCACCTTTGCTATAATGTTATATAAAAGGATACTTAAAAATCTAATCTTAATAGAGGGACTGTTATGTGGCTTGCCAAACATAATAAAATTATTTGTTCTTTCTCTCTCATTAGACTAAACTGTCAGCTTTGAGCAAGATTATTTCTGAAGTTGCTGAGAAACTCTTGGACACGGCTGACCTTCTTCGTCCTGCACAGGACTTGTGTTTCACGGCTCTAGTTAAGTCCATTCTGTATTTCCCCCCCCCCCCTCACATTTAAATGAATTGTAGAAGATTGTGAGGGGCTTTTTTTCCTTAGGATTTTTTTCAAAAGTGATCTAAGAGCAGAAGTCCCACTGACTTTCAATAGAACTTCTGCTCTTAAGCAGCTTAAGCACTTCTAAAAATCCTACTCTTTCTAAACACAAACTGGATGTTTGACACTGTTCAGAAAATTAAGGTGGAGAGCTTTTTGCCTAAAGTATATCGGTGTGATACATCAAACTAAATGACTTAATACTATAGACCTGAAATCCTTCCATCAGGGCGGGAAAGCAAGATGCTGGCAGTACAGTAAATAAGGCAATGCAATTACTTAGGGTTATTAGAGGCATACCTTAGTCCAGACTCTACATTTTTTTACATGTTAGTAAACTATAGAGGATCCTTTTTTCCTTTTTTTTAATTTTAGGGGACAGAAAACTCTGACAATATTTAGCTGTGAAGATGTTACATCTCTCTACTCTGTCATTTATAAAAATAATTTCTGAAGGGACATGCATGTTTTTGTCTGTCTGTGCCATATTTGGCCCAGATTTGTTACTTTTTCTACCAGCTTTTAGATAACAGTAAAGGTCCTACAACAAGTCATAAATTATTCTTTTAACTGCTGGGTTACTAAAACCTGACTTGAGATTTAATACTTTTTTGCTTAAAAACATACATGTCTAAGCTTATGACTTTGTGAAGTCTTACCAAAAGGGATTTGAAAAGAATGGCACTATACTACTATATTTATAACCAAAAGGGAAATTCTGCTGTGAGAGCACTTCAACATAACTTTTTTTTCAAAATTGACTTTAGGATATGTCAATATCTACTACAGACCTTCTAAATCTGTATATTGTCTTTCTTTTTTCAAGAATTCCTGTAGAACAGTAGGTGCTCATCTTAATGTTTTACTCATTTAAAAAAGGGGAAAATTGACCACCATTAAACCAACTACCAACAAGTAGCTATTAAATGCACAGAGCAAGTCTTTTTATTTCTATCACTTTAATAATGAATGATTATTAACTGTAATACATATAATATTTTCAGACAAATGGCTTAAAGCAAGGTTGTCAAAGATCCACCCTATGGAGTCACATTATCTGGCCCCAGAAAGGCTTCTGGAGGGGCTGGGAATTTGGGGCAGGGTCCCTTGCTAACTTCTTGTGTATGGAGCCCCATTGGTGGAAGCAACAGGAGTATTAATCCCTGTGATTCGGGAGCTCATAACAGTTAATATTGCTGTCATTTGTCTCGCCATTGAAGGTGGTGGGTCCAGATCTGGCCTGTGAGGAGCCACCCTGCTATCTAAATACAGTTTGTGGGGCCAAGGTTTAAAGGTGTCCCTCTTTACTGCTAGTATGATACATTACCACTTTATACAGCAAGATCTATTTTGCCCACAGAACAAGAGAATGTGTTCTTCAGCACATGAAGATAACTCCAGTATTTTAAGACAAGAAGATTTTTTGTAAGTATGTTTATGCATTTATATTAATCTTGGAAAAGTTTGCTGTAGTATATGAAATATTCTGATTTAACATCCTTTCAGGCCATCTTAATAGTAGTGAAGGATGAGCCATGCTGACTAATAAGATGGCAGGCTGCCTTTCAGTCCTCTTGGTCACAGTGCTCTAGCTACCCTGCATCTCGCTTCTATAACAGGGTTCCGGGCACCCTAGCCTTACGGGCTATGTATGGCTCCAGCCGCTCCTTTACCACACCCCAAGCCTCACCGATACCCCAGACATTGTTCAGTCTGTCTGGCTCTCTGTGCCCTCTCTGGCGCTCGGGCTCTCTGCAGCCCCCATCTCTCCCCACACCCTCTAGTGCTTGGGCTTTCCGCACCCTTGTCTCGCAAGCGCGCCCCACAGGCACTCTTCAATCACTGCCCCCTTTGCTCTGGGGCCTCTTTGCACTGCCTCCCTTTGCTCTGGGGTTACTGCAGCCTTGAGGCTCAGGTGGTTGTAGCCGTGCCTGGCCCCAAATTTCCTCCTCGGGGTCTCGAACCCCCTTCAGGGTTCAGGCAGCCTCAGCCTTACCTGGCCTCTGATTCTCCGTTCCCCTTCTCAGGGCTGGGGTCAGTGCACCCCCAAATGCTATGCCCTCTCTGGCACCGGGGTCCCCACATGACCATGGAGCCCCTATGAGGCCTCATCCAACCCCTGATAGCCTCACCCAGTCCTCCAGTCACAAACAGTAAACAGAAAGCTCAAGCCCCTAGGCTGCAGCATAAATTAAGCCATCCAGCTATAACCATATTCAAGCCTGTCACAGGGTTTCTCCCTTTCACCCGTAACAACTGCCCACGCATCCTAGCCTCTTCCTTTTCCTCACTCCAGCAGAGTTCCCACCCCTATGGCTC
Organism: Crocodylus porosus; assembly: GCF_001723895.1. Classification (NCBI taxonomy): domain Eukaryota; kingdom Metazoa; phylum Chordata; order Crocodylia; family Crocodylidae; genus Crocodylus; species Crocodylus porosus. The sequence continues at coordinate 65,608,092 of NW_017728886.1, read as the reverse complement.
AGCCTGGGTTTAAATGGGAGCCAGGCCTTACCCCTTCCAGTCAGCTGACTCACCAGTTTCCCTGGCAACCCACAGCTATGCTTCTTTATTACTACTGTGGCTGCCCTGGTAACCAGCAGCTGGGCTCTTTACTGGCTGCTCCACAAGTAGCAGGCACCTCAGTGCCCTGCTACACACCTCCACTCTTTATAGGAGCAGAGCACCATAGTGCTCTGCGACAGTGTACATTTGTGTTGCTATTACTGCTTATTTTGAGGAAAGATCTTGATTGCTGAAGTCTTGTTTGTGTGTTTGGGCAATAAAATGTGTCTTCATTTCTGGTGTATGGCATTTGCTTAGTGATTGATGGGGCAATCCCTAAGCAAAACTGTTCCCTAATAAACTGAAGTGTCTGCACCTTCTTCAAAAATCAGGTTAAGGATTACTACTCTTGAAATATCTGGAAGAGTTGTTCTGTTCAGTGCAACAGAGAACTGTTGAAGAGTGAAGATTATCGCTTCCACGTATATTCAATATCATTTGACTTTGGGAGGGTTGGACAGCCCTGTTTTAGAAGGTGATGGTCAAAATCTCTCGTATGCAATAAATTAGTGGTTGAATTCCTGGAATTTTGGTACAGGCATTTTCCAAGGATTAAAAAAATGCTAATGTTAGCTTTATTTTTTTAAATATTTTGCAGTGCTAAAAAGTTGAATGCCTATACAGACATAAATGTTGGAGACGAAAATCTAGTGGCAGGAAAAAAAAAAAGGCTTTCACGTGAAAGAACATAAAGAAGTTTAATATTAAATTAAACCAAACATGCCTTGGCATAGCTCTCATATGAGATTTTAAGTACTTTAACTAGAATTGGTAAAGGATTAATATAAAAGGAAGTAAAGGAAGGAAATTGCTGTAATAAAGAGATAAAAATTAATTGTCCTAAGACATGCAATTAACTTTCAAATCTTGTTCCTAGGAGACTTCCACAACGTGTTCTTGTTGCAGATACCAGCACAGAATGTGAAATGCTTAGAAACGGAACAGAGAATGATACTGATACAAATGATGCATATTTTGTACCGTATTTGTCGCAGGCCCTTACAAAAATGACTACAGACACAGGTAACCAAATCTAAGTACAGATTACATGTGTGTGCATTTTCCTTTCCATTTAAAGCTACAGTAATATGTAATAACTTTTTTATATATATACAAATAACATAGTTAAAGCTTCTAAGCAATGGTCTTTAAACCATCCCTTTCATTTTCTTTCTGGATTTTTGGCTTTCCTTTTTTGGCTTTTATTTTGTAAAATGCTGAACTTTAAAAAGAAGAAAGGCTAAAATTAGCATGCTATTCAGTCCACGTTTGTACATCGGTAACTTTTAAAATAATGAATTTTTAGGTTGTTTGATCAGCACTTAAACTTCCTGAAGGACAGTAGGTATGTAGCAAATATCGAAGATGCTTTTCTTTTTAATCTTGTGGAAGAGGCCTTCTGTATTGGTTTCCCTTGCTTTATGCTGTACATGTATTCCTAGAAAATGGTGCATGACTCAAATTCGCATAAAAGGAACCCACTCTACAGTGTAACAAATAGGGATACATTCCAAGATGTCAACTGTACTGACCCCTGCGCCGCTCCTGGGGCAGGTGCAGCTGCAGCTGCCCAGCAGCCCTGAGTAGTGGCCGCAGGCACTGCTGCCAGGTGGCTTTATGGCTCAGCTCCCAGGGTGCTGCACTGACAGGACTGTACTGGGCTGTGATGTGGAAGAGCTGAGCATGGGGTTGTCCCTGGGCTGGGGGCTTCACAGCGGCACCATCGTCATGCTGCCCCTCACATGTGGCGTTAGCACAGGGATGGGGGGGAGCCCCCCGGCACCCCTGGATGAGCTGCCTGGGTTCCAATTGTCCCACCACCTGGCCTGGGCCCCGCTCCCTCCCTCATTGCGGGGGCCTTGGTCCATTTCCCCCCCCACCCCAAGCCCCTTCACCCCCTCCCCCACAGACTTACCTGCTTGGGGGAGTGGGGGTGCATGCACCCACAATGCACCTCAAAGCAGCTGATTGCGGGCTTCTACCACACTGATCACATCAGAGTGAATTTACCTCTCATATAATTAATTTTTTTTTTTGTAAAAAGGGTCATCATAGAAGAGCAAATTTGCACATACAGAGGGAAACCTGTATATGCTTGCCCAGGAGTTACAAAGTTTCTGGCTGTTCTTATCTCCAGGGTTCCTGGTTTTCCTTGATTTAAAAAAAAAAATTGCAAATTCTCTGATTTAACACCCCCCTCCCACCGCACCCAAATCCTTGATTAAAATGAAAGGCTTCTTACTCTTCCACCCGCAAACCCCTGCCAGAGGAGGCCCCCAGCTGCCAGGGCTACGGGGCCAGGGACCCAGGTTCACAACCCCCTGCCCCTGGCAGGTGGCAGTGGCTGCTGCAACCAAGCAGAGCCTGGCTCTGCACTCGTCCTCCCCACCCAGCTGTGGCCTCAGGAGGGGCCCACTCCCCCCCACTGCACGCACTTCTGGTGGGCCAGGGCTGACTCGTGCCCTCCAGATCTGTGTGTGGGGCAGGCTCGAGCTCCTGCCCTGCTGCCCTCCCCTGGGGCCTTTGCAGCCCAGCAGGTATCATTTGGTGCTGCAGGGCAGAGTGGGGCCATGCAGGAAAGTTGTGTGCAGCTGTGAGCTCCACACTGCCCTGTGTTGTTGTCCCTGCTGCAGCCATGTATGCAGGGGACACATTGCCAGGGCAGCGCAGAGGTTGCAGCTGCAAGCAGCTTTCCTGTGCAGCCCCACTCTGCCCTGCAGCACTGGGTTGCACTCCCTGGAAATACAGGATTACAAACTTAGTGCATTTTGTATGCAAAGTTAGTGGAAATTGTATGTCCAGTATTACGCTTCTGGAGAGTATGTAGCTGGAGGAATGCTCCAAAATAAAGCTATAATGAAACATTTGTGCAGAAAAAGAAAATAAATTAAGAATGAAGCTAGCCAATGAAAACATTCATAAACGCCACCAGAGGTTGTGAGGTGGGGAAAGCATAGACTAGAACAGTGTTTCTCAACCTTTTAAGTAGCAAGTACCCCCTAACTTCTGAAGATTTTAACAAGTACCCCAAAACTCAATTTTCCAGGGGATTTTATATTTGCAAACTAATGTGTGCCATTTGTTGGAAGAAGGGCTGTGTATATAAGGCCATTATATGACAGATGTCTGATCTGGTATGGGTAGGGTTGCTACCTTTTACACCAGGGGTGCACAACTCAAGTATGTACCTGGCCTAGAGGTGATACTGGCCAAAGCTAGGAGGCTAAACCCAGTGCCGTGCAAAGTGTTGCATGCCAAATTATTACCGGGGAATTTAAAGTGCCATGCAGTGGCACACTAAATTTTTTGCCATAGTTTTGAGAGGAAAAGAGGGCAAGAGAGAGTGATGAGGTACCTGCATACCCCCTGCGTATCTCTCTCATACACCCAGGGGTACGTGTACCACAGGTTGAGAAACAATGGACTAGAAGGCAGTATGTCATGTAGAAATTACGTTGTATACCTGCTGGTAAATTTAGAAAGAATAACCTTATTTAGGTACAGGTTAATGTTTGCTGTTGGTGCACACTTTTTTTTTTCTGTAACATGATTGTAAAATGTAAAATATTCAGACCTGAACTAAAAAAAAATGGCATTACCTAATGCCAAAGCCTTCAAGAAGGGCAAAATATATTTTATCTTCTAAGTACATGAATTAAACTAGAGTTATACCTTGAAAAAACTGGGTCCTAGCTTAGCTTGGAATTCCTTTCTGGAGACTCTGTTATAAGGGCTGTTTCTGTAGTTGCTTTTATGCTGTGAGTCAATTGACTTAAGAAAATTCTAAGATTCAGAAACTTAAGCATTTGGGCAAACTGCCAATAAATTAAATAACTCCCAAGTCAAAAATTCAGTTTGTATACTTATTTTTTTCCTTAAATCTTAAGGACAAAGATCTGATTTTCATCTGGATAAACTGGAAAAGTGTAAGCTGAACAATGTTCCTTCCACGAAAGACAATATGGAAGTTGGTAATATGTTACCAAAAAATGTGTCCACCAGGCATCGCTATTCAAAGTTGAAGACTTGGAATGACCACTGCATCTATAATGTTGACCATTCAGAAATGCCTGACTTGACTAGAGAATTTTATAAGCAAGATGAAATTGGACTTGAGGAAAGTTTAGAAGAAGGTAATATAGAAACTATAGAACCAAATCTTTCTCAACTAAATAAAAACAAGATCAACTTGGAGACAGTGGTGGATCAGGCAAATAAATTAACTGACATGAACTGCTTGGTTGTAGAACCGAAACTTAAACAAATTAAGCTTAAAAGCAGAGAAGACTGTCGAACAAGGAAAAAGAGAGGAAAATCAGAAGGAGCTAAAAATCAAAATTCCAGAACAAAATCCAAAAAGAAGCAAAACCAGGATGAACAAAATTCTTCAAAAGAAAAGCTGGATTCATCTGTTAACTCAAGAGATGCTTATGATTTTCTTTTGGAGGAGAGTGTCCATGTCACACCTTTCCTTCAAAATAAGGTAAATAATAGGAACAATGATCTGAAGGACAGAAAGGATCTATCTGAAGATGAAATAGACAGCAGTGAGTTAAATGACTCAGAAGTGGATTCAAAAGATAGCCCTTTTGTGCCTTATCAAAGGAAGTCAAAATACAGGAGGAATTTGGAGGACGGCAACGATACAAGCCCAATCCCAACAAGAGCACAATCTAAGAGACTTCTAGTTTTGAATCAACAGAAATATTCATGTGAAGAAGAGTCTGAGAGTACTAGAAAAAACAAATCTATTGGTAAGTAAACTGTTCAGAGAGCACATATATTTAAAGATAGTTCAGGTGTGAGGCAAATCAGAAAACCAAAAAAACATAAAAATAAAAAATAAGTGTCCTAGATTGCACTATGGTGTAGTAGAGGGGTGCTCAACACCCGGCCCACAGGTCATATCTGGCCTGCAGCACCCTGTTATCCAGCCCACAGGGCTCCCCATGAGTTTGGAAACTTGACAGTGGGGAAGGGGTGGCACTACTCCCCTACTGCCACATTTTCAGACCCAATGGGAGCATCAGACCTATGAGAAGCACCAGCCCTGTGCACTGGGTTAGGTGACCAGTCCCAGCAGGCAGAGATATGAGGGGGCACTGCCAAGCTCTCGGGGTCCAATCCCAAGTATGTGGGTACAGGAGGGGATGGGGCCAGGTCCCTGGCATCCAGTTCCCAGCTGGAGGAGGTGGGGCTAGGGCCCAGTCCCACCATCCCTATGCCAAAAAGGCTGAGCACTCCTAGTGCTTCTAAATGAAACTTCTTTGTGTTCCAGATCAAGACTTTAAACAGCCTAAAGAAAATCACTCATCTAAAAACACCATTATAGAAAGACTGTAATCTGTTACAATAGGTCATTAGCTTTGCTGTAGTTAAAGTTGTGAAATGCTAGATGTTTCAAAATGGCTCTTCTAGCTACTCTAAAACCCAAATGTTTAACTTGGATTTTGTTTTGCTTAATTGGGATGGAAGAAAGGGTTAGTGACCCAAACTTAGTATCATTAGAGCATGGGATTTCCTACATCTTCCTTAAACATCAGCATTTCAGGAAAATCTCTTGGGATACATCTAAGCTCTGCATAGAACTTATTTGCGTGGATACAGGGATGCACTAATGCAGCAGCACTACTTCTAGTTTGGAAAGAGGCACAGCATGTCTTGTACCACAGCACTGCTTTGCAGTGCCAGCATCTCAGCACGGTACTACCTGGTACAAAATACACTCTATCATCTCCTTACGGTTTCCCTGCCCCCCATGAACTGGTTGATGACTAGAAGTTCCTGCATTATAAAGTTTGGGATCTTGGTGGCCTGACTTTACAACCCCTACCTAGCACTGGCTATCCTGCCTGCCATGCCCCTTAAGAGAAGCCTGACAGTGAGGCTGGGCTTGCCACTTTTTCTCTGCCCCCCCAAATAGTTTTTTAGAGGCTGCTATTTAATATGTTGGTTTTTATACCTTGCTCCTCTTCTGGATGTTAGGCTTGTGCAGTTTGGCAGGGCTCCCACTTAAGCTGTTTTCATTACTACCCCAAAGGAACTTGCCTTTGTTGCTCCTGTTTCCCCCAGATGGGGCAGTTGCTGTCATCAGGGCATAGACATGTAGCCAAGTCTGGATGCCCAGATTTAGACCACTAAGGCAAAAAAGTAACAGAATGCCCCCAGAGTTCTAGTATACATACAGCTTTTTGTCATGCTAACCTAGATGCTTAGGCAAAACTCGGCCTTGGTGAGGCCGCAGCTGCAGTACTGCATCCAGTTTTGGGCTCCACAATTCAAAAGGGATGCAGAGAAGCTTGAGAGGGTGCACAGGAGAGCCATGCACATGATCAGAGGTCAGGAAAACAGACTTTATGATGAAAGGCTGAGAGCAATGGGGCTATTCAGCCTTAAAAAATGCAGGCTTGGGGTGATCTGGTGGCCACCAGGGGTGCTCATCAGGATCTGAGGGAACATCTGTTCACCAGAGCCCCCCAAGGGATGACAAGATTGAACAGTCACAAACTCTACTGTAACCAATTCAGGCTGGACATAACAAAGAACTGCTTTACTGTCCGAACCCCGAAGGTTTGGAACAGACTGCTGCCAGAGGTGGTTCAAGCACCCGCTTTGAATGCCTTCAAGACACATTTGGATGCTTATCTTGCTGGGATCTTATGAACCCTGCTGACTTCCTGTCCCTGGGGCGGGGCTGGACTCAATGATCCTCCAGGGTCCCTTCCAGCCCAAATGTCTATGAAATCAATGAAAATAGCAGAATGCCACCTCTAGTGAAGACTAAGTGAAAGCAATGTTTTGGAATGAATGGTTCAGGCAAGGAAGAAAATGTGGTATTGTTTAGCAAATCAGGGATAGTTTGTGTGGCATAGTCTGAGTGTTTGACTTTAGGCCACATGGAGGTAGTTGCCGATTGCTACATGCGATCTAAACTAGAGGCCTTTTTTGGATCGAGGAAGACGTGGTCTACTATATGAGCTCTCTTCCCAGGGTGTTCTACTAGAGCAGGGGTGGGCAATTATTTTGGACAGAGGGCCACTTACTGAGTATTGGTAAGCCATCGAGGGCCACATGACAGGAAGCCAGGGGCAGATAAATATTAATTTTCTAAATTTTTTTAGGGGCCCCACAGGCTAGATAGAATGGGCTCGCAGACTGCATTATGCCCACCCCTGTACTAGAGAATCTAAAATGGCAGAATGCTAGTATGTATGCAGTTAGCGTGTTGGGGAGAACTCAGAAGAGGGCAAAATGAAGTTTGTTGCAGGTATATCTGATACACCTTAACACTTGTAGTTCCTGGTTTTTGGGAGTTTTGAGTGTAGCTGAACTCAATATTCCAGAAAGGGACAAACTACCACTGAACAGCCTCAATTGTTAAGGTTTGCATTTGTAGTTAATTTCTCCTTTTTTTGCAGATCTTTTTATAAAAGTCTTTTAAAAGAAGGAAACTTATTTTAAAGTGATGACTAGAGAATCAACATTGATCTAACTCAAGGGTGGGCAATTATTTGGGCACATGGGCAATATAAGGAGTTTTGCTGAGCTGTCGCGAGCTGGGTCAGCACCCTGTCCCCTACAACGGCTCACCAAAACTCCCTGTGTGGAATGGGGCCATCGGGTGGCAGGCAAAGCCAGGATCACAGGGTAGGGCAGTGACAACGTGGGGCTATGGCAGAACCGTGATCCACTGTCTGCACAGCCTTGCAACAGAGGGCCTTGTAGGGAGTGGACTGGGACTCTGCCCCAGCCCTGCACTGTCACAGCCCCAAGACCTGGGCACAGCTCCCTCTCCACCTGGCTGAGCACCCTGCCCATGAGACTCCCAGCCAGTCTCAATAGAGATTCTGGGATTGCAGGGTGGTGACAGCATGGGACCAAGGTAGAGCTGCTGCCTGCGGAACTGGGGTCTTGTCGCTGCCCCACAATCCTGGGGTCTTCATGGAGACCAGCTGGGAGCTGCATGGGCAGGGCGCATGGCCAGGCGGAGATGGAATTGAGTTTGGAGCAGAGATCTTGGGATGGTGACAGCACAGGGCCAGGACAGAGCTGCAATCCGCTCTTTGCACACTCCTGCCTGTGAAACCAGTGCCTGTCACAGTGACCTGTGGGCAGTGACTTGTAGCTTGGCCCTGGCCGCATGTTGTCACCGCCACAACATCCCAGAGTCTTTTCAGCCCCACCCACCTGCCTGTGGCTCCATCCCAGCCACCTGGCCATGCCCTTCCCATATGGATCTCAATCCTGGCAGTGGGTGTGGAACAGATGAGCTAGAGTACTGCTGCTCCAGCTCCACTGTGCACCCAGGGGGGCCACGTGCCCCCTGCACCTGACACAGTCTGGGCTGCCTCCCGCACATGGGCTAGACGGGACTAATGGACATACCGCAAGCCAGGCAAAATCCCTCAGCGGGACAGATTTGGCCTGCAGGCCGTATTTTGAGACTAACTTGAGAAATGGTCTGAGATAAATCGGGTGAAATTCAATAGGGCAATAGGGACAGAAAAATTTCTTGCACAGATATAGAATGGGGAAGGATTGGCTAGGCTGCGGTGCTGCAGAGAAGGACTAGGGGGTTACAATGTGTTCTTGTTGTAAAATAAATATATATATTCAACAGCATATTGGGTTGTATCAATAGTAATGACATTTGCAAACCAAAGAAAATTATTCTTCTCTTCAGCACTGGTGAGGCCTCACCAGGAGTAGCATGTCTAGTGGGTTTGGACTCCACACTTCAAAAAAAAAAAAAAATGTGGGTTGATTAGGAGTCCAGGGGAGAGTAATAAAAATTATTAGAAACCTGGGAAACATGACTTATGGGGAAATGCAAAAAGAACCAGGGTTATTTTAGTTTGAAGAAGATGCAACTGAGGGAGGGATTTGCTAAGTCTTCAAATACCTGAAGGACAATTACAGAGAGGATGGAGATAGGTTTTGTCCATGGCTGGGAGCAATGGCCTCAAGCTGCAGCAGAGTAAATTTTAGGTTGGAAATTAGGAGAAACTTTCTTGGTCGAGCTGCCTAGAGATGTATGGAATCTCCATCCTTGGAAACTTTCAAGAGCAGGTTGGGCAGACACTTGGCTGGGGTGGTTTAGTCAGGGGTTGATGCTGCCTCAAACAGGGCCTGGATTAGCTGACCTCCATGAGATCTCTTTCAGCCCTGATTTCCTGTGATCCCAAACAGATTTAATAGTTTACATATCATTTAAGACTGAATACCTTGTTACTTAAAGAGGTACATCCCCCATCTGTTTGTGCCCAGTTTAGCATCTCATTAAAGCTTGTTACTTTGTTATTCAGAGCATTGTGAGAAGTTGCTGATCAAGCCACTTACCATTTTGTCCATGCAGCAGGGTCTCTTCCCAGGCTGTTATTACTGCTGCAGCAACCAATATGGGGGGGTAAAAGCATTCAGTTATGGGTCTTTCAGGAGTAAGTAACAAGTCCCCAGTCATGTTAGGCAATTTCCTGGCTGTCAAATAAGCCCATTACAGTTTAGATTGCACATAAAAATATGTGTTCTCATTTTGTACATAAGACATGTAGCAGATCATATATGGCTTTCTTGTGAAAGCAAAAAATATACATTATCAAATGGGCTATATAAAACAGAACTGAGAGTCGGTAATTTGCAGGTGTTTTATTTTCCCCTGTCCCTGTTGCTAGGAATAGATAGGAAAGCAGAGGGCAGACAGGGCAGGGACTGAACCAGGGATTAAAAGGCCAAACAGCTAATGAAGCAATTAGCTACATCTGGCCCTAGGAGAGAGGGGCAGAGGGGACAATCATGTGACCAAAAGGAGGCTGAGCTGGGGGATTTAAGCCAGTCTCTGAGCAGGCTGGGGAGCAGTCCCAACATGCAGCAGGGAGGGGAGCCTGAGACTGGAGTTGCAGAAGGCAAACACAGGCCCTTGCAAGCTGCCGGTGATGAAAGGTAGGACCTGCAGGCAACACACTATCCCTGGGGAAACTATTTATGAAGCAGTTGGCTTGTGTTTTTTTCCATTGCATTTTGGACTTGTAATTGGAGGACTAGATTATAGCTGTAGGGAGGAGGCTACAATGAGGGGGTGCCTGAGAGCACTTCCCTGCAATAGATACCAGAAGTTGGCCCCACACCAGAGGGGTGGAGAGTAGCAAAGTGAAAGTGGATCCGTAGGGGAGGGGGGCTGCTTTCAAGGCAAAGCTGATCCCTGAAGGCTGAGGTCTCAAATAGAAGGTTAAGGTGGAGGGTATGGTCAGAGACAAAGGAGCCATAGCTGTGACAGCTGAAACCCCGAAAAGTGCCTGGAATCATATACGAGCACCCCCTGAAAGGGGAAGTACTAGAGAGGGAGCAAAGGCCGAGGATGGTGCTAACTTGATCAGCTGGAACATGGGTTTTCTCCTTTAAGGAGAAAAACACAGGAAACCGCAGGTTTTTCTCTGCAGGCTGGCCGAGTTCCAGCCTGCAAGGGGCTGGGAAGAGCAGGGGGCAGGCAATGCTGCATGCATGCACATGGCAGCTAGGCGATTTAGTGGAAAGCTCCCTCCAGGTATGTCTGGGAGGGAATCGCAGGCGATGCATTGAGGGGGGTGGAGGGCACAGGTGATGCAGGGGGAAGGGGCATGTGGGCCTCCCAGACTTCTGCACCCACAGTGGGGTGCAGGGCTGCAACTGGACTGGACCAGCTCCAGGCAGGACCCACCTTCACAGCCCAGTGGGCAGGACCCAGCACCGCCATAACTACCAAGGTGAGGTGCCCCCAGCCCACCCAGCAGCACTAGGGGACACAGTTCCACACTGCTGCACCTCACATTGGTGGCTACGGCAATGAAGTGCTCCCTCCCACTCTGGGTCCCACCTACTGGGCTGTGGGGGTACCAACCCACATCACCTGTGCTCACACCCCCACCCACCCTCCTGCCCCCATTCCCCACACATGCTGGGGGTGGTGAGGACTGTGAGTTAGGAGTGAGGGACACTGGCAGGGCCAGGGGGCTGTGGGTCAGGAATGAGGGGCACCAGCAGGGGTGTGAGGGCTATTGCTTGGGAGTGAGGAGCGGTGCCAGGGTGCCAGCACATCAGAGCTGTTCAGCACCGCAAACCAGTGGGGGGCACAGTCACGACAGGAGCCACATCCTGGTGAATGAAGGGGGCAGGGGACCTCTGATATTCTATGATAAAAAAAATCAAAATTAAATGCCAAAATATACAAGTATTTTGAATTTCATGTAGTATAATGATTGATGCACTATTAGGTTTCCAAATAGCTTTAAAACTAAATATATATCAATAAAACATTGTGTTCAGCTGATACCTATACATCTTTCTATATATGTATATTAGTAGTGTTTTATTTTAACTGAAGGAAAAACATGGATTTCTAATCAGAGGGTCTGTTTGGGTGTTTTTGTTTCTCTTTTTAAACAGAGAAAACCAGGATCCCTGCTGATCAGGACCCACAAGGTCATGCCCAGCCCCAGAGACCACTTTCCCCCAGCAGGCAATGGAGCAAAATCAAAGTTGTGGCAGGCAAGACGCCTGGAAGTAAGGTGACACCAGGTAAGGACCTACAAGCTGGGTGAACCACAAGGGGGATCAGTTACCAAGGTAGCTACCCCTTCCCTCCCTTGGCTATCACATTCTAGGCAAAACGGCAAATATCCCAGAGGCTAATGATTCCACAACTAGGAAGATCAGCCATAAATCTAACACTAGTGAAAGCAGATCAAGTAAAATCGCATTCACCTCTGCATAACATGCATAAAGAGATGAGAATTCCTCTTTTAGACAAGTATTGTAGTATTGCAAAGGGTAACTTTTTTTTATTATTTTCTATTATCGTAGCACTTAACCCACATATGCTGTACCAACATAAAAATCAAATATCTAGAGTGCAATCATTTTTTAAAAGTATTGCTAATATCCACCCTTCCTTCAGGAAGTAATTTATGCATTAGGATCTGATTCAACAGAATACTGCTGATGTCAAATAACTTCTAAAACTATTGTTGTTAATTTTGTAGTGAGTTTTGACATTGGGGAGCTTCTAGAAGACTGGAAACAAGCAAATATGCTACATTTAAAAAGAATGAATTGTATGGCTTTACTGTAAAGGTTAATGTAAGCTTGATAAGCCTGACATCAATCCTGAGGGAAGTCATAGTAGGGATAATATGGGACTTATTCATAAATTAATACTAATGAACATTGTGACAAGACTTATTTTTTATAAAACTTATGTTTTATGGGCATATACATTTACTGCATAAAGGTATCTATTCTAAGAGATTTTACATATTTCTTCTTCACATTCTGAATAATGTGAGCCCTACATAAGATGCCCATATGTAGAGAATTAAAAGGGGCTAACTGTTAAATCTCAAAATAGTTCTAAGTGGGGGGTTGATCTTTGGAATGTCTAATAGATCCCATGGGGATCAGGTATTGGCTCAAAGGTCAACAGCAGTGATTTAGTAAGAAAATCAATTTGCACCATCTGCAAAATTTTACCAATGTTTAAGTGGTAAATGTTGAGGAGGACAGATTGATTATACAACTGATCCAGATTCCTTGGCAGATTGAACTTGTGAACCTGTTTTAATATACTTAACGCAGTTCTCAAATTAACTGGGTCTCTGACCCCCTTGGGGCCTCTTCAGAGCTCAGTTCTCTCATTTCCCAGGCTTCTAGTCTTTTTTGTAGCTCTTTACTCATTTAATCATCATCATTGGAAGCATGGACACAGCAACCCAGTAATGGCTTCAACACCCAATGCAGAGGCAATATACTTCCTCACTTCAACTTGATATTCCAGTGCCTGTGCATCCAAAGATCACGTTAGCTTTCTCTTACCTACCATCTTGTAATGAAAGCTCATGTTCCATGGTTTATTGTATAGGATCCCTGCATGCTGTCAGAGTTTAGGAACTGCTGTACTAGAGACCATTATGAGTAAACTAAATGTCTACTGCCTACTATTAGTACAGAAAAACATTATCAAATGGTTGGAAGATGAGGTTAGACAAATTGAAACTAAAAATAAGGGGCAAATTTTTAAAGGAGTAACTTTTAAAACAATTTACATGTAAAATCTGCTCTTTTCCTATATCATTTAAGGTTCTTCTAAATAAAGTCTAGCTAGATTTCTAAAAACGATGTTTTGAGCAGAAGTTGTGGGCTTTCTGCAGAAATTACTAGCTGAAATAAGAAGGTTCAATGAAGTCAAAATGTGGGATTTTTTTTATTTTTTGTGTTTTAAGCCAATTATTAGAGCTCATTGGTATTGAGGACCAGACATCTTTCTCTCAATGGGGAAATTTCAATCCTCAGTTTAGGAAGTATTACATGCAAGTGAATTTAAATGAAGAATAGTTGTAGAACAATGCAACACTAACAATAAATATTCATTACATCTTTCAGCTGTGGTACCTGCCCAGTCATCTGAGGGTGCTCGTCTTTCTCTCTCTGATGTTACCAACTTCTCATTTCATGACAAAAAAAATAGCATGTCTCAGCCAGTCCTTAATAGTGAAGAAAGAATAGGAGCTCCCAAGTGCAAACGCAGATGTACTGTCAGTGTGAACTATAAGGAACCAAACATTTCTGGGTTAGTATATTATTTGCTGTTATAAGCTGTTGAGGGCTTATTTACAGGTTGGGCTTGTTAGTGGACTTGGATTTTGTGGGGAAAACATCTTAAATTTGGAGGCTTGGGATTTGCAAATTTTGTATTACTAATAAGAATTGTAAAATCTGACTTCCAAGCTGTGAACTACATTAATGTTTTTGCATTTTTAACACTTTTTTTCAAAATTTTACAATTTCACTAAATTATTTTGACAGGAAACTCAGAAGAGGAGATCCATTTACAGATGCTTGTTTTCTGAATTCACCAATTTTCAAGCAGAAAAAATCTGATGGAAAGAGTTCTACTAAAAAAAAATCTCTGTCCAAATACAACGAGGTGTTTGTTGGTTGTCACTGAGAAATCCTTGGACACCTTGCTGTCAAATTTTGAGACTGAAAGTCTGAAGAATAAATTTGCTATATAAATTGGTGCTTGTAAAAGTGCCTTTACTCTTATGGTCTTGAAATGTCTCCTCCTTCAAACCCCAAGAGGGAAATATAAATGTATGTTTGTACAGAAAAGTACATTCCTCTAGCATATTCTTTAATTTTAGGTTGTACAGGAATTTCAGTAAGGGATAAAAATGTATCCTTTTGACCCAAAGATCATGTTGGGTTCTTTTAATCTAAGCAGTAATTGACATTGTGTTTGGTTAGATGAGCAGCTGTGTGTGAATTAGGACTTTTGAATACTAGATTTGTCAGTCCCTGCTTGCCATAACACCTTAATTGATTATAGATAAATGATTTGATCACTTAAGTGTTGACTGTAGATATTTCTTTTGTATTACTTAAACTGCTGTAATTTTAATGTTGAAGCTTATAATAAACATCTTGGATGTTACAATGTGTCAAAGAAATTTTACTTTAATTGAAATTAGCCAGTTTTTGAAGAATGGCAAAAAATCTCAGAACTGTAAAGAATGTGTGTTTTTTCGTAGAAGCTGGTTTTTTGTTTTGCTTTTTTTCCCTGTGATTCCAGATAGTGCACTGTAAGTATCATTTACAAAAAGATAATGCCAGAAGGCAATGCAAATCTTAGCATGCCAAGCCAAAATGCTGATTTACTTGTATACCAAGCCCCCCAAAATTAGGCTTCCAAAATTGGGATGCATGTTTTAGCAGAAGCTTACTTTCTGCCCAAACAGAAACACCCCACTTTGTTTCCTACCCTATACAATGTTTAAAAGCAACTGCTGGGCATCTACTATTCAGGCAGCTGCCTGAATGACTTAATGGCTTATTGCTATTCATTTCAGGTGTTAATGAGTTCTCTCCTCTTTAATGGTCTTGATATTCCACTAATCAAACTAGCCTTTGTTCCAGTGCCTCTTTTTTTTGCTGTTCCCAGTCTTATTTTTGCAGTGCCACAGACTTTTTAGCTATTTTCAATCTTGTAGAACCACCCTTGGGGTGACACAAGTGGACATAACTGAATGTATCAAATTATGATCTGTTTAACAGTTGTCCTCACTGCCCATAGTTATAGTGGTATGGACACTGCAACTGTCCTAGGCTGATGTACTCAATCAGATAAATGCCAGTGTTTTAAACAAGGTACATTCATGACATCTTCTATTTTGTTGCTTTGGTGGAATAAGGAGTTTGATGAGATCTTATTCTGAGCATCTGCTCAGAAGATTTTCATCTGAATTGATTGTGCCAACCCCTTCCTTTCCAAATGTTTCTTTTTGTAGTTCAGAGTCCATCAGTCTGCCACCTTCATCCCCCCCTGCCCACCCCAACACTCTAGTACTGAAATCACAAAAGAATTATCTTCTTTGGGAACAGATGGGATGACAGGACTTGGTCAAGTTTAGACCAGATCCCTTTTATCACCTGTATCAAGGGTCAGGTCACATACACTGATGACTCTTTCATGTGGTCTCTTGAATATACAGGGTCATGAGATGCTTACTGAGGCCAACTGGATGTTCTGGCATTTGAGTAACTATCCTGGTCTTCATAGCAAAACCAACACTCTGGACATGTCTTTTTGGCTCTTCCATGAAAAAAAGCATAGCCACCACCATGGTCCACAAAATGCCCCCATCCTGCACATCTGATCTCATTAAGCACAGTAATATCAAATCATGCAAGGTCTCAGGCCACAGGTGCTGTCCTTCACTAGATTATAGAGTCAGACCACAGAGTGATCCCACTAGACAAGATTTTTCTAATGGGGTAAAATGAAACATCATGCTTGGGGCATTTATGCTTAGATACAGCTGGATCTATTGCTTCCATACATTCTGTGTTACTTCAATTCAGGCTCCACCACAGGTGGTATGGCTGCTGCAGGGCAACAGGCAAAGTATCTGGAGGGTGACTGGAGCTGAATCAGCCCTCGCACTCCTGCCAATGAGCACCATGTACCCTGGGGTCCCCAGACAGTGCAACAGGTCATGTCCCTGGCCACAGCCTACTGGTAGTCCAGTAGGGCAGATTCAGCCTGTGGGCCTTGTTTGGTACCCTTGTCCTCGATAAATATCAACACCCTT
This sequence comes from Crocodylus porosus, assembly GCF_001723895.1. Taxonomy (NCBI): domain Eukaryota; kingdom Metazoa; phylum Chordata; order Crocodylia; family Crocodylidae; genus Crocodylus; species Crocodylus porosus. The sequence continues at coordinate 65,591,893 of NW_017728886.1, read as the reverse complement.
CTTGGAAGAAACTTAAGCAGATATAACTTTTGTGGTATTTTCTGTATGTTGGATTACATTTTGTAAATATCCACTGCTGTAGAAGCCCAGTTCTAAACAGATCTAGTATTAGGCTTTTCCAGAGTATGGTTGGAATAAAGTAAAACTCCTGAAGGCACGGAAAGTGGAATTTACTTACAATAAATATACCTTAATTACAACCGGATTTGATGGGGACGTACTATAATTGTATTAGTAACTAGGCATCCAAGTTTTGGTTGCTCTGCCTATCAAAACCAATTAACATCAGCGTATAAGGGGCATCTCAGAGGACTGGTAGCTTTCTATCAAGTAAGAGGGGCAAAAGTCTTTACATTCTTGTTTTCCCACATTTACCACAGTAAATAACCCAGAAAGTTGTCCAAAGCTTTTGCTTGCTGCACTCTGGCTAATACGCCAACAAGAGACCAAAAGCAACCACCAAGGTATTCTCCCAGTCCAAACATCAAGTGGGGCAAGACAAATTAGTTCTTACTCCAAGTATGATAGATGTTTTTCTCTAATTTCATCATTCCTTTCAAGAGCATTAACATCCAAAATTGTACCAAACTGAATAGAAGTGGGTAGTTAACAGCACACTCTACAAACACCAGTGGGCTATCAAATGCAAGAAATGGGAACCATAGAAATGCACACATCTGAAGGAGAAATATAATCCAAACTTCCTCAGCTCTACTGAACAACTAAATCTAAAAGATTTATTCAAAGACACTGGTGCATGAGTGTTTCACCTGAACTAGCGTGAAGCAATAACTATTTTCTTTTCAGGCTACTGAAGCAACAAGTAGAAGCACCCATTTCTTCACACCATTAAAACTCCCAAAGAATTCTTTCAGTGCTGAGTATCAGCCTACAGACCAAACTTTAAAGCAGGCACTTACAATGCAACTGGTACATAAATGAGTCTGTTCAAAATATGAAATTATAAGGTGTTTCAGAGCATATTTTTAAATGCAAAAACTGAGGAAATCTTTTCAGAGCCATTGAAATAAGAGACCAAAATAATTAGGCTTTTATATATTATTTAAAACTACTCTGTTACCAGTACAATATATTAATTTTACAAATGTAAAATTCATCAGCTATTAAAGCATTTTCAAAACCACACATCCTACTGTAGCTTCATTGCACAGTATCTATGAAAATATTAATTTTTAAAATTAGAAAACAAATGTTTTCAATTATAGAAGAGACAATCTCATATAGGGACAATAAGAAAATCTACCCAAAAAATAAACTTTCACAGGATACCAAGCTTAACAGGTGCATCCATAGGCCCAGTTTACAAAAGAGTTTTTAGCTGCTACCGGATGCTATAATACAATATTATCATTGTACCTTAGTTACAAATCTAAATGTAATTCCGACTGATTTCTTATATTAAGCATGGAGGCAATTCTAATATTAACAGTTCTGACTTTTGTACCACAAGTGCTTTAACTAGTTCTGATAACTACTTGCTGAAGATTTAGAACTGTGATTTAACATTGCCCAGGGATTTTGCAAGTACATGTTCTTCGTCACAATGCAGTATTTTCAACCTGATAACTGCTGAACTTTACCAATGTAATGTCTGTAATATAAAACATCTAGAAATGCAAGTTAAACTCTATTCTTTACAAATTTCAGTTGGAAAAGTAATGTCAAGTGATCATTTATTTCTGGCCTAAATTTAGTCTCTATTAGTAGGAAGGTAAGTACTTCCTATAAGTAGTGTAAGTGGTAATGTACAGAAGTGCTTCGTTTGATACTTAGCGATATACTAATATGAGCTGTATAACTTTAAATATGCCCCTGGATCTAAATACAACAGTTAATAAAATTATTTACAGTTGGGCTTGATAGAAAATCCAGTTAACCTCAGAGGCATACATGATAAGATAGAGACTGTAAGAGGGTGACATTCTGTATGCACAGTAAGCTAAAATCTGCATCATCTATCTTGGGAAATCTAACAAATTCTTCAGTACGTGGAACAGAAAATGGGGTGACTAATTGAAATACATAAAAAACGTAGCCCTATTAGAGTAAATAAAGGCAAGGATAGTATATACCTACCACAGTTTTTGAAGTAATTTCTGGGAACTTACGTCCTGCATAAGTCGATACAACATTCCATATCTAGTCAGAGAATATTTTTTTAAATAGTGGTTATGAACTCACAAATTATTTGCAGTTAAAATATTTGTCAAAAACAAAATCCATAGAAAAGTTTGTATCTATCTAGGATTTCCTTCTCATTTAAAGCAGTTCCTTTCATAGAGCCAATTGCTCTTCTCTCACTACACCTTAACTGCTGAGTGCCTCATTTAAAAATATTTATAAGATTCTACAATGAAACATTTAGACAAAACATTTCAGTCTTTGAATTAAATTGCAATTTTTTCTTAATGTTATATTTTACTGGAAAAAATAAAAACTATTTTGCAAATAGATACTGCATTAGAGAAGATAAAACATTCATGGTTCAGGAATTTTCTATCCAAATCCCCAAATATGTGCAATTTGCCACCAAAAGTTTTGAGGATATATCCAATAAAAACCTATTATTGAACATACTGCAACTGGACATGCAAAAGAAGTTTAACAGTAATGTTAAATATATTATAAAGCATTATTTTAATAAAATAAACATTTTCTATTATTTTAATATAATACATGTTTGCAAAACTAAAAGGGTTTTAAAAGTGCTAATTATAACACATAGTTTTCTTAGTATATATTAAAAGTTCTGTTTCTACTGGAAATGGAGTAGTACATCTGCCCATAAGTAGGCACACTGGCTGTAAAAAAGACAAAATTGTCATTTGTCAATTAATCCAGCTTCTTTAATTTTTGTGTAGAAGAATTTCTCCAGTATATTGGCACATTTGTAGTATTCACTCTCAGGAGGATTATACTCTCTGCAGTTTGTAAAGACCCGCTGTAAGTCTGCCATGAACAATTTCTTAGTCACGTAGTACCTATTCTTGAGTCGTTCGCTCATGGTTTTTAGATCTGTATGGGGGGGAAAAAAAGATTAGCAATCCTTGATTCCTGAAATGTTAAGAATGCATGCAGCAGTTAAGATGCACTATAGTTGCTGTCTATTTCTTTCTTTAGGTTACAATCCTTAATTACTTTTGTTTACTTAGGTACTGATCGCCTTCCCATTGATCCCACAGCAAAACAGTTACTTTCAATAAAGTGGGATAGGGGTTTTAATCACATGAGCATCTTTTTCCATGACCATGTGTGTATATATATATATATATATATATGCAACACCTAACTTTTGCCTCAATTTTAAGACTCAAAGGAAATTTACAAAACACTTTTCACAGACAAGCCTATGAACTTCACTTCATTAACTTCCTGGATACAAAAAATCATGGACTAAATATAGATATTGGATTTATGACACATTATAACCTGCCTGACAAGTGATTCCCCAGGTATCTCTCCACTATTTACCTGCTACATTCAACCCCCTCCCACCCTAGCTTGTCTTTCACCCACTGACTCCTCTATCTACATCTTCACTGACTCCTCTATCTACATCTTCACTGCTTTCTTGCATGTATACCAGCCTCTTGCCTCTTCATTCATTCCATCCAGGAAGAGCACACACCAACTGCAAATGCCTCCACAGCCTAATGAAGGGTATTTAAATCCAAAAGCTCACTAAGAAGAATTTTTCCAACTATTTGAGTTGGTCTAATAAAACACATCAGACTTACCTGAACAACCTTGTCTGCCAAGGGCTAAAATATAAATATTTGTCTGATATTCTAGTTGTCTTTATCCTCTAAGGCAGGGGTTAACAACCTATGGCCCACAGACTGGACCCAGCCCACCAAGCAACAATACCTGGCCTGTGAAACCAGGATATCTGCAGCAAATCTGCAGCCAAGGATGTTGGTGCCAGGCCAGCATACAGCAACCGCTGGGTCAGAAGTGGTGGCACACATTTGGACCTGGCTCTGTTAAATTTAGTCTACTACTCCTAGAAGGTTGCTAGCTCCTGCTCTAAAGGTGCTGTCCTTAAACTATTATAAGTATCAGCTGTGAAGGGAATTCAGCACTGGCCAGGATAATACCCTACAAAATGTATCACAAAAATATCAGAATAACAAACATCATAGTCCATTTAAGTTAATACAACAAAGGATAGGTATCTTTGTTTATGATAAGCAATAAGTACAGGATCTATGTTATACATTTTAACTACTTTCACAAGTTTGTAATTAGTTAATAGATAAATCAAAGCAAATATGCAGGGTTGTTTGGGGAAAAATACAGTTTTCTGTAAGCTAATTCAGTTTGTTTTACTGGCTACCTTTGAAACAGGATCGCAAGGGGTCTCCTGTCAAGTCCCCTGTGTTTACAGGCAGTTTTTTGCCCAAGGAATCCCAGAAATCACCACTTCTAATGCACAAAACCAGAAGTGCCAAGAACACTTCTACTGTGTAGAACAGTGAAAGGCCATGCCTGCGCCATATGACTAGAGGTGAGAAGTTTCTAGAGAGTCTGAACTCTCAACCTTGATGAAGTTCTGACCTACTTTTAAGGTAGTCTGAGCACGCACAGTGTATAATGGTAATGCAACTGTTTATCAATACTGATCTATTAATCAGGCAGTTATGATAATGTTGCTTGTATTGAGTTGAAATATTTTGAATTGATTGGTCCTTTTAAGTACTGCCCAGGTTTGAATTTGATTGGGTATTGTGAAAAGGGGGATGATTGGACCACTGGGTGAATGACAGGTGGTGTGATTAGAAGGCTATAAATCCTGTCCAGAGCAGCCAGCAGGGGCTCGGGCTCCCTCTCACTCTGACTGGATGGTTCTGATTCTGGGCTCTAGGAGAGTGAGAGTTCATCAGGTGCATGTTCCTTGCTGTGACCCGGTCATTGGGAAGCTGCAGTTGGGTAAAGTATCACCCTTTCCCTATTTGAGGTGCTGAGTACCTAAGCAGGGAAAAGCTAGAAATCCTCAGGGACTGTCAGAGGGTTTCTCCTGCTCACTAAGCCCAGAGTGTTCTTGCTGCCATCCGTGGCTTCTGGGTTGTCTGTAAAGTTGCACGGCAGTTAACTGTGTAGTGACCGAAGCTCATTGTAATGTGTAGTTGATTGGCTGTGTGACCAGAGACATTGGGTTTGGGATGTGTGTTTGGTTATTGTCCCATCGGGTGTATTTTATTGTGTTGTGGTTTGGATGTTATGGGAATATTGCATTGGGTAGATGTTGTACGGGTTTTGTTGTGTAATACAGCTTATATTGCACAAACTACCTGTGTTGTAGTGTGTAGCTACTCTTTCCAACTCTGAGTGGGGTTGGGCAGTAGATCAATGCTAAGGGAAATTAAGTTACTTTAACACTCCAAACCTGACTACCTGTGGGTCATAGAGGATTAACGATCCTCTGGATTCATTAGTTAATTGGCATCTCCATGGATGGTCCTTCGACTGCACTTGCCCACACCATGGTACAGTACCACAAATATGGTCTATATATCTTAAGACAAGACACACGACCCACACTGCAGAAGGCAAAAGTTCCTATGGTCTACAGTTCTACTCTAGACTGGTCCTTCACTACCCCCATTCTCCTGTTGTACATGTGAGGCAGAAGATAGGGCAGGCTGGTACTTCACAGACTAATTAATTCAAAGAACACAACAGCCTACTTTTTCAGGTGCAATGATTATAAATGAGCTAGTACTGGACGCAAGAATTCTGAAGTCAAGATGTTTGCTGTGTGCATTGAGACGCCCATACCCAGAACCCTCTTCCAGTTCACAGCTACTTCACAGCAGTGCTAGAGCTGGGCTCTAGAAAGTTCAAAGTTACTTGAAAAAATATCTAATATTTGCAAAAGCAAGTCTTACATATTGCTAAGAACCATGATGGCAATGGAGATGTTGGAAATAGCAAAACATCTCTCATCTCAACTAGAGGGATAGAACTAGTAGAAACAGATAGTACAGATGGAAACAATTCATTCTTGTCATTAATTTGCAATAAAGATGTGACCTCCAGAAGGGAGAACAGCTCTACAAAAAGTTACAAGTAACATCAAATTATTTCAGAAAGGAAGAAAAATTAAGTCTGTTAAGTTTGCATAAGCATCCTGGGAATCTTAAATATGTGTGAAATATTGAATCACTACAGTAGTGGTGGTCAACCAGGGGTACTTAAAAAGGTCACAGGAGGTACACAGACCTAATATGGCTGATAAATGATGCAGCTGGGTACGGGTGGTAAGCGTGTTATGAGGGAAGGGGAGGGGGAAGGGTTCATTCGAAGCCCCAGCAGTGAGGAAGGGAGTGGGGCTGGGGTAGACTGAGCCATGTTGGGGGTGGCTCCTGCCACTGCATGCACCCTGGAAGGGCATGGGGGGTCATGTGCCCCCAGATCAGCGTGTGCGGCAGGGTGGGCTGCTGCTGTGGGCTGCGGATGCATCGGGCTCTGTCCAGCAGGGGCTGGGCCAAGCCGTGCTCAGGGCATGTAGCAGTGGCACTGGGAGGGGCTGCAGCCACTGCAGAATTCCCCATAGCCCCCTCCCCTCACAGCCTCCTCTCCCAGCAATGCCCCAAATGCAACCCGGCACTAGCCCCAGTCCCCAGCAGCATCCCACCCAACCCCGTATGCAGATCCAAGGGCACATGCCTCCACGCCCTCCTGGGGGTGCGTACAGCAGCGGGAGCCACCCCTTCCCATACCCTCCAGATGAACTGCTCGCAGCCTCAATCAAGGCCCCCCCATTGGTGAAGGAGGGAGTGGGGCTGGGGCAAGGGCAGGGGCTGGCTCTGCACAACCAGGGCAGAGTGGGGGATGCAGCCACGAGCAGTTCATCCAGAGGGTGTGGCCGGGGGTGGCTCCCACTGCTGCAAGCACCCTGGGAAGCATGGGGGTGTGTGCCCCCAGATCTGTGCATGGCCTGGGCTCAGGGCTGCACTGTGCTCTTCCCAGTGGGGGCTGGGCTGAGCTGTGCTCGGGGCAGGTGGCAGCAGTGGGAGGGGGCTATGGTGGGGGCTCCAGCCACCCCAGAATTCACTGTAGCCTCCTCAAACCCCCCTCCCAAACCCCAGCTGGAAAGAGCCTGGTGCCAGCCCCAGCCAACAGTGGCAGCCTGCCCTGTCCCGCACGAAGATCTGAGGGCACACACCCCCCATGCCCTCCCAGGGTGCACGCAGCTGCAGGAGCTGCCCTCCTGAACCTTGCCCCAGCTGGGCAGTCCATGCCCCAGCCCCACTCCCTCTCCAACATTGGGCCCACCTGCCCTACCCCAAGCACAGACCCAGGGCCACACACCCCCATGCCATCCCAGCATGTGTGCAATGGTGGGACCTGCTCCCCAAATGAGCCACTCGCAGCTCCATCCCATGCTCTGTCCTGGCTGTACAGCCCCAGCGCCACTCCCTCCCTCACCGCAGGGGCCTCGATCTGTCCTCCCTTCCCCTCCAGCTCCTTAAAAACAAGAAAAAAATATAAAGGGGTACATGAGCTGGAACTTTGAGAGAGAAGGGGTACACTTGTTAAAAAAGATTGAAAACACCTGCACTACAGCATGCAGCAAAGAAACAGCTAACAACTGCCTCCCCCTATTAATAGAAGAGGGGTGAAAAACTCAGGGACAGGTTTATCCACTTCCTATCAATTATACTGCCAAAACCTGGACCACTTTGCATTTGTCAGGTTGTAGGTTTACTGCTGTTTGACATCTGTGCTTTATTCTGGGGAGCATTCCTACCCAGTCTTCACTAACCCAAACTCCTACTTCCTTCAGTAAAATGGAAATCAGCTAGATACTTAGCCAACCATTCTCCTGTCTCTCTACTATTACTAGCAACCCTTTGTCTCCACTTATCTTTCTGTTTCATTCACTAAATGATCGAGCCTGTTCTATATAAAAATTACTTAGCAGGCATCTTTTTCCATACACTAAACATACATGAAATCATTAAAATCATGTTTTTATTTGAGTATGCTGATTCCAAAGAGCCACCAACAAGAATTAATATTTGTACTGTCAGTATATAATAATCATTTAAAATAAAGTATAAATAAGGGTTCAAATGAGTTTTGATTTCAAATGTCTGCAGTAATCTACAAATACCAAACACATAGCTGTTTAGGGAGAAGTATCAACATATTGCTAATCTTGATTCATAAATCCTTTGATTCATTTTAATTAAATGGGGTGTTTCATTATAGCTACCTAAATAAAAACATACATACTAAGGAGAGTTGATTTTTTTAGTTTCATTAAATTTAGTGGTGCACACAGGTATTTAGATTGTAGAGAAAAAAATTCTGCAGGCTTTTATGACACACACACACACACACACACACACACACACACAC
>NW_017728886.1:65559081-65583405 GCF_001723895.1 Crocodylus porosus | reverse complement strand
CACACACACACACACACACACACACACACACACACACTAGCCAATTGCCCGTCAAGAATGACAGGGTGGGAGCGGGTGAGGATGGAGACCTGTGCCCCCACCCCCATCCAGGCCCACTTCGCTCCTGCTGCTTAGGGCCTAGGCCCAGGCCCGTTGCCCCCATCCTTGCCACAGCAGCGGGGGGGAGGGGAGGAGCAGGCTTGGGCCCAATGCAGGGGAAGACCAAGCCCAAACCCAAGCCCAAGGGTGATGAGAAGCCAGGCTGCTGCAGCAAGGGAAGGGGAGCAGTGGGCCCGGGCTGAAACCAGCAGCAGCAGGGGAATGGGAGAGGAGTGGGACCGGGTCCAACGTGGGGGAGGAGGCCTGCTCCTCCCCTCCCCCAGTCACTGCCATGGCCAGACTCGCTGCTCCCCCCACCCCCACGTTGCGCCTGCTTCCCCTTGCGGCAGCAGTGATGAGGGAAGAAGAGTGGGCCCAGGCCCAAGGCTAGGGAGAAGCCGGGCCGCCGTGATGTGGGGGACAGTAGGCCCAGCCTGACCCAGCAGGGGGGACAGGAGCAGACCTGGACAGGCTGCCGTGGTGGGGGAGTGTCAGAGAGCAATGGGCCTGGGCCCACCCAGCCCAGCAGGGGGGACAGGAGGAGCAGGCCTGGGGCCAATGGGGGGGGGTGGGGATGGAGAAGGAGTGGGATCGGGCTTAAGGGGCAGGGAGGCAGCCCTCTCCTCCCATCCCCCAGCCGCTGCTGCATCAGGCCACGTCAGGCCGGGCCCACTGTTCCCCCACCACCACCGCGGTAGGCTGGCTTCTCCCCCAACTCGGGTTTAGTTTTCCTCCCCTGCTGGGGCCCGGTCCCACTCCTCCACCACCACCCCTTCTCTCCCACATCGGCTCTGAGCCCACTCCTCCCATCCCCCTCCACTGGGTCAGCCCGGCCCACTGCTCCCCAGCCACGGTGGCCTGGCTTCTCCCCACCCTTGGGCCTAGTCCCCCCCTGCATCGGGACCGGCCTACTCCTCCCCTTCCCCACTGCCACTACCATAGATAGATAGAGGTATATTTTTCAGGTTTGTGTCAGATTGTTAGTTGGGCCATAGTTCCATGTATCTCAAAACAGCATTTTTGTGCTTCAGCTACAAGCCCTAAGTGCCCTAAATGCATTTCGTTGATGGAAGGCCACTTTAATATCAGCAGTGAGGGAAAAGCCAATAGAAGGACAGCAGACTTCTGAGTTCTATGGTTAGAAAGAAATTCATTAAGGAGAAAACACTTTCCCTATGCTGCATTTGTAAGTGAGAGAGAAAAAGATATCCATCTGAATATGTAAGTCACTGATTCTAAGTCAAAACCACTGTCAACAGGAATAAAACACTGTAGGTGCATCTACATGAGACATTTACTGCGGAGTTGCCTAGTTAGTTCTGCAGTAAAGTCTCAGCATCTACACGTATGGCCCTACTAGGCCACAGGAAATTAATACATGTCACCATAGGTTATTACTTGCAAACAAGTATTATCCTGTAGCAGCATTTAGTGCACCACAACATATGTTTAGATGCTGATGGAACTGACTGAGGCATGAGGGTGTTTCAGTGCTGGGACTGCCTCCTGTCTAACCCTGCACTGAAGCAGCCTCATGCCCCAGCCAGCCCCTCCGCAGCATGCTGAGCAAGTTCGGATCAGCTGGCCAGCCTGAGGCTGCTATCTCAGGCCCCCTGCCAGCCAGGGCTGCTCTGAGCTGGCTCAATGGGCTGCAGTCCCAGGCACATATGTAAACACAGCACCCAAGAGAAATAAACTCTGGTGTGAACTGTGCTGGAGTTTATTCAATTAAATTAATAACACATGTAGACACCTCCCTGTCATGGAATTTGCAAAGAGATACAACTCACAATAGCAAGAGGGATGTGAGAGGATAATGCAAAATAATGCTAAAAAGTTTGTTACAGAAACTGAAGAACATTGTATAAGAGTAATGGGACACTGTATAAGAGTAATGGAGAGAAAAGTGATAGTAGTGTCATAAGAGTAAAGTATTAAAAAACTGAATTTGGAGCAGTATCAGGCCTCTCTTTAGACCATTAGTGAGGTAGGAGATGCCCCTGCAGAAAAGGAAGGGTATTCCATTATACCTTCACACCAGTGTTCAGTCAGCCAATATTCCATGTAAGAAATTTGAGGTCACACATAGTAGGAATAGTGACGTATACACCAGCTGTTTGTCTAGCTGTTTTCACTTGAGAGATTCAGGCTATGTCAAATGACAAAAGCTGTACTGATTAAGTCCATTTGGAAACAGATTTAGTTAAATCAGTACAGCCCTCTTGTTTGGTTTCTCTTAAATCAGATTAAGAGTACCTTATATCGATTTGGATTAAACAGATTCCATACTGATGTAAGCTAGATCAACATATGGTACTCCTAAACCAATTCAAGGGGACTGAAAATAAGGGGTTGCCTTCATTTAGTTAAATAAATTGTGACTCTGTGTGCAGGAAAAACCAAAGCATAATGAAATGTATTTATTTTGTACACATCTCACATAGGGATGATTTGAAACACTAGAATTCCAGAAGGTTTTAAAGCAAAACTTTAATGTAAGGGAAGATACGCAAGGGGGCAAAAAATCACCAGGAAGCACCATGCTTTCTTGCATACCACCCCCCCCCCCCAAATAAGATATACACCTTGGTTTTGGAAGGCAGAATATAGAAAAAGGAATTTTTCCAGCCATGGGCTGGCTGTGTGACATAGTAAGTCCTCCTCGAAACAAAAGGTTCAGGAAACAGCCTGGATGAGGCAGCAGGAACTTGCTAGTATGGCAAGAGAGCAACAAGGCTAGGCTCGAGACCCTTGCAAGGACAGTAGCAAGACTGTTGCTTCTTACTGTAAACAGTTCCTGTTAATAATAAAATGTTTCCACACAAGTCTCATCAAAATACTATGGATTGCATGCAGCAGCTTACTCTTAGCCAGCTCAATTGTTCAAATAACAGCTGTGAGAAGGTTAACACTGGACTCCACCACTGCTGCTCTGCTGGGCCACACAAACGCAGAGATGCTATGCCCCATTTTGGCCACCATTAGAAACATAGAGATGCTGTTCACTATTCCTCCCTGCTTCTATTCCAGCAAAGAAAAATCAGCTTCTTCCCTTAAGACGTGTTTCAATTTTGGAGGGCTGATTTTGGGGCAAAGCCTGTATGCAGTGTATAAGTAAATACAGTACTTGCTTTACAATAATACTGTCTTGTTTGATGGACCTCACAGCAAACAGCATGGTATAGCACTAATAGGATACAGCTTCTTCCAATTAACTTTAAGGAGCTGTTAACAAATAACCTCTCCCATTTAGTTGTATACTTTGTGGAGCACAAGTGAACTGGAAAAAAAACAACCTGAATATGATGGCACAATTCAGAGCTTTGGAAAAGTAGTTATCTTCAAGAGCATGGGCAAAACACAAAAAGCCTAAGGCTAGTAATCTATACAGATAACACTGGAGACCGAAAACCTACAATTATGAAACCTTAAGGGGCCCTCCAATTTGGACAGCATTAGAATTTTCTTTAATAAATAAAAGTTACTGTGGGTACAGCATTATACATTTAATGACAAAGGTATACATAGAGCTGTAGCCAAAGAAATTCACCAAAAAAACCATACATAGCTAAGTGCTTTTTCTTTTGAAGAAATATCATTTTTCCCTTTTTTGTCAATATACAGACAAGCACAGCAGAAAAACATTGTGAAGACTGTCACGCGGCCTGTCATGTGGCCCTTGATGGCTTGCCAAAACGCAGTAAGCGGCCCTCTGCCCAAAATAACTGCCCGCCCCTGAGCTAGAGAGAACTTTAAATCTATACTTTAAAATGTTAGTGGCATTACCCATGGGAAACCTTATAACTTCATAATATCCAGGAGCTTCTGTTCTCTTCACAGGTTCCATGAAGGGCCAAGCGCTTTGATGGCTCTTTGGAGGAAATAAAAAAAGGAGTAAGGTATCTAATATGGAAACTCCATGTTGGAAATCATTAAAAAATCTTTATAGAAGATGAACTAAAACTAACACCCACCTTAACCTGCTGAAGGATGGTTTTTAATGTGCTGTAAAGCTGATCTGGATCTTTGGACTCTTTACTTGAAATTTAAAAAAAAATACAAAAAAAGATTAGCTTTATTCTCTTATTTCTTGTCTATAATTCTGCATTTAACATGAAACCAATGCTCAAACAGAAAACATTTTAACAGAAAAACAATACCCAGGAGCTAGTTTATTGATGATTATTTATCTCAATTTTGCTCTCAATATAAAAGAAACACTTCAAGTTACATAGCCTGGAGACTTGTTTTCAAAGAATTCTCAAATTACTTAATAATTTTAGTTGTTCAAATTGTACTTACCCTCTCTCTTTTCCACTTGGTTTCCAGCCAGTCTCTCCTGCACACCAACAAAATTAAACATTACATGAGAACAACTTTAGGTCAGAAGATTAAGAGTTAATATGAATCTAAAAAAAAGAATAATAAATATCAGTGCTCCCTGAATAAAGGGCTTTTTAGGATTAATCTTAAAACTACAGTACTTTAGCTCCCAGCCCCGTTTCATTTCCTACAAAATATACTCTAATATCCTGTATCATGAAGTCCCATTCATGATACCGTCCCAGCAAGAATGCACTGTTTTCTTTAAAAATCCTTTACCATCTTTTATTATTACCTCCAGCATTTCTATGTAAAGAAAATAGATGTAAAATGATGTAATGATTTCCTAGAGCCAGAAAATAAATTACAAAGTCAGACAACAGAGAAAAATATTATTGATAGGCTTAGTTTTGTTATATCCCAATCCGTACTTAATTAGCACAAGGCTAGATCACTGAATGGGATTATAGTAGTCAGGTGGAAATTACACGTGAAAACACAACAAAGGACCATCACATGCCAATAGAATTAAATAATGTATGTAGAATAGCTCTAGACTAGGAATCCTTGAGAACATTTCTAAACCTGTAGAAAAAAAAATATCAGATTAATTTAGATATATCTATGCTACCAATAAGCAATATTTAGCGGCTTCTAATTTCTCTAATCTTGGCCTCTATTTTTGGCTATTTTGATGCAGCACTGCATTAAGGGAGGTTGGTACATACTAATTCCAGGAATGCTTTCAATAGGAATCTGTCGTACGCCATCCTTGAAGCAGGAAAGACCAGGATAGACTTTTCGAATCTGAGCTTGTTTCCTTTCAATCAGCTTTTTTATAATCTGTTATAATGTAGCACAGAAAAAGAAATGTAGTTTCAAAAATCAAGAACTGTAGTTGACAAGCTCAAAAGCAACTAGTAAGACACTGCAGCAGAACCGTAATGTGTAGAAACATATTATTAATACGTTATTATTCCATTTCTGTGCACCAAAGATTTCCCCTGAAATCACTGTGAAGTTTGGATGCACACAGAACACAAAGTTAATCCATCATAAATATTTTATTGAACAAGAATAGTGCTTATCTTCTAGTTTTCAGATGCACTTGTTCAGTTTTAAAGTCTCTGTGTAACTGTGGACGGTGTTTGTATATTAATCACAACGGCCCTTATTCAAGATTTTCCCTCAAGGAAGTCAAGATTGATGATATACATACAGCAGAAAACTCTTCTGCCTTTCCTTGCATTCAGCTCATCATCTGAATTCATGAAAAACCAGAGGGTTTTTTCCAATTGAAAGGGTGAAGGATTTCTTAGTGTGATATCCTATATTGGACCAACTATGTAGCTGAGATAAAGTGAGTCAAGCTTTCGAATGCAAGACATTCTTGCTCAGGTCTCTGATCACAGGAACCATCACTCTGACACCACCAACTGAAAGGTTAATTCTGTGTTTGTCCCCCTTTTGTTACCTCAATTTTAATTAATTTTGTTTTGTGCTCCTGATGAGTATTTAAACGCTTTGCTATACTCTGTGCCTGGAAGATGTCATTTTCAAAATGACTGCTTCCTGTGTAATTATTCTTTTTATACATTTAAACACTTAATACTGGATATATATTCTTTTTTTTTTTAATTTGAGTTAATCATTACACTTTTTTGAGATTACAATAGGGGGTTTTTTTGATAAGGAAACAATTTTCTTTAAAAACGGAATATCCCCACTACTGGGTTTCTAAAACTAATTTTTACTATTTTCTTTTAAAATTCACATGTTTTAAAGTGGTAATAAATGTTAAACTACAATATCAGCCAGTCCATTTGTCTGGAATCAAAATCTTATAGAAGCCAGGCTAGAACAAACCGTGATATTCTCTCTAGTCTCTACCCACAAGACCAATATTTTTGGATGTTTCTGATGAAACAAGTGGTGGACAAGTTAATGATGAAATTGAAATCATTAGCATTAAATTTCAATGTCAACATTTCTTCAAGGAGACATGGAATTTTTCATGCTTCCCAGAATTGTTGGTTTTGTTTATTTACAGCCTATGCAAAATGGCAGTGTGATGGTTCACACTGACTTTTTCCAGTCATATGGATACAATCCAATTCTTTAGATGAAAGCTTAAATTCTGTACATACGATGGGACTAGGAAAAACAGGATGTAGACTACAGGCCAGTTCCAGCTCCATTAGACCCACTGATAAATGGCATTGGGAAGTACTGCAATAGTAACATGGACATTTCTATGTAGTAAAGGGGCATAAGCAAGAAAAGTGCCTTGTATGGTTTAGGTACAACCTCAGGGAGACAAATTGAGCGGTGACAACAAGAACACGGCTAGAACATGGGTTGTGAGAAAGCAAGGCACATAGAGCAAACAAGGATTAATGGAAGGAATGTAAACTTTCAGGAACAGGTCTCTTGAGAAGGGAAGATAAATATATGATAATATCACAGTAGCTTTAATTCCTAAGTTAAAGAACCCTGTATTTGAAAATAAATCTATACAACAAAAATTACTGCACCCAACAACAATGCACTAAAATTCAAGCAAATTCTTACACTATTCTTTAAGACTGTCTACAAACAGCTATTTCTTCTTTTGGATTGTAATTCATTTAAAGAAAATGACATCTTTCCTGAGCACTAAATTTAACAGAATTTATTTTGGCTTGGTTTCTGGTAGGAAACTGTTTTGGATTTACAGCTGTGGAAGCAACAAGCCACAATCCACCCATCAGCCACCTCATCAGCACTCAAAATTATATTTACACCCATAAGTCTTAATATTTCGTTTGTATTGACAAAATAGACAGACATTTTTTCATAAAGTTACAGACTGATGAATGTTTGAAGATATCCCTATAATGCAAAGAGCACAGGATTTCTGGAGGACTGCAGCACCTAACTGCAAAATAAAATATTACAAACACACTTCCAATGATGTGGAGGTTGGAAAACAATACCATCTTGGATGGAGAAAGCAAAATTTTCAAAAGTACCCGAATGATTAAAGTTCCTAATTCTCATTTTCACCAGTGACTAATGTTGTAAAATGGATGAAAAAAATTATATCATCTTCAAAATTGTGAAGAAAGATGGAGGAATCACTGCAGTTCAGCTGACACATGGCAACTGTTTTGTGTTCACTCCTGTCCCACAGTAACCGGATGCTCAACAATGGTAACTTAGCACTGTTTCATTGATGGGCACATTGTTCCCTGACTTAACTTCCAATTACTGTAATATAAGAACAGACACTCGAATGGTTACAACAAAGCACATGATACATGATAAATCTTTTGTACCCCTCTAATTTGGTATGTTTTCTTCCCCTGTCTGTAACCTAAGTCATTTAGGAGCTTAAGCTGCATTGAGAAATCAAAGCAATGTAGGCTCCTAGATGCCTACTTCACAAAAAACAGAAAATCTGGATCCGCTGCTTAATGGTGAAGCTAAGTTTTTAATAGAAAATGCAAAGAAGGCGGAGCTGCTCAATGAACTACTTTGCCTCAACCTTCAGGGAACAAAACAAAAATGAACAAACCCCACTGCAACCAGACAATTATCAAAATTAATACAAATGAAGAAGAGAATGTGGATAATGGGGATGCAATAGAGAACTTCTGACAAATTAAATTAATTTGAGTCGGCAGTAAACGAAGAAATTTCAGAGCTACTGACAATAATATTTGCAGTCATGGATGACAAGTGAGGTTTTGGGGTTCGGGACTGAAAGAGAAGCAATATGGTGCCTTAAAAAAGGAAGACTCAGGAAGTTATAGACCAGTTAGCTTGACTTCAAGATATCTGGGAAATTACTAGGGCAAATCATAAGACAATCAATCTGTAAACAACTAGTGGAGAAAGGGGTGATCATTAGTACACAAGAGCAAATCATAGCAAATTAACTTGTTCTCATTTCTTTGACAAACGGGGATAACTAGTGTGACTGAATGTGATGACTAGCGTGATGAATGAAGAAAATGCCTGGGAAGGGGGCAGGCTGTTAATAGGCAGTCTTTCCTTTTTTTAAATCGTGGCATGATCTAGTCAGATAAGTAGGAGCATGGGGTACAAAGGAAGACATTCTTCCATGGCCACAAGGTTCTCAGAGCCTGGGGAGACTTGCTGCTGCAAGACAACTGGAAGACACACCGCCTGGTGAAAAGGGAGGCACATGTGAGAGGCAGGGAAACCATAGTGAGAGACTTGGGAGTTTTGGCAAGCCTTGAACCCTCCTCTGGGCCCACCAGAGTACTTTTGGAGGACCATTTTCCCTGGCAGCAATCCTGGATTTTGGAGCCCCCGTCCCCCACAGAAGAATGGCCCGTCCATCCTGACATTCTTGGGCTGGTGGGGAGAAGAATTATGTTGTGGTGGGAACCCTACCAGAATAGTTCCCACTGCAGAAGAATGCCTCACCGCTCTCCTGCCAATCACCTAATTAGTGGGATGATGGGAGGAATTTTCCCCCAGGACTCCCTGACAGCTTGTTCCTGGATGGACTATCAGAGAGCCAGTGCTCTCCTTCCTGCCATCTTCCTTGGGAAGGAGCGCAGCAGCCTGTGCCATATAGAGTGTCTTCCAAACCAGAGAGAAGCTGACAGCTTTTCAAGTTAGACTGGGTAGGAGGGAGATCTTCCTCATAGGAATCAATCTAACTTTCTTGTGGAAGAGCCAGTTTTCTTCTTCAATAAATTGCTTGAACAGCTGTATGCTTTCTTTTTTAGCCAGAGGAAAGGTTTTTCTCCCAGTACAAATACCTATTCCTGTCCAAAGGTGACAAAAGGGTTTGGAAAGCAAGCACTAAGAGGAATGGTTTAGAGAATATAGGAATATCTGGTCTTGAAAAAAGGAAAATAAGGGAGAACACTGAAAGACAGCCAGAATGAAGAGGGAGAGCAACTGTTGTCCTCTGCCATAAAATGTAGGATGGTGGTGACAATGTCCTAGCAGTGGCACAGGACTAGGTTCAGAGGGTAAGGGGCTGACAGCAACCCAGCCCAAGATGTGGAAATGAGAGACAGGAATGACCACC
Organism: Crocodylus porosus; assembly: GCF_001723895.1. Classification (NCBI taxonomy): domain Eukaryota; kingdom Metazoa; phylum Chordata; order Crocodylia; family Crocodylidae; genus Crocodylus; species Crocodylus porosus. The sequence continues at coordinate 65,573,933 of NW_017728886.1, read as the reverse complement.
TGTACAAGTTACTGCCTGATCATTCCCAGTTTTGTTAATAAAGTTGTGGCCAAATTAAACAATAGAATCATAGAAATAGGGTCGGAAGGGACCTTGTAGATCTTCAAGTCCGACCCCCCGCCTGGGCGGGAGAAAAGACTGGACTCAAATGTTTGCATCTCATCTATCTACCTGCATATCTGGGCCAAAGAGTGGGTTATTCAGTTAGGATGTTTTCTCTATTCAAAAACACAGACTGATAGAGAAAATATTTTTCAAAATAATAAGAGACTTAAACCTGTATCAGGAGGACATAATGATGTTGTGGTTTATAGAAAAAAAACTTGTGAAGGTTTATTGTTTCTTCCATTACCCAAGCAAGAATGCATGCCCAACGTTTAACTTCAGCACTTAATTACTTTGTTAATTCAAAGTCTGTGTTGGGAGAAAAATGGTAGGTTGTTTAAACATTAAAGAAAGAACATACTTTGAAAATGCTCCACTCAAAGTGACCAGGGCTGACCGTGTAGTTTTGCTAAGAGTTTAGACAATGGATTTGAATAGGATAGTTTGGATATGAATGAACTTCCCTCAGGCAGGGGGTTGAACTAGGTCCCTTCAGGCCTTACGTCAGAGCAGACTTGATTAATCAGGTCAACTGGAGTGTGGTAATTAGCCAGACAGCCTCTACATCCCACATATCAGTGTCCTCACATTTCAAAATAGCAGTGGGGGTGCTTAAACTAAAACTAATTCAACAAGCTTTTGTTAAAGGGCCCCCACCGCCATTTTGAAGCATGGGGACACTGATACACAAGATGCTGGATGGACTATCAGAGAGACAGGTGCTTTAATTAGAGTGGCTCTCAGACAGAACATTTTAAAGAAGTTAATTAACTAATTAAAAGTAATTAAAATTAGAACTAATTAAAGAAGTATTTTATTTACTAACTTGCACACAATCAATGATTTCATTTTGAGCAATGAATATGAATACTTTTCTGTATCACCATCACAGTAAAAACAGGAAAGTACAAGTTATGCTTTACCTGGCAAACCTATGACAATTAAGGCTGGATTAAAATGTTCCAACTAAAAATGACCAGTATGATGTTTTGCATAGTGGATACGTGCATGGAAGGGGACAGGTATCCCAGTGCTAACAGAAATTATTTTAAATTATTTATTGAAGCTATTTAAAATGTGATGTACATCTTGTTTTTGAAGAAAGACTACAATATTTCATTTCAGCATTTACCTCTTTTTGCTTTTTAATGATGACAGAAAATTCAGTGTAGGGAATCCTTGGATTTAATTCACATCCCATTAATGTAGCTCCTTCATAATCCTTGATGTAGCCAACATATTTTGCTTTTGGTACTTTAATATCTTTGGAGAAGCCCTGAGAAGAGATTAAATCAAATTATCATAAATTACATATGAAAAAAAACTGCATTAACTGAAAAACAACTATAAATTACAACCAAAAATCCTTAGAACATTAAAATGACAACAAATATAAAAGAACAGCTACAAACCATAGCTCTAGACTTGCAAAAATACTTCGAAACTCAAGTAACTTTATATAAATATTGTTTATATATGTGTGTAAGGTTGGGACAGGATTGAGTACTATGAAGAGCAGAAGCTAAAATCAAAAATATACCATTTGTATGTGCATGCACACGTAGGGCTGGGGAAACATTGTTTTTATTGAAAATAAATTGTGTATAGATGAAAATGTTAGCCGTCATATATATTCAGGCATTTTTCTTCCAGGTCCAAATCCTACAGTCATTTGTCAAGCAAAAATTCTAAGGTAGATAGGAGTTTTACTGACTTAAGACAGAAGGTGAGAAATGTCAAAAAACCAGGAGCAAGCAATTTGGTGAGTCCATTCTTCTTGGACTAACTTTATACTTAGGATCATTTTTCCTGAACCAAAGTGGCTGCACGCTCAATCCAACACTACCAGAAGACCAGGAATCTTTCCTTTACCAACCACTATAGCTCATTTATCTATGCTGGGTGTTGCAATAATATTTATGAAACCTCAGTCAGAATCAGGAAGGCAGTCATGATCTTTCCTAAAGTTTATAACAAAACTAGTAAAGTGCATAAACATAGAGACAAAACAAAACTGGCAATATGAATCAGCCTCGCTAAGTAGAATGATATTTCACTCTGCACTATACATACATATTGAATCATGATTATTAGGTACTATGGTGAATGATATATTAGAAAGATAGCTGGTGCTGAGGAGCCACAAAGATGAACAAAAGACCAGTGAAGAGACCAAGGGTGTCTGCATATCCAGATATGATCCTCTGACAGAACCACTAGCTCCCACACAAGGATGTCAGAAAATCTGCAGTTTCTGGGGCAGATTCCACACCCTTACTTATTGCAGTTATACACACTCCCATGACTCACTTCTAAAGCGAGCAAGGAGAATCGTTTTAGTGTTTTTTTAATTGACTAATACTGGCCCTCCAATTCTTCATATAGATCTGCTAATTTGGCCCCCTGTGTGGCAAAGGGGGCCAATTGCAGCTGATCCATTTGACCTTAATGATTTACTGATTTTTTTTTATACTTAGCATCTCTTATTTTAAAAAAGGAACACAATCAGACACTGAACACAAGACATAACTCCACCACTACTGACAACTCCACCTTATCTGCTGACATAACTCCACCACTTTTAGAAGTTGTTTACACAAAAAGGATACCAGTCCATAATCAGTTCTGTTCTGTATATTAAAACCACACTACCATCATGCGCCTGTCAATTCTCAAACCCCTTTCAACAATTGTGACTCTTTAAATGGAGTGGAGCTGATACTTTGTAAAGATGAAACATGCATTTTAACATATAAACTGTAAATCAGAAGTAAGTCTTAATTCATCGTAATCAATTTTATTTGTGATGGTTTTACACATGATTAAGAGCATTATGTAATCTACAAATATATTCAGTCTTCTTTCAAAATAAATTACATTGTAAAAACAGCTTCTTGACTGTGGCTAATACAAAACATATTTGGTGATTTAAAACAAACAAACATTTTATCTAAATGATTAGCTCTCACAAGATGCAAATATTGTTCCTAAATTTCAACTTCTGCCACTGATCTAAATCTTTTCTTAGACTGACTTACTTGTTTTTTGAAGTAGCCAATTGCATATTCATCTGCATATGTGAGGAAGTTGAGAATGTTATGTTTAATGTGATATTCTTTCAGATGATTCATCAGATGAGTTCCATAACCCTGTGTGGAAATTATTTTTAAAAAATCAATATGAAGTCATTAGGGTTTACATAGATAAGAAGCAGTGGGGCAAGAAATATGACTTACCTGTTCTTTTAGAGTAATTTTCTCTAGATCCTATTCTCAAGAGCCTCTAATACTTAACTCAGGAGGGATTTTAAAAGACCACACAATTTCCAATCATCTCAAAAGAACACTTGCAACTCACTAGGGAACTTAGAATATCACTGCTTTGACTGATGATTCACTTTTACTTTTATAATATACTACCAGAATTTTCTTGACCATGAGAGGGACAGAAAAACAACATGAAGCTAAAGAGGCATTTGTTTCAAAGAGCTGTAATGCAAAGTCAATATGTATATGTATATTGTTCAAGTGTCAAGCACATATAGTCACATACTTGGAGACTAACAAAGGTAAAATAATATAATGGTGGGAATCCTTGAAATAGATAATATAACCTCTTCTTACTAATCAACTTAGCAAAGTCATTTCACGATGGCTAGGTTGCTAGTGTGCCCAGACTAGTAATTACAATTATCTTACTATTGATTATGCTTCATTGTATACTAAAAATTATATACTCTTTGGGGCAGGGACTATATTTGTTACATATGAAAAGGACCTTGTACACTGGAGGCTTGATCTCCAACCAGCATCCCTAGGTACTGCCGTAATACAAATAAATAACACCAATGCCTGTTAATGGCAAATGAGGAAAAAAAATTGATCTTGTTCAGTAATAGAAGAAAATTGTGTAATTATGTAATTTAAAGGTGAATAATCCTAGAGAAAAGAAATATGCTTTACATACACTTCCAAACTCCTCTATTTTTCATCTTATGTTGAAATATAACGGACTAAAATTGCATTATTCTTCGGTAATAAAATATAATATTTTATACTAACTATTCATCTGACTGAATTTTGCATTCCTGTTTATGTTGTAATTAAGAATAAAAGGAAAAAAAAATGGGAACCGTTACAAGTCTGTAGGGCACATATCTAGGGACCCTTATTTTATGGGAAGGTTCAGAGAATTCTTATACATTAACACAGCGAACAATAAATTATTCAAATGTATTCACTCTCATAAACACTCCAGCAGCTTAATGTTTAAAAAGGGAAGTCATGCAAAAAGTTGTGCCTAGGAGTCAGACGCAACTACCTCAAAACCATTTCAGCTTTCAAAGGAAAACAGTCCCCCAGGCTACTTCTTAGTTCAGCCACCTGAAAGTTTATAAAAGATAGGAAGTGCTTCTCACGAAAAAGGGCTGCAAGAGCTATCTGTGAACGTAAGAATATTCTGAGTTGAAGGCTGACAAATAGGCAACTAGCTCAGAAAGAAACACAAGCCCCATATTCATAGACAATCATCTTAAACCGGGGCTGGGCAAAATGCAGCCCACGGGGCCCCTAAAAAATTTCGAAAATTAATATTTATCTGCCCCTGGCTGCCTGTCATGCAGCCCTCAATGGCTTGCCAAAACTCAGTAAGCGGTCCTCTGCTCAACATAATTGCCCACCCCGTCTTAAACATTTATGTAAAAACGCACTCTAGAATGAAACAAACAACTCTACTATAAGGATTGTGTTTGTATGTAATCTAGGCAGCCACTTGGAAGTTAGCCTTTTTTTATTATACCAGATTTTGAAAGGCTACCCCTGCAGACCTGTGACATGGCATGTGACAACTTTACCTTACACCACTCAAAGCTGCAGCACAATGAAGATTCATTTTTTCTAGTTAGACTCTGAGTGCGTTGTGCTTTAATACTTCCTTTTGGAAGTACTAAAGTATGGTGCAGTACAGGTGGTTACTGTGCTGTGCACAGTGCATAGTTATATTTTGCTGCTACGCTGCCGTAGCACAGCTGACAATCACATGTAGACCTGCATGACTGCTACGTCTCCGTAGCACGTTGCTACATCGCTGTAAGGTGATGTGTAGATGCACCCTCAAAAATACATGCATCTAGAATCTTATATTGTTCAAATCTTTTAAAATACTAGACACTTTAGTGCCAAGAGCTAAGTTTGAGTGAGTCTTTCTCCAAAAATCTGGAGTTTAGGGAATCCAAGTCTAACAAAAAATATTTACGTTTGTAAAAAAAAAAACAAACCAAACCCGCTCATCCTGCTACACCTTCACCAAGATCTTCCCCAAATATATAACCAGCACACAACCTCTGCCAGCTCAGTGTTTTTAACACTAAATTTGTTCCTATTTTCAGCAACAACACAACTGACTAACATAGCTAAAGCACCACCTACAGCCCAAAGGTTGAAATCAAATAGCCACAGGCTAAATGCTCAAATCAAAATAATAGTTTTGATTTACTTGTAATCTCTCTGTAAAAAGTTCATCTGGTTCTGTACCTTCAGCACTTCATATTCTTCAAGCAGAACAGTTTATTCTGAAAAGTTAATGCCCTTTAAAGGAGTTTTACAAGATTTTATATAGCACACCAGCATATTTTTAGATTGCAGGAGTTTGTCCATTTTGTTTTAAAAGTCATTTTTCATTGAAGTCATTTAAACTTGGGGCCCATGAGATTATAGTCACACAAGCAGAAGGCTCATTTTTATTCAACTACAAATGCTCTAGTAAGGTGATATAAAGCCACTCAAGAGGGCAGAGTAAATAGCCAGTGATGGGACCTAATAGACCAAGGACAAGCAAAGTCTGGCCCACAGGCCAGATCTGGTCAGCCGTGGACTCCATTTCTCAGCTGCCCCTGCCCTCCATGGAGACTCCAGCCGCACCTGCGCAGGGAAGTTCAGGCTGGAGTTGCCATGGAGACCAGCCTCAGTGGCAAGGGCCGTGTGCAGGGCGGAGCAGCACAGGGGGTTGCTCCGGAGCCTCTGGGAACTTGGGATGGGGGCAGCTTGCTCTGGAGCCAGGCCAGACCTGCAATCTGTAGCTTGCACACTCAGGGCAAGGGTGCACAAACAGGGGATTGCAGCTCTGCCCCTACTCCAGATGAGGCTGTCACTGCTGCAAGAACCTGAAACAGAGCCGTGATCCCCTGCTTGTGCACCCCTGACCGGAGCATGCAGGCTACAGGTTGCGGATCTGCCCTTGCTCCGGAGAAAGCTGTCCCCATCCCAACTTCCCAGCGGCTCCGGAGCAAACCCCTGCCCTGTTCTGCCACAAGTGCTGCCGGCACGGCTAAGGCTGGTCTCCATGGCAACCCAGCCTGAGCTTTCCTGCACAGATGCAGCTGGGGTCTCCATGGAGACTGAACCAAGCCATAACGGCAGGGGCTGCTGGGAAATGGAGACCCAGTACATCCAGATTGACCATTTTGCCCACCCCTGCAATAGAATATTTATTGATGAAGATTTTTATTAGTAAGGTGAAGATCCTCAGGCAATGCATCTAAATTATTTTTACGTAGTAGACTGATTTGTTAAATATATTGTTGAATATTCCTATACAGAAAGTGGAAATTAGAAGAGACAGCAGTTTCTAAACTGTAACTATAATCCATTTGCAAGTTGAGACTCCTCAGAATTCGGGTTTACTAAGATGCCTGTAATACACTTCTAACGTTCTCTTTACCTTGACTTGTTCATTAGAAGTCACAGCACAGAAAACAATCTCTGTAAATCCTTGAGATGGGAACATCCGGAAACAGATACCACCAATCACACGGCCATCTTTTATTAATGCAAGTGTCTTGTGTTTTCTGAATGTATAAAATAATGATAGCTTTAGTTCATGTACATATCACAGTTGCCCTCTTTTTAAAAATGTCATTTTTTTTTGTAGCCCCAAGGCAACCATGAATGCCTTTGCTAAATCTACTGAACAGTTATAATCTTAACATCATGCTCTACACCTAATGTAAAATGTATCAAGCTTTGTCTTTGCAGTTCACTAGCACAATGAGACTTCCTAAGCATTAAGGTAATACAAGTAAGAATTTCATTGCCTTCACTGATTCTGTTATTAATGGTCTGTTTTTCTTATCAATTAGAAATTAATGGAGCTGCAGGACACTTGGGCTGTACTATCAGATGCCTGGTTTCCTGCATGAAATCTGCACAACTTAAGCGATCAGTTTCTAACAGATGACCAGGAAATTATGCATTTCTAATCACCGATTCTTAATAACATCTGAAAACCAGGATACATCAGTTTCAACCTCGTTTATATCTGGAGCTGGAAGAGACACACTAGGTTATATTTCTCAACCTCTATTGACAAGGTTCAAGAATTTTATGGTAAATTTCAATACAAACAATTTGTATCACATCTATTTATTTAGCTAGCCAATAGTTTGTGCTGCTCACCAAATATTTTCCTTATAACAATGATGACTTTTTACAGGTTTCTAAGAACTTTCTGATAGCTATATTCATTCAGTAAATTTGGAAAGTAATATACTAATTTATTGGTAAAGCTCAACTTCTGCTTTAAATAATAAAGCAAACACAGCACAATGTGTCCATCAAATGAAGTCCTTCCTAAAGTTACTCAGTAAAACAGCCTCATTTTATCTGTCACTGCAGCCCAAGAAATTTTTAAAAAGCTTCCTTCCCTGGAGGTTAATATACACATATATTTTAATCCAAGCCAATCACTTATCACTTGTTTTTATCTGTTCTCCTTGTAGTTATTCTGATGCTCATTTTATCTGTGTGAAAGTGAAAGCAGGCATGTTACCACTTGCTGCTTGTATTACATTGGTCAGTACCTTTCAGATCAGCATATCACTTTGTTTGTTTGTGCTTTTAGTTTTATTTTCTTATATTTGCAATGCTTAAGCAGTTCATCATCAAAATTCAATGAGGGGGAGCACTTAGGTAATTAGATAACACTACATAACAGCCTCTTACAGACACTCAGTTTCTCTTGTGAGAGTCACTGCTCACGCAGGAAAAAACACATATATACAGATATTCACGTTCTTTTTCTCCAGAGTAAAAATGGTCACTCCAGGGGGAAAATAACTTGGGAACAATCAAGGTTAAATTATTCCAAGGACAGTGTCTCCTGGGAGAGCAAATATACAAACTGTGGCTTCTCTCAAAAGAGGAATATAGTCCTCCAGCATTACCCTCCCCCCAGCATTTAGGAACACAGTGGCCACATCTACATGTGCAGCAGACTACACAGTTGTTACTGCACAGTCATTTAGTACTTATGCAAGTACTTATGCTGTTGCAACTGTGTAGTACCATCACTGCACGTTTTTTTTCCCCAACACTACTGCACAGTAGTGACACGCTCATTGCTGTTACACCATAGCATCTCACGTAGACATGCCCAGTGTGTCACTCGCTGGACACTGCTGCTCCAGAACACTCCCCTTCACAATTCACACATTGAGCTGCAAGGAAACACAGGTTGACCATGGATAGTCTAGGTCAGTCAATCAGTGCTGCCCTATACACTGCTGCCATCTGTCACCAGGCAGACTAAAGCAACCTGTAGAGCATGCTGAGATGTATGTGCAGCCCCTCCCCTTGGCCTCCCGCCAGCTGCACAATGTCAGCACTGCAAGCTCTCCACTCTTCAGGGCCTCAGCTTTCAAATGTCTGTGCATGCAGCTCTGGGTAAGTGTCTCTACCAGGAGAACATACCTTGGAGAATTCTCCCAGATTATCTAAATGGGTCTATGTAGCCAATAAATAAGATAATGGCTGACACACATTTAGTTTGGAGGAGTCTTTAAATTCTGACACTTGAACTTACTTAAAGTGCTGCACTATAATCCAAAACATATTCTAAGAGATTCATTGTAAAGTAAAAGGAATGATTTTTTGTTTGAAGTTCTGGACTGATTATAATCTTTACGGATTTAAATATCATTCACCTATGTAAACCCTAGAAACTTTCTCTCCAAGGCACAAGAACCTGTTTACTGTATGCCTGGAGAGCTCAGAGCTGAATAACCAGAACCTGTCTGTCTAGGCAGCTCCCTTCTCCAGGGCTGCATGGTCAGATCTTCTATTGTGTTGCCAGTTGGCTCCCCTCACTCCAGCTGTGGGTTGCTAGTATATCCACAGAGAAAGGAAGAAGCAGGCTGAGAGTTAGTATAGATCCAAGCTGCAGTAATTGCTGTAATCATTTGCTGATTTTCAGCGCTGATTTTAGGGAAGCATGTCATGTGTGTACAGTTCCCCAGGACATTCCACTCTAACTAGCTCCATTTAGAGTGTATGCAGAGGACCTCAGAATACTGGAGTGTGGTAGTACTGTGCAAAGATGTTGCCTCCTTCACATAGCATCAACTGGCCCACTTCATATTAGCTCCTCTCTACCAGCATCAGGCCCTTGCTGTGTTTCTATTAAATATATTTAACTTGAACATCAAAAGTGAAGGTACTCACGGATCAAAGACCAGACGTGTGATATATTCCTTTGGCATTCTAGGTAGCTGATGGGAAAATACATTCTGTAAGCCAACTAGCCACATCATAATCTTTTTGTTTGGTTTCTGATTCAGGGAATTTCCAACTACATGAAATTCAATCACTCCCCTGCGCTCCTCCAGTCTCGCTGCTTCATCCCGGGCTGAGTGCGCTGACAGAAAGTTAGTCTGACTCATGCAAAAGAGGAAAAAAAACATATTTTGCAGAATTTATAAAACTGGTCTTCTAATTTCACATCCATAAGCATAACAACCAAAAATCATCTTAAGTCTTCCTTTTACAAAAAACAGACAGAATTGCCCATGTATTTTGAAGATGAAGGGACACTCTCAAGTAAACAGAATTATAGAAAATTGGGGTTAGAAATTAAGGACATCTAGTCTAGTCATAGCAGGACCATCCCCAACTAGATCATTCCAGCCAGGGCTTTGTTGAGCCGGGCCTTAAATCCCTGAAGGATGGAGATTCCAGCACCCCTCTAGGTAACCATTCTAGTGCTTCACTGCCCTCCTAGTAAGACAGTTTTTCCTACTATCCAATCTAAACTTCCCTTGCTGCAACTTGAGACCACTGCTCCTCGTTCTGTCATATGCCACACATCTGACACAGGCTATGTTTACATTTTTATTGAAGGTATGACTTTATCTAGGTAGGTTGAGCCACAAAGGTGAAAATGTGGTGGCTTGGACCATAAAGGCTTGCCGAGGTTCCCTGATTACTTACTCACTGGGCTGAAACTCATGTTTCCTTTTCCTCATCAGGTACTCAAGCTAGCTATGTTAAGCAAACTTGGATGTGCCTTCCTCTATGGTCATACCTCTTGAGTGAGGAACAGAAGGCACAACCTTAGTTTTAATTTTATTACTGCTCTCCACTGCAGAAACAACTATCTTGAAAACTTGGAAATCAGAATGCTTTCTTTTCTATTTTACTATTTGCAATTAGCAATGTGCAACATTTCCAAATGAAAAATAATCAGCTAATTTGTTTAACTTCTAGTAATACTTTCTTACCAAAACATTTTTGCTTATAAACACAGAAAGACCATACAATTCTGACACAGCTAGTTGACTACCACAGTAGTTAATTCTACTATAACTTCCTCTACTACAGTATAGGAAAAAAGAATACTAGCTGGAAAAAAAATCTCAGTTTGGAATAAACATGCTGCCGACACAAAACTATCACCAAGTGTATTGGTTCCTAAAGCAATGGTTATTTTGCACTGGACAAGGCTCATTTTCACATATTATTTGCTTTCCAAAGCCAAGTTTGGCTATCAGGCACCCAGTCCCTGCCACTCTGTCCTTTCTGCTTACCACAATATTTGCAGTGCACATAACCACAGATTATACAGTTTAGGTAGGACTAACTTAATATCCTTCTAAATTATCCTTAACTATTATCCCTCTAAATCAATATCTTTAATGCTCATCTATGACACAGTAACAGATTTTCTGGATAAGAATAATTCAGTGAAAGTAATTGATCTAGATTTAAGCAAAGCTTTGTGCCTCAGAGGTCAAACTGGTGAGGACAGTGCTACATTTATGAGTCAGATAAGGAGTTGTCTTAAAACATGTTTAAAAAACATAAATTATCTGACTTTTGCAGGGGTGGTATATTTAGTAGAAACGAGGAGATACTGCTATGATTTTACAAGGCACTGATAAAATCCCATTTAGAATCATGTGCGGTTCTGGTCACCAATATTCAACTGAAATAGGAATGGATTCAAAGAAGGGTCAGTAAGAAAGTCAAAGGAATGGAAACACTTTTTTATGAAAGAAGAGTAAAGAAGCTCAACTTAGCTAAACAAAGTGCAGACTAAAAGGTGATATGGTCACCCTTTACAAGTATAATCCATAAATAAATATTAGGGAAGGAAAGAGATTTTCAGCTAAGAAACAACACTGCCACAATATCAATGGCTATGAAGTGGCTATGGATAAATTTAGATTCGAAATTAGAAGAATTTTAAATAGCAGAGGAGTAGTTTTGGAATAGTCCTCTAAGCCAAATTGTCAGGGCAAAGAACCTGAATTCACTCTAAGATTGATCTTGATGTGTTTATGGAAGGAATGGTCTGATAGGACAGGGAGTTACAACTCAACACTCAGTGTGCATGATGTGTGGAATCCTGTATTTGCAATATTCATGTTGGGGTATAAAGGAAGCTCTTATAACATGCAAGGCTTATGATAATCTTATGTTTCAGGGCTTTTGCTGGCCAAACAGGGATCAGGAAGGATTTTTTTCCCTGCTGGAATACTACTGGCTTCTAGGGGATTGAGGATTTCTGTTTGTTTTTTTCCCCACTTGAAGCATTGGTTGGGATGTTAGCCACAGTTGGCCTCGACAGGTTTAAATACCCCAGTGCTCCTACCCAGAAAACCTAGAGGTTCATTTTCCACCTAGGATCATACCAATCACCAAACGTAAGGTAAAGAAGCAGTTTCTCTCTTACATCAGAATGGCATGGACTATAGGGAGTTTTTCCTTCCTTTGTAATGTGATGGACAGTCTTTTTCTTAGAAGATTCTAAATATATATTAACCAGCTACTTCCCTGTGACTGCAGCTGCATTGGCAGTGCCCTCATTTCTCTTACTTTTACTTACAGCATATTATAGAGTAACCCTGGTGTTTCTGGTTTTGTGCTTTGCATTTATATGAGCATCTAAAATGTCAATTTTGAGCATTTCTTAGGTAAATGATTGCCCATAAATGCAGGGGACTGAACTCAATGATCAAGAGACCCCTTCCAGTCCCGCATTTCTAAAAATATATATGTCCAATGTTATTTTACACTGGTTAATGTAGAAGGTGTGCTTGGTGAAATTCTAACAAAAAAACAGCTGAAGCAAAAAAGAGGTGCAAGGCTTCTACTAATCTCATCCAGGTCATAGAAAAAGTATAAGCTCATTTGCTTTTAACAATCAAGCATTGTAAATTATATAACAGAAATACTCTGTAGAAAATGCAGTAAAGAAATGCTTCAAAAATCTGAAATACCACTGATGCTGAATTGCTCTTTTAATTCACTATTTCTCAGAAAACATATTTTTGCTGACTATTTTTATTGTGTCAAATGATGCATTTCGTCAATATTTTCTTACACATTTGGGGTGAAAATACTGCATATAATCAACAACAGAAATATAGACAACATGACAAATATAATGGACTGTATGTTTCAATACTTTATCTCATCCAATTTGTGTTTTAGTCATTGCAAACATGGACCAGCAACCTTTGTAAATTCTAAATCTCTCACCTCTGGCCCCAGCATTGCACCCGGATCTGTAATTGTTGACATCACCTCATTGATCAACTCAATAGGAATATCTCCTACAACTCTTGGCCTTTTGGAATCCTCCAGAGAATAAAGCTCAGTGTTCTTTCTCTTCTCCCCTTCAAAAACAAACCAAACAAACAAAAAGAAATGCTTGTGTGCAAGCCAAACAAGTTGTCACAGACAGATTCTCCTTTCCCTTCATAACAAATTAGTCTATTAAACATTTCACTGGATCAGATTAAACTTTCACAAGTACAAGCAGGAAGTTAATTGCTTTCCTAGTTTAACTGTTTTCTGTAAATAAACTAAGATTTGAAATCCTCTTTCAGCAACACAAGAAGTCAATTTTGCAACTCAAGGCCCTGACGTATGATCAATCCTTTGTTGTTATGTCTGGAAAGAATCTATTAGTTACTCAAAGCCCTAGAAAATCACAACAGTTCTTGCAAATCAACCTAGTATTATGTGTTTAAATTACAATTTAGCTACCATTGAATTGGCAATAAAAATGTACAGTGTTGTCTCATATGGGGTAGTCTTGAAGAGGTACGTGTATGGTTCAATTCTTTTTCTTCCAGTTGAGGAAAAAGCAGATGAAGGAATGGCAAAAGCACTAAGCAGTATATGTATCCATGAACTACAAAGAAGCTAGAAGCATTAATTTATTAAAAGCTGAATATTTGGGGTAAAAATACTGTATATAGAGCCATTTTGTTCATACAATGGTCCAAGCAATGTACTGATCAAAGGGGAGTTATAAACTATAAGGAGAAGTTATAAGTTATAAGGGATAAGATTTTAGGGTTCCATGATGCTTCTTCCCACAAGACAAAGATTGTGGGACTGGGTAGAAAAGAATTTCCAGTGTCAATTTTATAGTACTGGAAAATCCTGGAATTTGAAGATGGGACAAAATAAAACAAATAAATTGTAAAGGAAGCAGAAAAATATCAGATAAAAATGACAAATAAAGACATTTCTAAAAAGGATGAATAATGCCAAAAGTATAAAATAGACGTGTCAATAAATTAAAATAATGAAATTTTCATTAAGCCCTTCCCTTGATTAAGTCTCCTTAACTTAGTTTGTATGTTAATGTGAGAATCCAACACACAGGGTTCTCTCCTCAGTCTCAAACTGAAGAACAATGATTTTCAAGGAGGCCACTTTGCAAACAAAGTGTAATAAGGTTACACATATGATAATGAAAACAGTTCCCTCTCTCTACAAACTTATCTCCTACTGATAAAATATGTTATCTTTCCAGTGCTAACTCAAGGGCGGTTTTAGTATAGGAGAAGTGACAAAAAACAGAACCTTATTCAACTCAAAATTTCCACTCAATGCATGGCTTTATTGAAAAAAATTAATTGTATTCCTGCCAGCAATAAACAAACAATACAATTGTAGAAGATAGAGATGTAGTCTGTTCTGACTCATACATCAACAAATCTAGCACTTAAGTTGCAATTGTTACTGATAGCAATAAGGGATAGAAAGAAACCAAAGGAACAAGGTTTGGCTTGAATTTGCAGTTTGGGTAACTTAACAGTAAAACCATAAATCAAAGATGTTTAACTGTTTTAACATGAAAGGCCTTGAAATAATAAATATCAACAATGTCAATTTCAGAAATACTTATACAGCTTTATCTGCACTTTATCTTCTCCCACTGTAACTGATTGTATTTTGTGTGGCAAAACACAATGAGACTAGGTTACAAATCATCAACTCACACTGTGTCCCTGCTTTAGTTAGCTCACACTCCAGCAGCGTCAGATCTTATGCTTATGTACCGTTTCCTTTAAAAAAAAATACTCTAGGAATAGAAAGACATGTCATTTATATCAGCTATACTCCTAGCAAGTAAGTTATCATGTGAAAACACTATCATTGCAATATTGCATTTATGGT